>NC_079419.1:11369354-11444354 GCF_026213295.1 Gadus chalcogrammus | reverse complement strand
ACACACACACATACACACACTCACAGACAGACACACACACACACACACACACACACACACACACACACACACACAAACACACAGGTACACGAACACAAACGGGCCACGCACAAAAGGAAGACAAAAACACACATACATACACAAACACACACAAACATAAAAAAATTGATACATCCACTATGTACATGTTCTCTCTCTCTCTCTCCCACTCTCTACTCTCCACTCTCCACTCTCTCTCCCCCCCCCCCACAGGAAGAGGACCGGGAACCAGTGCAGGCTCCACCTACTGAAGCTCCAGAGGCGGAGCCTGAGCAGCATCCTAGTCAGCTGACCTCGACAGAGGCCAATGAGGTCGTAGAGAGGACAGGTGGGCGTGTCCATTCCGTTTACACATGTCAAAATAATCAAATAAGGAATTTCTAATCTATAAAATATTGACCAGCTTCATGTTTGGAGATGGTGATGAGGTCATGTGAAGAGGTCATGTGATGAGGTCATGGGGTGAGGTCATGTGATGATGTCATATGACGAAGTCATGTGATGAGGTCATGTGATGAGGTCATGTGGTGGGGTCATGTGATGATGTCATGTGATGAGGTCATGTGATGAGGTCATGTGACAAGGTCATGTGATGAGGTCATGTGACGAGGTCATGTGTTCAGGTCCGTACCAGTCCCAGGGGCCAGGGGGGAGGAGCCAGAGTTCAAAGGTAAGGTACATTTAGTTTAAAAGGTGAAGGATAATATTATGTAGTTACACATGCAGTAACATGACTCAGTCGGACATGACGTAGTCGGACATGACGTAGTCGGACATGACGTAGTCGGACATGACGTAGTCAGACATGCGTAACTCGGTGGGCTCCTCCCCTAGGTGGTCCATGGAGAAGGCCCCAAAGGCGGGAGAGGAGAGCCAGGCCCCGCGGGGCCCCCCGGTCTCCCCGGCCCCCCAGGCACCTATCCTCCTGCTCAGGGAGGAGTGCTACTGGAGGCCCTGGCTCAGCCAGGCCCCCGGGGGCCAGCAGGCCCCACAGGCCCTCCGGGACCCAGTGGAGGAGCAGGGAGAGACGGTGCCACGGTGAGCCTGAGTGGAGCATCCTCACCCTGTACACCGTAACCAGGACTGACGCTGAACACACTGTCGCCTCTCTTGTCTCCTGTCTCCTCTCTCCTCACTCCTCACTCCTCCCCTCCCCTCTCTCCTTTCTCCTCTCCTCTTTCCTCTCCTTTTATTCAGGGAAGCAAGGGCGAAGTTGGAGACCCAGTAAGTTCAAGCGCACCTAACACCTATCACCAATCCACCGAACACCTAGCTTCTAACTGTAGAACATAGCACCTAGAACCTAACCACCCACAATAAACAACCTAGTACCGAGCCACCCAGTACCTAGGAACGGACCACCTTGAAAATCGCTTAACTGGCATAAAGGAGGCGTGTCTCCGAGTGCTGGAGGTCCAGCCTCTCTGAGTGGTGGAGGTCCAGCCTCTCTGAGTGGTGGAGGTCCAGCCTCTCTGAGTGGTGGAGGTCCAGCCTCTCTGAGTGGTGGAGGTCCAGCCTCTCTGAGTGGTGGAGGACCAGCCTCTCTGAGTGGTGGAGGTCCAGCCTCTCTGAGTGGTGGAGGTCCAGCCTCTCTGAGTGGTGGAGGTCCAGCCTCTCTGAGTGGTGGAGGACCAGCCTCTCTGAGTGGTGGAGGTCCAGCCTCTCTGAGTGGTGGAGGTCCAGCCTCTCTGAATGGTGGAGGTCCAGCCTCTCTGAGTGGTGGAGGTCCAGCCTCTCTGAGTGGTGGAGGTCCAGCCTCTCTGAATGGTGGAGGTCCAGCCTCTCTGAGTGGTGGAGCCTCTCTCTGTGTTTCTCCCTCTAGGGCCTCAGAGGAGCTCAGGGCGTCCCCGGTCTAGCTGGAGAGGTTGGAGCCAAAGGAGAGAAGGTAACCAACCATCCTTCAGTCGATCCGCCTTCATCCTCCACCCTCCCTGTACACTCCCTCCTCCACCCTCCATGTTCACTCCCTCCTCCACCCTCCATGTTCACTCCCTCCTCCACCCTCCATGAACACTCCCTCCTCCACCCTCCATGTGTCACTCCCTCCTCCACCCTCCATGTATCACTCCCTCCTCCACCCTCCATGTGTCACTCCCTACTCCACCCTCCATGTGTCACTCCCTCCTCCACCCTCCATGTGTCACTCCCTCCTCCACCCTCCATGTATCACTCCCTCCTCCACCCTCCATGTGTCACTCCCTCCTCCACCCTCCATGTTCACTCCCTCCTCCACCCTCCATGTTCACTCCCTCCTCCACCCTCCATGTTCACTCCCTCCTCCTCCCTCCATGAACACTCCCTCCTCCACCCTCCATGAACACTCCCTCCTCCACCCTCCATGTGTCACTCCCTCCTCCACCCTCCATGTGTCACTCCCGCTCTCTCATCTCTGTTTCCAGGGAGACAGTGGTGTGGGGTTGCCAGGGCAACCGGGCCTCCCCGGCCCCCCAGGACCGCCAAGATCACGAAGCGTCCCTGTGAGTGCTCAGCTCAACTTAACCTAACTCAACCGTAACCTTTATTTGAGCTCAACTAAACATGAACCTAACCTTAACCTAGCCTCAGGTTATGGGTAGGCTAACCCTGACCTGAGCTGAACCTCACTGACCCTGTGACCTGTGACCCTGTGACCTCTGACCTGTGTTCCAGTATGGAGCCGACGCCCTGGGATCTGGATCTGAGGACCAGGAGGTCTCGGAGCTGCTCAGGGTAGATTGACCTTACTGTCCTTACAGGAAGTCCATATAAAGACTGATGATGTGGACAGGAAGTCCATATAAAGACTGAGGATGTGGACAGGAAGTCCATATAAAGACTGAGGATGTGGACAGGAAGTCCATCTAAAAACTGATGATGTAGACAGGAAGTCCATCTAGAGACTGATGATGTGGACAGGAAGTCTGTCTAATGACTGATGATGTTGACAGGAAGTCCATCTAAAGACTGTTGATGTGGACAGGAAGTCTGCCTAGAGACTGATGATGTGGACAGGAAGTCTGTCTAAAGACTGTTGATGTCGACAGGAAGTCTTTCTAGAGACTGATGATGTGGACAGGAAGTCCATCTAAAGACTGTTGATGTGGACAGGAAGTCTTTCTAGAGACTGATGATGTGGACAGGAAGTCCATCTAAAGACTGTTGATGTGGACAGGAAGTCCATTTAAAGACAGATGATGTAGACAGGAAGTCTGCCTAGAGACTGATGATGTGGACAGGAAGTCCGTCTAGAGACTGATGAAGTGGACAGGAAGTCCATTTAAAGACATATGATTTACTATTTACTGTAATGTCCCTCAGGGCCCCCCCGGTCCGCCCGGTCCACCCGGACCCCCTGGACAAGATCCCCTGAACCGCGGCGTTGCCCCGGGCCCTGGATCCCCTGGACCCCCTGGGGGGCGCGGCCAGGCAGGACTGCCAGGGACCCCAGTAAGAGACCTTTACACAGCTAGCTAACGCATGGAGCTATAGAGCTAACTAACTATAACTACATAACACATGAGGCTATATGAATAGTCCTAACTATAACTACCACTACTTTATAAACAGTCCTAACACATGAGGCTATATGAATAGTCCTAACTATGACTACCACTACTTTATAAACAGTCCTAACACATGAGGCTATATGAATAGTCCTAACTATAACTACTACTACTTCATTAATAGTCCTCACACATGGAGCTATATGAATAGTCCTAACACATGAAGCTATATGACATCTGTATAAATGCTTTTAGTGCTTTTGTCAGAACTGGTGTTAGCATTACATTGTGAATGCATTTAAAGGTACAGTATGTTGTCAGAACTGGTGTTAAAACGGCCGCTCCCTCGGTCTGCTGTCAGTGAGTGAAGTGGATGAGAGGAATGAATCTTCTCTGGTCTCTCTGATGAACATATTGTCTGGTGTTGTCCATGTGTGTACTCTATTACTATACTCTACTGCTGTCATCACTAGCTGTCTTCAGATTATCTTCATGTGTACATGTATGTCACCATGTGTTAATCATGTTGTCTGAGTGTGTCTTTAATAATCAAGTCATTTATCATCCATCCCTCATCTCTGTTGTTCTTTCCCTATTGATCCCTCCTCCTCCTCCTCCTCCTCCTCCTCCTCCTCCTCCTCAGTGGTTCAGTGGTTCTGGTGATTCAGGTCTCAGTTCAGAGTTCAGTTTAGGATTGGGTTCTGGTTCTGGTACTAGTTCTGGTTCTGGTGCTGATTCTGGTTCTGGTGCTGATTCTGGTTCTGGTTTGGATCCAGATCTGGGGTCCCGCTCTAGTCCTGCTCTTGGGTCCATCCTAGTGTGGGGGTCCGGACAGGTGTGTGAAACACTGTTAGCAGCCTGGGAGTGCGCCAGCATGCCAGCATGCTAACAAGCTAACACGCTAACAGGCTGATATAGCTTTCACATTATAAACAGAGGTTCTTCACACAGAACATTTGTCTGTGGCAGCTGGTTGAATAACTAGCTGTACCGCTAGCTTAATGACTAGTGCAACTGTTAAGATAACAGCTAGCTGAATGACTAGCTGAATGGTTAAGATAAATGCTAGCTTAATGACTAGCTTTACCGTCAAAATAACTGCTAGCTGAGCCACTAACTGAACCAATAGCTGACCTGCTGTGCGACTAACTGAACCAATTGCTGAAGTTTCTGCTTGACGTCATGTTTCAGGTTGCATTTGCAAATGCGTTGTGTATGGCGTGTGTGTGTGTGCGGTTGTTTGTGTGTGTATGTGTGTGTGTGTGTGTGTGTGTGTGTGTGTGTGTGTGTGTGTGTGTGTGTGTGTGTGTGTGTGTGTGTGTGTGTGTGTGTGTGTGTGTGTGTCCGTCTGTGTGTGTGTGTGTGTGTGTGTGTGTGTGTGTGTGTGTGTGTGTGTGTGTGTGTGTGTGTGTGTGTGTGTGTGTGTGTGTGTGTGAGTGTGCGTTGATATAGTCTGGGCTGAACTTCTTCTTTGTTGTTGTATTCATTCATTAACCTGTCTGTCTATGCGTAACTAGTCTGTCTGTCTGTAACCTGTCTGTCTGTAGGTATCTCTCTAACCTGCCTGTCTCTAACATGTCTGTCTGTAAATATCAGTAACCTGCCTGTCTCTAACATGTCTGTCTGTAGGTATCAGTAACCTGCCTGTCTCTAACCTGCCTGTCCCTAACCTGTCTGTCTGTAACCTGTCTGTCTGTAGGTATCTGTAACCTGTCTGTCTATAACCTGTCTGTCTGTAGGTATCTCTGTCTGTCTGTATGTTTGTCTTACCTGTTTGCTCTCACCTGTCTGTCTTCCAGGGCCTCCCAGGAAGAGATGGGGTAGCAGGTCTTCCTGCAGGTGTGGGAGAGAAGGTGAGACTGAGGCTTCATCATCCTCATCCTCATCCTCATCATCATGTACAGTCCTCTATTGGATTTGTCATTATCTCCCCCTTTCCTCCCCCTCCCCTCCCTCCTTCTCCCTCTACCTCCCCCCCTCTCCCTCTCCCTCCCTTCAACCCCCCTTCCCTCCCCCTCCCCTCCCTCTCTCAATCCTTCCCTCCCTCTCCCTCCCTCCCTCCCTTCCTCCCTCCCTCCCCACGCTCTCCCCCTCCCCTCCCTCCTTCTCCCTCTCCCTCCCCCCTCCCTCTCCCCCTCCCCACCCTCTCTCCCCCCCTCCCTCTCTCCCCTCCTCCCTCCCGCCTCCCTCTCTCCCCCGCCTCCCTCTCTCCCCCTCCCCCCTCCCTCCCTAGGGTGAGTCAGGACTCCCCGGGCCAGCAGGACCAAAGGTAGTTTGTGAGGATTTATCCATTTGTACTTGATGTTTATATCATATGTGTAAACAGTACATATACATGTATACAGTATAAATACAGTATATATAGATACTGTATTTATAACATGTGTATAAACAATACATATACATATGTATACAGTATAAATCCAGTATATAGTTACTGTTACTATATAAATCCAGTGTGCGGTACAGACGTGTGAACCTGAGGCCTTCCCCGTGTGTCCACCAGGGGGAGTGTGGAGCTGTGGGCGTGTCCGGCCCCCACGGGGTCAGGGGCCCCCATGGACCCAGCGGGCCCGCCGGCCGCCCTGGACCCCCAGGACCCCCCGGAGGCCCGGGGAGCAGGTTCTTCTTGGAGGTGGAGATGGTTCCTCTAGACCAGAGTCATTCAACAGGTTGAGCTCTGTGGGGTTTAAGGGTCTCAGAGTTAAATGCACAAAGACACTGAAAAGATCATGGTTCTATTATGGACCTGTGGACTATAGCAGATAACATATGTGTTTCTATAGGGACTTAAGGTCTAAGGACAAAGTGTGTGTTTCATTAATGAGGACTAAGTGTGTGTATTTGTATTTTGAAGGACTTGGAAGGTTCTGGAAAGACGGACCTGCTCATCGGTGCTGGAGTCCGTGGTGCACAGGTCGGTAGAGCTGTGTTTGTGTTTGGGTGTGTCTGTTTGTGTGTGTGTGTGTGTGTGTGTGTGTGTGTGTGTGTGTGTGTGTGTGTGTGTGTGTGTGTGTGTGTGTGTGTGTGTGTGTGTGTGTGTGTGTGTGTGTGTGTGTGTGTGTGTGTAACATTTCTCTCTCCATCTCAACTCATCCCTCTTTTTTCCCAGGGTGCACCTGGGCCTCCCGGAGCTCAAGGAATAAAGGTATTATATGATATGATATAATACATCGATCTTTAGATAATCTATACGTCCATCAATGTAGTTATTTATCCACTTCAGGTGATTCCCTGTTTGATCTGTTAGTCACATGGTGCCCAGGTGCATCATGGGAGGAAGGTAACACTAGTAACACAAGACAGGATTCCTAGCCCTCGATTAATGTGTTATGCTGTATTACTATTGTTATGGTATCACTAGTATTTTATGTTTGCTGAGAGTACACTCTGGTATTTCATTGGCTGATAGAGCTGTCTGTCATCCTTACTGTAGGGTAAAGACGGAGTCCCCGGGACACCTGGGCTGTCAGTCAAGGTAGGTAGACTCTCCACTCTTTAAGGTGTCTCTCTGGTGTCTCTGTTGTGTCTGTTGTCTCACTGGTGTGTCTGGTGTCTCACTGGTGTCTCTGGTGTCTCACTGGTGTCTCTGGTGTCTCTGATGATCTCAGGGAGAGCGCGGGGATCCAGGAGCTGAGGGACAGGCCGGTCTGGCAGGGCTGCCAGGGGCCAGGGTGAGCACTAGTACAGTACTACTAACTAGTCTTAGAAGTAGAGTACTACTCAGTAGTAGTATTAGTAGTAGTTCTCAGTATTAGTCCTAGAACTCAGTAGTAGTAGTAGTAGCAGTATTCAGTTGTAGTAGTACTCAGTAGTAGTAGTAGTAGTAGTAGTACTCAGTAGTAGTAGCGGTATTCAGTAGTAGTAGGAGTATTACTTGGTAGTAGTAGTAGTACTCAGTAGTAGTAGTACACAGTAGTAGCACTACTAGTAGTAGTAGTACTCAGTAGTAGTAGTTACACTCAGTAGTAGTAGTTATACTCAGTAGTAGTAATAGTAGTAGTACTCAGTAGTAGTAGTACTCAGAAGTAGTAGTTACACTCAGTAATAGTAGTAGTAGAACTCAGTAGTAGTAGTACTCAGTAGCAGTAGTACTCAGTAGTAGTAGTAGTAGTACACAGTAGTAGTAGTACTCAGTAGCAGTAGTACTCAGTAGTAGTAATAGTACTCAGTAGCAGTAGTACTCAGTAGTAGTAGTAGTACTCAGTAGCAGTAGTACTCAGTAGTAGTAGTAGTAGTAGTAGTACTCAGTAGTAGTAGTAGTACTCATTAGTAGTAGTAGCACTCAGTAGTAGTACTAGCACTCACTCCCTCTCTGTGCTCAGGGCTCTAAGGGGGAGAAGGGAGCCTCAGGACTGAAGGTAAGGAGCTCTCTGTTACCATCCTATAATAAGCCTGTTCAGACGTGTGATCAAACGTATTGACCTGGCTCTTTTCCCAGGGGGATCGTGGAGAGGGCGGGCTGAGTATTCAGGGGCCCCCCGGCCCCCCCGGGGCCCCAGGACCAATCATCAGCCTGCAGGAAGTACGTGTTTACATTTGATACAACCTATGACTGTGTGTTGTTATGAGGGTAAGAACCAACAACTGTGTGTTGTTATGAGGGTAAGAACCAACGACTGTGTGTTGTTATGAGGGTAAGAACCAACGACTGTGTGTTGTTATGAGGGTAAGAACCAACGACTGTGTGTTGTTATGAGGGTAAGAACCAACGACTGTGTGTTGCTATGAGGGTTAGAACCAATGTGTGTGTGTTGTTATGAGGGTTAGAACCAACGACTGTGTGTTGTTATGAGGGTAAGAACCAATGTGTGTTTTGTGGTTCTCAGCTCCTGAACGACACTGAGGGAGTGTTTAACTTCACCGAGATCAGAGGACCGCCCGGCCCAGTGGTGACACACACACACACACACACACACACACACACACACACACACACACACACACACACACACACACACACACACACACACACACACACACATGCACGCACACACAGACACACTCCCAGACACAGACGCATACACACAAACACACACACACATCGGCGAAGTGGCCGATCCTGGACCTGCATATTCTTGGGCAGTGTGGGCATGGGTAGTGGGGAGTGGCGATTATGGGTTTGGGTGGAACCTTTTTGGTGGAAGCAATCTCCTTTCTGCGTCTGCGTGGTGTACCTACAAACCAGAGCCACTATCAATGGTGGCTGAGATGAAAGGAGGCTGCCAAGGCATGGGAAGTGGTCCACAGTTTTCAACCTGGTTCTGTTTGGTGGTGGCTGATGAGTTTGAGTCTTTTTTAGGATGATGGCCAGACCAAGCTGTTTTTACACTTTCGCGAAGGCAGTCAAAGTGCACTGTAGGTCCTCTTCTGAAAGGGCTACAATAGCATTATCGTCTGCATACTGCAGCTCTGTGATGGATACGGTGGTGGTACAACCTTGAGCCATGAATCGGTTGACGTTCAGAAGTCTGTCAGTCCTGTACATCATTTTGACTCCCTGCGGCACCTGGTTCCCTGTGAGATGGAGGATGGCTGCAATGAAGATGGAGAACAGCAATGGAGCAATGACACATACCTGCGGAACTCCTGTGTAGACCCGAAAGGGTTCTGTTCCTTCTCTAGAGCCAGTCGGTACAGTGGCAGACATGTTGTCATGCAGCAGCTGCAGCACTCGGATATATTTTTCTGGGCAGCCGATTTTTGCCAGGACCAGCCAGAGGGCCTGACGGTTGACAAGGCTCAAGTCAAAGGGGGGGTCAAAGACTTTGTTGAGGTCTATAAAGGCCATATATAGAGGTTTATTATGTTCCTGGTACTTTTCTTGCAACTGCCGAGCAACAAAGATCTTATCCGTAGTGCCCCTGTTTGGGCGGAATCCACTCTGAGACTCAGGAAGGTTTCTTTCTGACAGGGGGGTGAGTCTATTGGCCAAAACCCGAGCTAACACCCTCCCTATGGTGGAAAGGAGGGAAACACCGCAGTAATTCCCACAGTCCGCCTTGTCACCCTTCTTAAAGAGGGATATGACTAAAGCATCCTTCAGCTGTGCGGGGATGTCCTGTTTTTCCCATATTTTGAGGAGCAGGGAGTACACACACACACACACACACACACACACACACACACACACACACACACACACACACACACAGCAAATTGTCAACTGTGGTGCTGCTAAATAGTGTGTGTGTGTGTGTGTGTGTGTGTGTGTGTGTGTGTGTGTGTGTGTGTGTGTGTGTGTGTGTGTGTGTGTGTGTGTGTGTGTGTGTGTGTGTGTGTGTGTGTGTTGCAGGGTCCTGAAGGTTTGCCTGGCAGAGCAGGATTTCCTGTAAGAACCGTCCACCATACAGCTGTCAATCAAGCCCCTCCTAGTTGCTGAGTGACAGGAGACACACCCATTTGCATCTATGCATTTATAAGTATATATATGTGTGGCATGTATGTCTTTTTATGTCATTTCCCTCTCAGGGGCCGCGGGGGCCTAAAGGGGACGGGGGCCCCTCTGGGGGCCTGGGGGCTGCAGGCCAAAAGGTGAGGAACACCGAACACAACATGAGTATAAATAACATATATATACATATATATATACATGTATATATATCTATATATATATATATATATATATATATATATATATATATATATATAAATATATATATGTACATATATAAACACTTATACGTTTATATCGATAGTAGTGTTTATATATGTATATATATATATATATATATATATATATATATATATATATATATAATACTATTGTATGCATATATATTTATAAGTATATATACATACAGTATTATATCCGTGTGGATATCCTTCCTCTCGGGCTCCAGGGAGATAAGGGGGAGCCTGGAGTGACCATCGCAGCAGACGGCTCCCTCCTGCTGGGGGCCAGAGGGCCGCAGGGGCCCCGGGGGGCCAAGGTGAGCACCACCACCTAATCACCATCACCTCATCACCACCACCTCATCACCACCACCTCAACACCACCACCTCACCACCACCACCTCACCACCACCTCATCACCACCACCTCATCACCACCACCTCATCACCACCACCTCATCACCACCACCTCATCACCACCACCTCACCACCACCTCATCACCACCACCTCACCACCACCACCTCACCACCACCACCTCATCACCACCACCTCATCACCACCACCTCATCACCACCACCTCATCACCACCACCTCACCACCTCATCACCACCACCTCATCACCACCACCTCACCACCTCATCACCACCACCTAATCACCATCACCTCATCACCACCACCTCACCACCACCACCTCATCACCACCACCTCATCACCACCACCACCTCACCACATCATCACCACCACCTCACCACCTCATCACCACCACCACCTCACCACCACCTCATCACCACCACCTCACCACCTCATCACCACCACCTCATCACCACCACCTCATCACCACCACCACCTCACCACATCATCACCACCACCTCACCACCTCATCACCACCACCTCATCACCACCACCTCATCACCACCACCTCATCACCACCACCTCACCACCACCTCATCACCACCACCTCACCACCACCACCTCACCACCACCTCATCACCACCACCTCATCACCACCACCTCATCACCACCACCTCACCACCACCTCATCACCACCACCTCACCACCACCACCTCACCACCACCACCTCATCACCACCACCTCATCACCACCACCTCATTACCATCACCTCATCACCACCACCTCATCACCACCACCTCATCACCATCACCTCATCACCACCACCTCATCACCACCACCTCACCACCACCACCTCACCACCACCTCATCACCACTACCTCATTACCATCTCATCACCACTACCTCATCACCACCACCTCATTACCACCACCTCATTACCACCACCTCATCACCACCACCTCATCACCACCACCTCATCACCACCACCTCATCACCACCACCTCATTACCATCACCTCATCACCACCACCTCATCACCATCACCTCATCACCATCACCTCATCACCATCACCTCATCACCACCACCTCATCACCATCACCTCATCACCATCACCTCATCACCACCACCTCATCACCACCACCTCATCACCACCACCTCATCACCACCACCTCACCACCACCTCATCACCACCACCTCATTACCATCACCTCATCAACACCTCATCACCATCACCCTATCACCTCATCAACACCACCTCATCCCCTCATCACCATCACCTCATAAACAAATCATTTCATGACCACCTCATAACCACATCACCTCATCACCATCACCTCATCACTATTAGTGAACAATGGGTCAGAGACCCTGACCAGTTTATAGTGTCTTAAGACTCCTTTTCCCATGATGCTCTCTGTTTCCAGGGAGACCGTGGCGTTCCAGGCCCTGCTGGCTTCATCGTGAGTTTAGAGATCACGCACACACACACACACACATACACACATAGGCACACGCATGCTCACGTTCACGCACACACACACACACACACACACACACACTCAGCGTGTGTTACTCACTTGTGACCCTCTGTTTGTTTTGTTTCAGGGGCCCATCGGTCCCCAGGGCCTCAAAGGAGAATACGGCTTCCCCGGGCGACCGGTGAGTGACAGCAGAGGATATCGAGGATATAGTATAGAGGATATATAAGATATATAGGATATAGGTGGAGGATAAAGAGGACATGGTATAGGGGATGTAGTATAAAGGATATAGTATAGAGGATAGAGAAGCTAAAGAGGATAGAGAAGATTGAGAGGATATAGTATAGAGGATACAGAGGATATAGAGGATAACGTAATGAGGATATAGTGTAGAGGATAGAGAGGATATAGTATAGGGGATATAGAGGATATAGTATAGAGGATATAGGGGATAAAGTATAGAGGATATAGTGTAGAGGATATAGCGGATATAGTGTAGAGGATATAGAGGATATAGTATAGAGGATATAGCGGATAAAGTATAGAGGATACAGAGAATATATTATAGAGGATATAGTGGATATACTGAATATATAGGATATAGCGGATATAGTATAGAGGAAAGATAGGATATTGTATATAATATAGATGATAGAGTATAGAGGATATAGTATAAAGGTGTGTGAGTGTGTGTGTGTGTGTGTGTGTGTGTGTATGTGTGTAGGGCCGTCCCGGGTCGTCTGGTAGGAAAGGCGACAAAGGAAACTCTTCAGGACCTCCAGTAAGAAATCAATACTATTAATTATACTATTCACTAATGTCAATATAATTAATCCTATGATCAATTATGTCAATCAATAAGGTAAATTATTCCCTCTCTCTCTCCCCCCAAGGGTCGCCCTGGCCCCCCTGGTCCACCAGGAAGAGTTCTGGTGCTGAACGGAGTGAGTGAGAAGGTTCTCGTTTGCTGTGACTGTAAGATAAGCTACCGCTAAGATACACTAATGCTAGGCAGGCTACCGCTAAAATACACTTATGCTAGGCACGCTACCGATAAGATAAATTATGCTAGGCAGGCTACCGCTAAGATACAGTAGTGCTACGCAGGCTATCCCAAAGATACACTAATGTAAGGCAGGCTACCGCTAAGATACACTAGATGATAATCAAAGCCACTGTCGATTTTCTCAATGGTGTGTGTGTGTGTGTGTGTGTGTGTGTGTGTGTGTGTGTGTGTGTGTGTGTGTGTGTGTGTGTGTGTGTGTGTGTGTGTGTGTGTGTGTGTGTGTGTGTGTGTGTGTACTAGCAGACAGGTGTTAGAGTAGCTGCAACAAAAGGAGAAAAAGGAGATGAAGGAAAACCTGGAGAGACAGGTACACTCACACATGCACGCACGCAAGCAAGCAGGCACGTACACACACACACACACACACACACACACACACACACACACACACACACACACACACACACACACACACACACACACACACACACACACAAAAGAGGCCAATGATGTCATAATGATGATTCCTGTCCTCTTTCTCTGCAACAGAATCCCTGTTTACTGATACAGTGTTGGTGAGTCTCTCTCTCTCTCTCTCTCTCTCTCTCTCTCTCTCTCTCTCTCTCTCTCTCTCTCTCTCTCTCTCTCTCTCTCTCTCTCTATGCTGCTCTATTCAGTGTTGTTTCTCCCTCTCTCTCTCTCCCCAGGGTGCTGAGGGAGAGCTGGGCTACAGGGGGGTGAAGGGCGAGAAGGGCGACACCGGCTCCACGGGTCGGCCCGGAGCCCCGGGGCGCCCCGGGCAGGTGGTGAGTTCAAGTCAAACACGCCCAACCAGGACCAGGCCATGAACTCTGCAGCGGTCTGTAAAGGTCTTGCTTTGAGGTGACTGAAAAGTACCGGTCTGTAAAGCAGCGGTCTGTTAAGCAGCAGTCTGTACAGCAGCGGTCTGTAAAGTAGCAGTCTGTATAGTAGCGTTCTGCAAAGCAGCGGTCTGTAAAGTATTGTTCTGTACGGCAGCGGTCTGTAAAGTATTGTTCTGTACAGCAGCGGTCTGTACAGCAGCGGTCTGTAAAGTAGCGGTCTGTATAGTAGCGTTCTGCAAAGCAGCGGTCTGTAAAGTATTGTTCTGTACGGCAGCGGTCTGTACAGCTGTGGTCTGCAAAGTTGTGGCCTGTGAATTAGCGGTCTGCAAAGCAGCGGTCTGTAAAGTAGAGGTCTGTAAAGTAGCTGTCTGTAAAGTAGCGGTCTGTAAAGGTCTGTAAAGCAGCAGTCTGTCAAGGTCTTCAAAGCAGCAGTCTGTAAGGGTCTGTAAAGGTCTATGAAGTAGCATTCTGTAAAGGTCTGTAAAGCAGCAGTCTGTAAAGGTCTGTAAAGCAGCAATCCGTAAATTAGCAGTCAGTTAAGCATCTGTCTGTAAGGGTCTGTAAAACAGCAGTCTGTAATGGTCTTAAACGGTATGTAAAGTAGCGTTCTGTATAGGTCTGTAAAGCAGCAGTCTGTAAAGGTCTTTAAGCAGAAGTCTTTAAAGGTCTGTAAGGCAGCGGTCTGTAGGGTATGTAAAGTAGCAGTCTGTTAAGTCTGTAAAGTAGCAGTCTGTAAAGGCCTGTAATGCAGTGGTCTGTAAAGCAGCAGTCTGTAAAGGTCTGTAAAGTAGCGTTCTGTAAAGGTCTGTAAAGCAGCGGTCTGTAAAGTAGCAGTCTGTAAAGTTCTTAAAGGTACATCTCCCTCCAGGGTCCGAAGGGGGAGTGCACGGTGGGCCCTCCAGGACCGGCCGGAGAGCCAGGTCATCCCGGGAGTTCAAGGTCCGGACGGCCTGGCCCCAAGGGACCCCCCGGCCCCCCCGGCCCCCCGCCTGCTTATGGAGCAGGTAGCCTTCAATTCAATCCATGTCAAGCTTTATTGGCACAGCGACATGTCCACTGTGAACAGCAGTAAAATAAGAACATTAATCATCTATCAACACAACCTGACCAAATGTATGTTGTTATTGACAGCTGTCAACATCCCCGGACCCCCCGGACCCCCCGGACCCCCTGGATCCCCCGGGGCCAAAGACCTCTTCAGCCCAGTGAGTCACACTCACACACAAAAACACTCACAAACTCAAACTCGCACTCAAATATTAATGTTCTGTTTGTGTGTGTGTGTGTGTGTGTGTGTGTGTGTGTGTGTGTGTGTGTGTGTGTGTGTGTGTGTGTGTGTGTGTGTTTGTGTGTGTGTGTGGGTATGTGTGTGTGTGTGTGTGTGTGTGTGTGTGTGTGTGTGTGTGTGTGTGTGTGTGTGTGTGTGTGTGTTTATGTGTGTGTGTACAGGTGAGGTCATACCAGACGCTCCAGGCGCTGTCCCGGGAGGGGGAGGGGCTGAGGGAGGGCAGCCTGGCGCTGGTGTCGGAGAGCGGGGAGTTGTACCTGCGGACGCTGAGTGGCTGGCGGCCCCTGCTGGTACGGCTGAGTAGCTGCAGCTCATTAAGGTTAATGATAACGTTAATGAGCCTTTATGAGGGTCTGTCAACTGTCTTGTGTGTGTTTATATGTGTGTGTGTGTGTGTGTGTGTGTGTGTGTGTGTGTGTGTGTGTGTGTGTGTGTGTGTGTGTGTGTGTGTGTTTGTGTGTGTGTGTGTGTGTGTGTGTGTGTGTGTGTGTGTGTGTGTGTGTGTGTGTGTGTGTGTGTGTGTGTGTGTGTGTAGCTAGGCCAGTTGCTCCAGTTGCCCGCAGACAGCCCCTCCTCTCCTCTCAGCAGATCAGCAGCACGAAGAGCGAGGACACACACTCCTAGCCAGGTACACACACACACACACACACACACACACATGCACACACACACAAACACACACAGAGGCAGGTACACACATACATACACACACACACACACACACACACACACACACACACACACACACAGCCATGTACACACACGCACACAGAAAATATGTAATGATGACAATTCAATTCAAAGAACTTTATTCTTCCGTTTGGAGCTTCACATGTGGAGGAGCAGCAGGGCGTGCCCATACCCAATAATACATACAATAAACAAACACACACGCACACACACACACACACACACACACACACACACACACACACACACACACACACACACACACACACACACACACACACACACACACACATACACACACCATCAGCTCACACTAGACATATGGCAGATAAATAATCTTTGCTAAGCCTAGTGAATGGATAGTACCTCCATAGTGGAGGTACAATAAATAATAGTTATAAAAGAGTCTGGGTGTTAAAAAAGAGTGGAGACGGTCCAAATTATTATGGATGCCAGGGCAAAGCTTGACAGGGCTCTATTTGTCTTTAATGTAGGGGCTCTGTATCTGTGGCCTGAGGGTAAGAGGCAATTCTGGATGTGTAGAGCATGTGTGATGTCCAAGGTGATTTGTGCTGCTTTTTGCTTGGTCCTTTTGTTGTTTATACTGATGAGTGATTCCTGCTGTTGTCCAATTATTTTGCTGCTCAATTTAGCTGATTCTGTTTAGTGGGTTCCTATGGATGTTGGACAGTGCTCCAAACCAGGAAGTGATGTTAAAGGTTATTAAGGATTCAATGAAACATCTGTAGAATGCTATCAGAACGGATTGGTGGCCCTGGAGTTCGCGAAGGAAAAAGAGACGCTGCTGGCACTTTGAGTGGATTTTTTCAGCATTTGTTTTGAAGTTGAGTTTGTGGTTGATTATTGTCCTAAGCTATCTATATGTGTCCACCCTTAGCGGGTTGTCAGATTGGGAAAGGTGGAGGGGGCCTTACGGAACTCTATCATTAGTTATTTTGTTTTGGTGATGTTGAGATCAAGGCAATTCTGCCTGCAACAGTCTGAAAAAGTGGCCAACTCAGACTGTAACTGATCTTATGCGTTGGTGGAGTCCATGATGACAGTGTCGTCAGAATACTGGATGTATGTAATGTCTGAGTTTATGCTTCTGCAGTTGTTGGTGTAGAGTGTGTAAAGAACTGGGGAGATGACAGAGCCCTGTGGAGCACCTCTGAAGATCCTTCTGAATGTGCTGAGGCGGTCGAAACTCTCTCGCTGGTGTCTGCTTGGTGTCAGACACTCGCTGGTGTCAGAAATGAGAGCACCCAGCTCGCATGGCCCGGCATCCTAGCAGTGAGCTCCTCCATTAGCTTCTCCAGCTGCTGTGTGTAGTCCAATTTCTCAAACCGGCAGTAGAACTGGTTATGGTTCTCTGCCATGTCAATGCAGTCTTTTGCCCCGGTGGTGGGTGAGCTGAGTTGTCATTGGGGAGACCAGCTAGGGTTTTGACACCTTGCCAGGCATCTCTTGGCTTACCCTCCAGAAAGATTTTCTCAACCCTCTCCTTGCATTCCCTCTTCGTTGCTTTAAATTGTTTATTGAGTTTGGACTCAATTTTATTTCCGGAGAGGATTGAAATTTTATGGCGCAGGTGGAGAGACGCTCTCCACCTGCGCCATTACAGCCCCACAAAAATGCTTTACGACATGTCATGTCATACCATGTCGTGTGTGTGTGTGTGTGTGTGTGTGTGTGTGTGTGTGTGTGTGTGTGTGTGTGTGTGTGTGTGTGTGTGTGTGTGTGTGTGTGTGTGTGTGTGTGTGTGTGTGTGTGTGTGTGTGTTAGGAGCTGCAGGAGTCCAGTAGAGGGTACCAGCCCAGCTACAACCTGCTTCCCCAGACCGTCTCTGCAGTACCTGGGGTACACACACACACACACACACACACACACACACACACACACACACACACACACACACACACACACACACACACACACACACACACACACACTAACACACACACACACACACACACACACACACACACACACACACACACACACACACACACACACACACACACACACACCAATCAGTTCATGAAGGTGAATCTGATCCCAATACTATCCATTTACTGTTCTGATTCTCCTCCTCCTCCCCCCCTCCCCTTCCTCCCCCCTCCTCATCCTCCCCCCTCCTTCCCTCCCACCTCCTCCATCTCCCATCCCCCTCCTCATCCTGCTTCCCCTCCTCCTCCTCCTCCTCCTCCTCCTCCTCCACCTCCTCCTTCCCTCCCCCCCAGCTCCGCCTGGTGGCTCTGAACTCCCCCCTGCGTGGCGACATGCGGGGGATACGGGGGGCCGATTTCCAGTGCTACCAGCAGGCGCGAGCGGGGGGGCTGACCTCCACCTACCGGGCCTTCCTATCCTCCCACCTCCAGGACCTAGCAACCATCGTCAGGAGGAACGACCGCCACCACATGCCCGTCGTCAACCTCCATGTAGGCCCAGGATACCAGATTAGACTAGACTAGATGATTCCAGATTAGAGATGATACCAGATTAGACTAGACTAGATGATTCCAGCCAGATTAGACTGGATGATACCAGATTGGACCGGATTAGACTAGATTTGACGATTCCAGATTAGACTAGATTATACCAGATTAGACCGGATTAGACTAGACTAGTTTAGATGATCCTCTAAACTAGTCTAGATGGTCCTCTCCTCTCCTCTCTGCTCTCTGCTCTCTCTTCTCCTCTCTCTTCTCTCCTCTCCTCTCCTCTCCTCTCCTCTCCTCTCCTCTCCTGTCCTCTCCTCTCTCTGCTCTCTGCTCTCTCCTCTCTTCCTCTTCTCTTCTCTCCTCTCCTCTCCTCTCCTCTCCTCTCCTCTCCTCTCCTCTCCTCTCCTCTCTCCTCTCTGCTCTCTCCTCTCTCCTCTCTCCTCTCTGCTCTCTCCTCTCTCCTCTCTTCCTCTTCTCTCATCTCCTGTCTCCTCTCCTCTCAGGGGGAGGTTCTGTTCAGCAGCTGGGCGTCAATCTTCTCAGGGAATGGGGGCGTGTTTAACCCTGCCACGCCCCTCTACTCCTTTGACGGCCGTGACGTCCTGACCGATCCGGCATGGTGAGTCTGATGCTCCTCCTCTCCTCTCTCCTCCTCTCAACCTCTCCTCTCTTTCATTCGCTTCTTCTCTTTGGCCGACTGATTCTGACCATATTCTGCTCTCTCTCTCTCTCTCTCTCTCTCTCTCTCTCTCTCTCTCTCTCTCTCTCTCTCTCTCTCTCTCTCTCTCTCTCTCTCTCTCTCTCTCTCTCCAGGCCAGAGAAGCAGGTGTGGCATGGTTCGAGTGTGGTGGGCGTGCGAGCCACGACTAGCTACTGTGAGGCGTGGCGGGCGGGCGACCGGGAGGTCACAGGCTACGCCTCCCTTCTACAGACGGGCCGCCTGATTGGTCAGCACAGCCGCTCCTGCTCCACCCCTCTGGTGGTCCTCTGCATCGAGAACACCTATGTAGCAAACGCACCCCCACCCAGCAGGGCCTGAGGGGCGTGGCTACTACCACAGGGCATGTTTAGTACGGGGTTGGGGTTAGGGGCAGATGTTACTGAGGGGGCGGGGCCAGGGTATAAAAGTAGTAACTGCCAGAGGGTGATCGGAGGAGGTCATGGGGGAGTCAGGAGAGACTAGGGGGGGTGGGGGAGGTCATGGGGGTGGAGGAGGGGCTAGGGGGTTTCATATGTTAGATGAAACTAGTTTTTATTTGACTTCCTCTCATTTTGTATTACACGTGTAAAATTACTTTGATCAAAACTGAGTTCCTCTTCACATTCCTACAAGATATGATTGATTGTTATTGATACCTTATTGATACCCCAATCCTAGAGTTGTTTCTATTTGATCAATTCTGCCCCACATTTCATTCGTTGTGGATGTAGTATTTTTGTAGCTGATGTTTAGGGTATTTGTATGCTATTATTTTTGCGTATTATTGCTCTCTGTGTGGTTTGAGTTGTTTTAGGGAGTCCGTGTCAACAATCACCAGTTTACATTTTTTCCCTTGATATAAGGTCTTAAGGTAATTAAAGATGATGAAGCCTGAGTCCCTCTTCAGAATCCACCACATCACGTTATGGTGGAATACTGAAGATGGTCCCAGCATACTGAACACAGCTTTGTGTGCATTATTAAATACTTTTCAGTATTATTAAACACTGTGCAGCGTTATTCAATGCTGTGCAGTATTAATCAATACTATTCAGTATTTTTAAATACTATTCAGTATTATTAAATACTTTGCAGTATTATTAAATACTATTCAGTATTATTAAATCCTGTGCAGTATTATTAAATACTATTCAGTATTATTAAACACCATTTAGCGTCTCTTAAAACGTTTCAGGATTATTTAATGCTTTTGAATATTATCCAATTCTTTCCAGCATTTTTAAATACTTAAATCAACAAAATTCTTCTCTTAATTTATGTTTTAGGTGCACAGAATCTGAACAGACATATTTTTTCACTATGAATTCTGAATTGTTGAGTTTTCTATTTATGCAAGTTTTGATTCTAGTTATGATCCTATTTGTTCTGAGGTCAGGAGAAGCTAAGATGATGAGGAGGAGAAGCTGAGATGTTGAAGAGGAGAACAAACTTCTATTCACTGACTCTGAATTAAAGTCTGATTTCATTTTCTAAACCAGGTCTCTCCTTTATTGGGTCTTCACAGTGTATCTGTGGATGCCTTTTGTCGTGGTTCGGTGTTATTCTTTTGACCTTTAGGTATTCCTTTAAAGGGACACTGTGTAATAATTGTAGTTTGCATTCAAACGAATAGTGCTCTCAGCGCCTCGCTTTTTCAAATGTGCGTTGCTACCTGGTTGCAACTACGGTAGGCGGTATGTGCCAAGAAGCTATGACAACATGTCTTCCAATACTATCTTATCGAGTTTTATTTCGGGTGATGAGCCACGTTATTTCAAACAAACTTCAAACTGAATTGAATCATTCGTTTAATTAGTCTGATCATGTATGAGTAATTAATCCTTGAGCAAGGTAGTGAATTATGTTGCCATGTTCATAAAGTGTTTAATTGGTAATATTACTATGTCGTAGTCTAGCTGATAGCATCAGTTAACAACTTGACACACAATGATTTTATATTTTTTTGTTGATATAGCAGCATATATGCTGCTATATAGAAGAAAGCAGGGAACTTCATCGCCCCCCCAAGAAAAACATAAAAAGAAAGCACAGACATGAGAAAAAAGAGACAAATACATTCCAGTGGGCGAAGAAGAACAATTCTGAGACAATGATAAAATACTATTTAGTGAAACATTGAAAAACTCAAAAATTTGCCATGAGTTCCTGCAATTTGAGTGTTTTTTTGAAGAGTGTTCCAGGCGGAGGGAGCAGAGTACATGAAGCCCCTCTTCCCAAACCCAGTATGAGTTCTGGGGACTGAGGTGGATAAAAAAGTCCAGAGAGCGCAAACTGTATGATGAATTTGATATAAAAGTGAGGTAGGTGCAGAGATATGAAGGGAGTAGTCCAGTAATTGCTTTGCAAATGAAGGTTTACCGGTGAAGAAGCCTGCGAGCTGACAAAGACAGCCAGCCTAATTTAGAGTACAGGGTGCAAATGGGTGAGAGATTTACAGCCGGTAATGAATCCTAAAGCACAATGATATGTAGCATCCAGCATATGCAGTGAAGTAGAGCAGGCATTCTTGTATAGTACATCACCATAGTCTAATAATGGAATAAAAGTAGCAGCAAAGCCTTTTTTTTAGAAACAAATGAAAAACTGGATTTATGGATGAAATAAAAGCCCAGTCTCACTTTTAGTTTCTTTGCATTATTACATTATTACTGTGGTGGCCAGCTCGGGCCTGGCTTATATTTGGGGTGGCACTGGATTGTCAATGGGGGGGGGGGGCAATTTTGAGTGCAATATTTATTCATAATGTCAAAGTATAACACTTTGAATAAGAATAATAAGTCAACGTTAGATCAAACTAATAGTGCATATATTTCAGCTTTCTTTAAAACGTTTCTCATCGTCATCCGCTTATCCGGGGTCGGGTCGCGGAGGGAGCAGCTCAAGCAGGGGGCCCTAGACTTCCCTTTCCCGGGCCACATTGACCAGCTCTGACGGGGGGATCCCGAGGCGTTCCCAGGCCAGTGTTGAGATATAATCTCTCCACCTAGTCCTGCAGACCATTTCTGTTCAGGATTATTATTATTTATTTTTTTCAGACTCGGGGGGGCCAGCGGGGTGGCCAACCTCTGACCAGGGGGGGCCTGGCCCCCATGTGGCTGCACCCCTGAGAACACGTCATGAGCTTGAGAAGGGAGGCGGCTGGGTGAGGGGGTGAGTGAGGACCTCCAGACAGAAGCCCTCCTCTGGGACTGATGACCTCTGAGACTTAAGACCTCCTCTGGGACTGAAGACCCCCCTGTCGCAGGACCAGCAGATCCACCAGGTGAGCAGCAGAGTCCACAGGTACCTGGACCAGTACTAGAGTTAACAGAGCCTAGAACACCCAGTCTCCCTGAGGCCATGAGGACAACAGACCAGGAACACACCAGACTCTTTATTCACTCAGTCATCAGGTAAGAACGACTCTTTATTCACTCAGTCATCAGGTAAGAACCAGACCCTTTATTCACCCAGTCATCAGGTAAGAATCACTCTTTATTCACTCCTTCATCAGGTAAGAACCAGACCCTTGATTCACTCATTCATCAGGTAAGAACCTGATTCTTGATTCACTCATTCACCAGGTAAGAACCAGACCCTTTATTCACTCAGACATCAGGTAAGAACCAGACCCTTTATTCACTCCGACATCAGGTAAGAACCAGACCCTTTATTCACTCAGACATCAGGTAAGAACCAGACCCTTTATTCACTCAGACATCAGGTAAGAACCAGACCCTTTATTCACTCAGACATCAGGTAAGAACCAGACCCTTTCACTCAGTCATCAGGTAAGAACCAGACTTTTTATTCAGTCAGTCATCCAGGTAGAGGAGCGACGCCGCCGCCGCAAGGAGGGCCATCACCGTCGCCATGGCAGCACCTAGGAGACACACACAGGTGGAGACAGGTGAGACAGGTGAGAATGGTCGGTTGAGACAGGTGAGTCTGGTCAGGTGAGTCTGGTCAGGTGAGACAGGTGAGTCAGGCGAGTCTGGTCAGGTGAGTCTGGTCAGGTGAGTCTGGTCAGGTGAGTCTGGTCAGGTGAGACTGGTCGGGTGAGACAGGTGAGTCTGGTCAGGTGAGACCGGTCGGGTGAGACAGGTGAGTCTGGTCAGGTGAGAAAGGGAAGACAGGTAAGACCGGTCAGGTAAGACTGCTCAGGTGAGACAGGTGAGTCAGGTGAGTCTGGTCAGGTGAGCCAGGTGAGAGGTGTTTACCAATGTAGCTCCTCCCCTGTGGCTTCAGGGGCGGGACCACGGCCGCCTGTAGCTCTGACCTCTGAACGCCCTCTGATGGAGACAGTGAGGAGGGGTCATGTACATGATATATGATCGCTTATACAAGATACATGATATAACATATTATGATATAACATTATATGTATTACATATATTTTATATATTAAATGATATTATATTATATATTTTATATTGTATATATAGCATTAGATATATTATATATTAATATTACATTATATATTTTATGGTGTGATGAAGAAACCCACCGGTTGGTGCTGGTTGTGTCTCCACGGTGACCGCCTCCTCTTCCTGTGTGTGGTCCAGGTCTTCCTGTCTTACCTCCAGGTCGAGGATCTCCTTCAGACGGTCCAGAACCTCAAGCGGCCCCTCATCACTGAACCGGTAGTCACACACACCCACACCCAGCCCCCGCAGGGGGCACATCACCCGCGTGGGGAGAGAGAGCCTGTCTGAGAGAGAGAGAGAGAGACTGTCTGTGTGCGCGTGTGTGTGCGTGTGCGTGTGTGTCTGTGTCTGTGTCTGTGTCTGTGTGTGTGTGTGTGTGTGTGTGTGTGTGTGTGTGTGTTTACCTCTCTCCTGGGTCTCCATCAGCTCCTCCAAGACCATGTTGAGCCTCAGGGCCACGGTGGAGAGCAGGTCCCTCTTCAGGGCCTAACACACACACACACACACACACACACACACACACACACACACACACACACACACACACACACACACACACACACACACACACACACACACACACACACACACACACACACACTCTCTGAGTCCTCAGGACCACCTGCTGACAGACTACTAATCCTACCCCGTCAAACAGGCAGGCAGGTAGTGACAGACATACAGATAGTGACAGACGGACAGGTACCTTCTCTGCCAGCCTGGCGGTGGGCTTGTTGCCATGGAGATAGGCTCTAGTGTGGACCGCCCCTCTCAGCACGACCCTCCCCCCAGAGGCCCCCACCTGGGAGACCTGCTCACCTGGACACACCTGGACCACACCAACTGCGTTAGATTTTTGTGTGCGTGCGTGCGTGCGTGCGTGCGTGCGTGCGTGCGTGCGTGCGTGCGTGCGTGTGCGTGCGTGTGCGTGCGTGTGTTCTAACCGGTGTGGTCAGTATCTGGGCTTGGAGGGATTGCTTCACATTCCGCTTCTGAAACACAACATAAAAAATATTACACAACAGACACACAATATATAACACTATGGAGGTGGTGTTATAGGAGGTGGTGTAGGTGGTGTTATTTAGGGTGGAGGTGGTGTTAGGTGGTGTTCTGGTGGTGTTAGGTGCTGGTGGTGATACGGTAGTGGTTATGGTGCTGGTGTTATGGTGCTGTAGGTGGTGCTGTAGGTGGTGCTGTAGGTGGTGCTATAGGTGGTGCTGTAGGTGGTGCTGTAGGTGGTGCTGTAGGTGGTGCTGTAGGTGGTGCTGTAGGTGGTGCTGTAGGTAGCTTACCGTCGGTCCTGTGAGTTCTGTGTCCTCTGAGATCTTTCTCCCGTCCAGCAGAAATGTTCCTCTCTCTATCTGCTGGGCCCACAGCTTCAGTCCCTCCTGAACACAACACACCACGATGTACAACAACACACCGTAACACACCGTGATGTACAACAACACACCGTAACACACTGGAATGTACAACAACACAACACACCACGATGTACAACAACACACCGTAACACACCGTGATGTACAACAACACACCGTAACACACTGGGATGTACAACAACACACCGTAACACACTGAGATGTACAACAACACACCGTAACACACTGGGATGTACAACAACACACCGTAACACACTGTGATGCACAACAACACACCGTAACACACTGGGATGTACAACAACACAACACACTGGGATGTACAACAACACAACACACCACGATGTACAACAACACACCGTAACACACCGTGATGTACAACAACACACCGTAACACACCATGATGTACAACAACACACCGTAACACACCGTGAAGTACAACAACACACCGTAACACACTGGGATGTACAACAACACAACACACCATGATGTACAACAACACACCGTAACACACTGTGATGTACAACAACACAACACACCATACCGTAACACACCATGATGTACAACAACACAACACACCATACTGTAACACACCAGGATATACCATAACACAACACACCATACCGTAACACACCTTGATGTACAACAACACAACAGAACATACAGTAACACACTATGATATACCAAACCACAACACAACATACCGTTACACACCATGAACCACAACATCAGGTGTGTCTCTACCTGCAGACTGGTCTCCAGGTCTCCCGGTCGGGCCCCTCGGGGGGGCAGTGAGACGGGTATTTCCACTTCCACACAGCTCCACACCATTGGCCAGGAGCCACACACCCCTGATTGATACCTCCAATCAGCTGGCTTGGCTGTGCTCTGAAACAGCCAATCACAGTGCCTGATACATTGATGTCATTTTGACATCAATGCAACATGTAAAATGACATTGATGTGTCATTTTACATGTTGCATCAGTACACATTTAAACAAATGTTGTTCACAAATAACAATTTAATAACATAGAGACAGAGGACAGACGGATCACCTTGGGGTCTCTCACGTCGAAGGTTCTACAGAAGGTTCTGATCAGGTATGTTAAGGAACATTGCAGACATTAAATACATCAGCTATACACTATCCACAGATATAGTGACCTATCACTTAGACCTGATATCCAGGTAACACTCTAGGAGGTAGAGGATACTTCCTGGTGGTGGAGTTGACGTGCAGGGTGACGCGCTCGCTGATGTCATCATCCCCACTCAGCCACAGCAAGTCCCTGGAGATGGACTTCTGCACCGCAAACACCAGCTAGACACACACACATTTATTATGTCATTATGTATTGTGTGGGTGTTTGCGTGTGTGTGCGGCTGTGTGTGTGTCTGACCTGTCTGAGTGTGATGAGTGTGTCTTTGGCTTCAGCATCGCTGATGTAGAAAACTCCCAGTACAGACAGCCCCCCTGGCAACATCCGGGACACCTAGCAACACACGGCACTGTCACATAGCAACAAGCATCCTGGAAACCAAGCAACACACGGTACTGTCACATAGCAACAAGCATCCTGGACAAATAGCAACACACGGGACTGTCACATAGCAACAAGCATCCTGGACACCTAGCAACACAGGCCACTGTAAAATAGCAACAAGCATCCTGGACTCCTAGCAACACATGGCACTCTCACATAGCAACAAGCATCCTGGACACCTAGCAACACACGCCACTGTCACATAGCAACCTGCAACCCCACATAGCAACCAGCCCCATGTTCACCTAGCAACCCAATGACATCTGACCCCTACTTGACCTTCCGGCCCCCCGGGGCCACAGGGCGCGGGCTCACCTGGCGGGCGTGCTCGTTGATCCACTCCATGTCCAGTGTGTCCCGAGGGCTGGGGGTCAGGGGACACGCCTCTCTCTGGGGGGTGCGCGTCGCCATGACAACAAAGTCCCTCTGGGCAGAGCTCTGAAATCCATTAAGATGCCAAGATGAAGACTAGCATGTACTATATATAAATGTGTCAATAGTGAGGTTGTTAAACCTTATTGTAACTAGCCTAGTATAATAGACTATTATTAATTGTGTTTTGGACTATTATTGTATGGACTATTATAGTATTCATTATAGACTTAATGTATGTATCATAGACTAGGGTTATTGTCTGTATTAGACTATCATAGACTATCAACCTTTTAATCATTGTCTGAATGACTAAAAGGTCGAAGGAGCTGTCACTCAGAGCTCCAGAACAGGGAGGAGAGGACCTGTCCGAGGAGCAGGCCGGTCAGAGGACTGGAGGAGCAGAGGGAGGAGCAGAGGAAGGAGAGGTACCTGTCCGAGGAGAAGGCCGGTCAGAGGACTGGAGGAGCAGAGGGAGGAGAGGTATCGCTCCACCGCCTCCTCCACCATGTAGCCGCGACCCATCAGGCTGCTGCTGGCAGTGATACACACAGCTCAATACAATGCTACACAATACTACACGATACACAAAGATCACTACAATACTACATAATACACACAGCTCAATACAATACAACACAATACTACACAAGACACTACAGCTCAGTAAAATACACCACAATACACACAGCTCAATACAATACAACGAAACACACCACACCACAGCACCACAACACAGAACAGTTCAATACAACGCAATGTTCTCCCAAAGGAAAATTATTGAAATAGTTAGAAGTGTGAGGACAGGGGAGCAGAGAGACGAAATAAGAGACAAAGTTGACATCTAAAGACCACTTATTGATCTGTCTCCTTTAGCGGGTTATCAGGTTCATAAACACCTCGCACACCAGGCAGACGCTTAATAACTGAAGGTGAGATGTTCATTCATGTTTTAATACAGGGGCTCACCTTAATGTTCACAGCTGCTATAAGCTACGTTGACAGAGCGACTAAACTACCTCTCCCAAAATGCGCTGCGCCTTGAAATCGAGATGAACTACATCTCCCGAGATTCATTGTGTTCTGACGTACTTCCGTTACACTTTTCTGCTAGCCCACGTCGGCTAGCTGGTGTCTATCGGATCTTTATTCATCCCTCTGTGCAGGGAGAGTACTACAGAGTCCCAGTGTTGTCTGTTGGGGTGACTGGGAACGTTGGGAGTGTTGGGGTGACGGAGCGGTGGTCTGTGGGAGCGTTGTGGGGTCCCCGGGCTGTAAGATGTCGGCCGTGCTGCTGGAGGTGCTGGAGCGCGCGGAGCTCAACAAGCTGCCGCGGGGCGCGCAGACCAAGCTGGAGCGCCACTTGACGGAGCTGCGGACCCAGCACGAGCGGCTCCGAGCCGACTGCGGTTAGCATCACAGCTAGCTCCGTGATAGCATCACAGCTATGTTAGCTATAGCTAACTTTTATAATACTGTTGTCTGTTAGCATCACAACTAGCTCCCATATAGCATTCTAGCTATGTTACCTGTTTGCATCACAACTAACTCCCATATAGCATCCTAGCGTTGTGAGCTAGCCCCTGTCAGACTGTGGTAGGCTGTCAGACCAGCAGAGCTGCGACCCGACGGACCAGGTTCTCCTCATGGTCTATAGACCAGCAGAGCTTTGACCAGGTTCTCCTCATGGTCTGTAGACCAGCAGAGCTGTGACCAGGTTCTCCTCATGGTCTGTAGACCAGCAGAGCTGTGACCAGGTTCTCTTTAGGGTCTGTAGACCAGCAGAGCTGTGACCAGGTTCTCCTCATGTCCTGTAGACCAGCAAAACTTCGATGTGGAGAAGCGTCTGACAGAGAGCCAGGAGCAGTTCCTCTCAACCGCCAGAGATCTGCAGACTGTGAAGGAGGAGAACAGCCGACTCAGTCAGTACCTCACTCTCCTCTTGGGTTTGAACAGTTATCAGTGTGTGTATGTGATACAGTAACAGTTGTGTGTGTGTGTTCAGATGAGGAGCTGGTCACCCTGAAGGGCATCGAGGGGGCGTCGACAGATGGCAAACCACCTGAGCAGGTGAGATGCAGTGTGGTTCCCATGGTAACTAGAGGATGTGCTCAAGAGAGCCCATTGACTCCTCTGACCTGAGTCAGATTACACAACCAACGGCTGGATGTAGGCACAGGGAATGGACGGGTGGTCGCCCATCAATCATCAGTCACTAACACTGCCACGCTCACTCGGCAGATTGACACGTTACTTCTTAGTAGGCCCATAACCACCTACCCACCAAGTTAGAGCCTATCCATGCCCAGCTCTGAGACCACACACCTCCCTCCCCACCTCCCTACCTGTGTGACCTGCGTCCTGTCCCCCCAGACGAAGGCCAAGCATGAGATCGAGGCGGAGAGGCGGGAGCTGGCCCGTCAGTTGGAGAAGAGGACCCAGGAGCTGGAGCACCTGACAGGTGAGGACCTTCTCACACACCTCACAGGCTCTAGAGGCAGGAGGTTGTGTTTTTTACACTGTTGTGTGTCTCTAGAGGATGTGAGGCTTCTGAAGGAAAGGCTGGCAGAGAGCAACAGGGTGAAGATGGAGGTCCAGTTGAAGCTGGATGAGATCCAGTCTTCAGAGGCTTCTATCCAGGTACCTGCTGCACACACTACACACCGCACATAGTATACAAACACTGCTGCACACGCATTACACAACCTTGCAAATGTGTGTGTGTGTAGGGCCGTGAGAGGCGTGTGGTGCAGGAGAAGCAGCTGCTGCAGCAGCAGACTGAGAGGCTGAGCGCTGAGCTGAAGACCAAGACAGAGGAGCTGCTGTCCTCCGCCAGGGAGAGGGGGCAGGAGACCCTGGAGCTACGCTGCGCCCTGGACACCACCACGGAGCAGGTAACTTGGGGGGTAGCTTATCCAGTGCTGCCCTGTCCCAGGTCATTAGAGATAATCCTCGTGGTGGTACAGGTCTCTCCTCCATGGTGGTAATGGTCTCCCCTCCCCAGGTCAGCGGTCTGCAGGGTCAGCTGGCCGCCCTCAGGGAGGTCAGCGAAGGCCACCACAGGCGGGCGGAGGACCTTAACAACAAGTTGAAGCAGGTAACCAGCGACAGTGAAGGAGCAGCAGTGTGTGTGTGCGTTTGTGTTGTGTGTCCCTGCAGTGTGTTTGTGTTGTGTGTCCCTGCAGTGTGTTTGTGTTGTGTGTCCCTGCAGTGTGTTTGTGTTGTGTCCCTGCAGTGTAAGGAGCAGCAGTGTGTTTGTGTTGTGTGTCCCTGCAGTGTGTTTGTGTTGTGTGTCCCTGCAGTGTAAGGAGCAGCAGTGTGTTTGTGTTGTGTGTCCCTGCAGTGTAAGGAGCAGCAGTGTGCGATGGAAGCGAAGTACCGTAATGAACTCAACGCGCACATCAAACTCTCCTCCCTCTACAAGGTAATGACCAACACCTCTACTCTATATCACTAGTCCTCTAAACCAACCTCTACTAGACCTCTAACCTAACCTCTACTAGACCTCTAACATAACCTCTACTAGACCTCTAACCTAACCTCTACTAGACCTCTAACCTAACCTCTACTAGACCTCTAACATAACCTCTACTAGACCTCTAACCAAACCTCTACTAGACCTCTAATCTAACCTCTACTATACATCTACCCTACCTCACTAGTCCTCTAACGTAGCCGCTACTCTCCATCACTAGTCCTCTAACTTCTACATCACTAGACCTCTAACGTAACCTCTACTCTCCATCACTAGTCCTCCAACCTAATCTATACTAGTCCTCCAACCTCTACTCTCCATCACTAGTCCTCTAACCTAACCTATACTAGTCCTGTACTCTCCATCACTAGTCCTCTAACCTAACCTATACTAGTCCTCTACTCTACATCACTAGTCCTCTAACCTCTACTCGCCATCACTGTTCCTCTAACCTAACCTATACTAGTCCTCTACTCTACATCACTAGTCCTCTAACCTCTACTCGCCATCACTGTTCCTCTAACCTAACCTATACTAGTCCTGTACTCTACATCACTAGTCCTCCAACCTCTACTCTCCATCACTAGTCCTCTAACCTAACCTATACTAGTCCTGTACTCTCCATCACTAGTCCTCTAACCTAACCTATACTAGTCCTCTACTCTACATCACTAGTCCTCTAACCTCTACTCGCCATCACTGTTCCTCTAACCTAACCTATACTAGTCCTGTACTCTACATCACTAGTCCTCTAACCTCTACTCTCCATCACTAGTCCTCTAACCTCTACTCTCCATCACTAGTCCTCTAACCTCTACTCTCCATCACTAGTCCTCTAACCTCTACTCTCCATCACTAGTCCTCTAACCTCTACTCTACTCTCCATCACTAGTCCTCTAACCTCTACTCTCCATCACTAGTCCTCTAACCTCTACTTTACTCTCCATCACTAGTCCTCTAACCTCTACTCTCCATCACTAGTCCTCTAACCTCTACTCTCCATCACTAGTCCTCTTACCTCTACTTTACTCTCCATCACTAGTCCTCTAACCTCTGCTCTCCATCACTAGTCCTCCAACCTCTACCTGTAGTAAATGGGTCTACTCCTCTCACGCTGCATGTGGTGTGTCCTGCAGGGGGCAGCATCTGAATCTGAGGACAAGAACCAGGAACTGGGCCGGGCGGTGGAGGAGCTCAGCAAACTGGTCAAGGACTCTGGAGAGGGTGAGACAGCGACTAATGAGAGAGACTAAATGATACAAATACCTGTATCTGATCAAGTGAAACTAACCTGAATGTGCACCAGGTGTGGTGGTTAATTGGTTAATGGATGGCTTCAGTGGTTAACGGTGTCTCTATTGCCATAGCAAATAACGCGCTGCAGAAGAAGCTGTCTGAGGGGGAGGAGCTGAGGACTCGTCTGCAGGCGGAGCTTAAAGAGAAGATGAAGAAGATGGAGAAGGAGGTGGAGAACGCCTCCATGAAGGCAGCGAGCAAGCAATGCTGTATGTACACTATCTCCGTTTGTCTGTCTGTGTTATGGCTCATTGTCTAGGCGCAACCATGAATGGAAAGACACGAGAATTCCTGAAAAGTGGGGGTTTTATTCAGGTTTCCACATAAAGTCATACAAGACTCAAACGGCCAAACAATTATTGTCTCGCGCAGGAGACAAAAGGAAGAGGTGGCAATGCTTAAGCCCAACCACAAATCTTCGTGTTGAGAGAGAGACTTCCTCCGGATTCTGGTCTGCTTAAGTAGCCTACCCCACCAGGTGTAGCCAACAATTTCCAATTGGCAGGTGGAAGCAGGGCGAAGCCAGAAAATAATCCACAAAACCTAATAGGACCAGCGGGGAGTGCTAGAGTGCATATACAAACTAAACAAAATAAAGAGACACGCACACACAGTGTTCCAGGTGTGTTGACTCTGTATGTGTTCCAGGAGTGTTGACTCTGTATGTGTTCCAGGAGTGTTGACTCTGTATGTGTTCCAGGTGTGCCCTCCCTGACTGAGGAGCAGCTGGACTCCATGTGTCCGTCAGCAGCAGCCATCGCTGAGATAGTGAAGCCGGGGATGAAGTTCTTTGAGGTGAGACCCCCCCCGCCCCATTACTCATATAGGACTCCTATAAACACAGCTATGTAGAACTGTGTATATAGCTCTCTATATACACAGCTATGTAGAAATCTGTGTACATCGCACTATAAAACTTTCTATAAAACTGTATCTATCTCTATCTCTACGCGTGTCTCTATGCAGCTGTACAACACGTTCTCCAGTCCCAGCTCTCTCTATATAACTGTATCTAGCTCTATAATGTGTATCTAGCTCTATAATGTGTATCTATCTATGCAGCTGTACAACGCATTCCCCAGTCCCAGCTCTCTCTATATAACTATCTAGCTCTATAATGTGTATCTAGCTCTATAATGTGTATCTATCTATGCAGCTGTACAACGCATTCCCCAGTCCCAGCTCTCTCTATATAACTATCTAGCTCTGTAATGTGTATCTAGTTCTGTAATGTGTATCTATCTCTATGCAGCTGTACAACGCCTTCTCCAGCGCCCAGTCCCAGCTGCAGCTGGAGAAGCAGGAGTCGCGGAGGGTGAGCCGGGTGCTGGATGAGATCGTCCAGGAGGTGGAGTCCAAGGCGCCGGTCCTGAGGAGGCAGAGGGAGGAGTACGAGGCGCTGCAGAGGTCCATGGCCTCGCTGTGCAACAAGCTGGAGCTGGCCCGTGACGTGAGGACCTTGATGCATTATAGAAGATGGCTAACAGACCATATACGCCTTGTAACAAGCTGGAGCTGGCCCGTGACGTGGGGACCTTGATTCATTATAGAAGCTAGCTAACAGACCATATACGCCTTGTAACAAGCTGGAGCTGGCCCGTGACGTGAGGACCTTGATGCATAGAATGGATACATGGATGGATGGGTGAACAAACAAGCGTGTGTTTCTGATGACCTCAGGAGATCCACGGTCTGCAGAAGGAGAAGGAGGAGGTGAAGCAGCACTGCAGTGATCTGGAGAAGGAGAAGCTGAGGACAGAGAGACAGTTGGAGGACACTTCTACCCAGGTAGGAGACACTGAGGACACCTCCTTCATAACCATGTCCTCTGTACATCTCGCTCATACACCCGTCTTTATATATCTATAGCTCTATAGATTCAGTAGATATAGATGTATTGTATAAAGCTCTCTGGTGCAGCATGCTAACCACAGCGGTGCCCTCCCAAGCTGTGCTCCCTGCTGGTGGAGAAGGAGCAGCAGAGAGGAGTCCGGGTGACCACGGAGGAGGACGCCACCTCCTCAGACATCTCCAGCTCCTCGGAGGTGGTCAGCCCGCGCCACATCTCCTTCAGCAGCGTCAAGGAGCTGCAGACGCAGAACCAGACCCTCTTGGGCCAGCTGAGAGGCCTGGAGGAGGAGAGGGACCGGCACACCGTCCAGATCACATCCTCACGGTAGCACAGTTAACCAGATCACCTCCTCACTGTTACCCAGACCACATCCTCAGGGTAACACTGTTAACCAGTTCACATCCTCACGGTATGACTGTTAACCAGTTCACATCCTCACGGTAGCACAGTTAACCAGATCACATCCTCACTGTTACCCAGACCACATCCTCAGGGTAACACTGTTAACCAGTTCACATCCTCACTGTTACCCAGACCACATCCTCAGGGTAACACTGTTAGCCAGATCACATCCTCACTGTTACCCAGACCACATCCTCAGGGTAACACTGTTAACCAGATCACATCCTCACGGTATGACTGTTAACCAGATCACATCCTCACTGTTAACCAGATCACATCCTCAGGGTAACACTGTTAGCCAGATCACATCCTCACTGTTACCCAGACCACATCCTCAGGGTAACACTGTTAACCAGTTCACATCCTCACTGTTACCCAGACCACATCCTCAGGGTAACACTGTTAACCAGTTCACATCCTCACGGTATGACTGTTAACCAGATCACATCCCTACTGTTAACCAGATCACATTAAGGCTCATCTCGTCTTTTTTCCTGTCCCACCTCTCCCCTCCAGGGTTAGTGAACTGGAGGTCAGGGTGGAGCAGCTTCAGAAGGAGGTGGAGCAGCTGAGGGAGCAGAGGAACCAGCAGAAGCAGCTGGCTGACTCAGGCTGCAGACAGAGAGACATGTACCGCATCCTGCTGACCCAGAACACTGGCTACAGCCTGCCCCCCCACGGTAACTCATACTACTGCCCTAATACTAACACTATACACCCCCCCCCCACGGTAACTCATACTACTGCCCTAATACTAACACTATACACGCCCCCCCCCACGGTAACTCATACTACTGCCCTAATACTAACACTATGCACGCCCCCCCCACGGTAAATCATACTACTGCCCTAATACTAACACTAATACTACAGCCTCCCCCCCCCCCCTACGGTACACACTACACTGAGACTATTACTGCTAAACTACCCTAGCACTACACTTTAACGACACTAATCCTCAACCACTGCTGGCTGCTACTCTGTCTACTACTGAGTCTCTCTGGTGTCCAGGTACAGAGGCCTCTCCCCAGCCAACTCCACCTCGCACGCCCATTCCTGCTACTCGTTCTACCCCCCAGAGACCTGCTGCTACTGAGTCGGCACAGATAGCCCACGCCAAGGCGGCCCTGAAGCAGGTACTGTAGTCTCTCTACCACCCTCCCTCTCTCTGGGTACTGTAGTCTCTCTACCGCCCTCCCTCTCTCTGGGTACTGTAGTCTCTCTACCGACCTCCCTCTCTCTGGGTACAGTAGTCCATTCAAGTCACTCTCTACCATCCTCTCTCTCTCGTGTGTGTGTGTGTGTGTGTGTGTGTGTGTGTGTGTGTGTAGCTGAATGATGCCTACAGTGTGTATAAGAAGGAGAAGGCGGAGAATGACCGGCTGCTGAGTGAGACGACGGAGCGTCTGCAGCAGGAAGTGATGGAGCTGAGGGCCAGCAAGGCCAAGATGGCCGCCCACACAGAGTTCAGCAACAAGAGGTGAGCTTAGCCTAACTCGGGTTAACTTGAGCTTAGCTAAGCTTATCTCGTGTTCCTTGTCCAATAGTCCTTGTCCTGCAGAGGGTTAGGGGATGCATCTATTTTTCTTAATTGATCAGTGCGAGTATAGATGGATATGTCAAGCAGTCCTTCTGTGGAACATTGCAACCAACAGAGTCCAACAGCGTCTGCACCTCCGCCCAGCCGACTGTAGGCTCCGCCCAGCCGACTGTAGGCTCCGCCCAGCCGACTGTAGGCTCCGCCCAGCCGACTGTAGGCTCCGCCCAGCCGGCTGTAGGCTCCGCCCAGCCGGCTGTAGGCTCCGCCCAGCCGACTGTAGGCTCCGCCCAGCCGGCTGCAGGCTCCGCCCAGCCGGCTGCAGGCTTGCTGAGCGCTGACCAATGAGCTGCTTCGTTGCTCCTCAGGTACGACATGCTGCAGGACACGGTGGCGGCGTACCGCAGGGAGATCAGCGCCCTGCAGGCCCGCAGCACCCGGACGGCTGCTCTGAACCAGCAGCAGGAGAGCATCATCCACACACTGACGCATGATCTCCGCCTGACCAATGAGAGGCTGGCCCTGGAAGAGGTACCGCCCACTAGCAACTCGCCTCCTTTAACGCGTAGACTAGAGAGGGAGCAGTACTAGAAAGTACTTGCATACACCTAGTAGTATACCCAGCAGTATATACTGTAGATTACTGTTTATCCCTAGTAGTATGTATACTCGGCAGTATATATACTACTGATTAAACCTAGTAGTATGTACACTGCAGTATATATACTGCTGAGTATACATACTGCTAGATATTCTCAGCAGTATATATATTACTAAGTATACCTAGTAGTATACCGAGTAGACTAGACTTGACACGTCTCTCTCTCTCTCTACGTGTGTGTCGTCTCTCTACTTGTCTGTCTGTCTCACTACCTGTCTGTCTCTCTAACTGTCTGTCTGTCTCTCTCCCTGTCTGTCTCCTTACCTGTCTGTTTGTCTGCCTGTCTTTCTGTCTCTCTAACTGTCTGTCTGTCTCTCTTCGGGTCTGTGGGTCGGTCTCTCTCCCTGTCTGTGTTTCTCCCTGTCTGTCTCTCTACCTGACTGTCTGTGTGTCTGCCTTTCTCCAGGTGCGTGTGGAGAACATGTCCAAGGAGAAGGACATGTTGAGGCAGGCTGAGAGTCGTCTCTGTCAGGAGAAAGAAGTGATGTTGTCAGAACAACGCAGCCAGAACCTGCTGCTCAACAACCTCAAGAGCATCCAGGTAACATAGAACCACACATACAGATCCACACACATAGACCTGCATCCAGGTAACATAGAAGCACACATATGGAACCACATACATCGACCTGCATCCAGGTAACATAGAACTGTGTACACCTAGAAACACACACCTGCTGCAAGAGTATACAGGTAACATAGTACCGTACCTAGAAACACACAAATAGAACTGCATCTAGGTAACATAGAAACAAACGCAGAGAAACACGCACACCTGCTGCTCACCAACCGCAAGAGAATACATTGCTTTTTGTGCTGCTAGCATTTTAGTGAGATCAGAGAGTGTTGAGAAGGACAGTAATAAAATATATTTGGTAAGATGGATATAAGAAGAGAGACCCGCAGTGAATTCAACCTGGTCCACTTGACATCGGGTTGGTGCATGACAGTAGTAGGCCTACCGTAAATCTTCAATAGCCCAGGCTTTTATTTGTTTCAATCACTGAACTTTCGAATAAAACTCTTGCTCAGCAAAGATGGGAAACACTAACATTTATTTTTTAACCGAGTATGAATATTCCTACCGTACGTAGGCTTATACACATTACCAGGCTATCAAATAACGCCCATACAAACACGCACACGGTGGCGGAGTGGTAATCTGGAGAGTCGGGAGAATTCCCTGTGGGCTGCTAACGTTTCGGGGCTGTCGGGCTGATTACTGCGGGATAACAATATTGCGTTTATAAAAGTTCCTTGCAGCGCCGTCCGGCAGCCTGAGCTTTGCGCCCGCAACCTCTCACTCACTCAACACAGGCGCAACACTAACAAACTGTCAACGTCGCAACCAAGTCGATTTTGTCTAGAGGGGAGTAACTTGGTGGCCCCTCCCGAAGTGGTACAGCCCAGGTGGGCCTTGAACTGCGATTGGTCAGAAAGACGTAACAGCTAATGACAACATTGAACTCTCGTGCAGGCTCGAACAGAGTGACACACAAACACACACACACTTTTAAGGAGTTTTTCACTCGCTCCGTATCCTTGCTCGCCCCAACAAGTCTGTGCGGTGTACTTGTTTTGTTTCCGGTGTTGCTAGATCCGGTATGGTGTTGTAGTTTTTGTAACGCGACTAGTTGTTGCTAGACAGCAGGTGAAAAAACTACGTTTGCCAAGCCAAAAGAGTGTTAATCGGGCGATAAAAAAATGAACGCCGTTAAAATTGGTTTGCGTTAAACCGACAGCATTCATAGATATCCATAGATATTGGTTATCTATGATGTATATAGCTGTATCTATAGCTGTAGATATCTGTATCTATAGATGTTGATGTACTGATGATGGAGCTGTCTATTTCCCACTCTCTCTAGTTGACAATGGAACGCAATGAGGCAGACACTTGCCAGCGAATCAGCAGTAAGGTGGAGCACCTGGAGGCGGAGCTTGTTGCCATGAGGACCAAGATGGACCAGGAAGTAGAGCAGAGACATGCGCAGGGCCGCAACATGGACGTACGTATGGTATAGGGTCTGTATACATGGAGGGGAGGGACAGCCCTGGTACAGGGTCTGTATACATGGAGAGGGAGGGACTGCCCTGGTACAGTGTCTGTATACATGGAGGGGAGGGACAGCCCTGGTACAGAGTCTGTATACATGGAGGGGAGGGACTAGGTCAGCCTGAAGCCACCCTGCCCTTGAGCTATGTTTATTCAATGGTTTGACTCCTGTCCTCTGACATGTGGAGCCTCGAGACCAGAGAGGATATGGATCAGGTGACTCTGTGCTGTGATTAGTCCAGGCCCAGCTGTGAATCTCTGTGCTGTGATTGGCCCAGCTGTGTGACTCTCTGTGCTGTGATTGGTCTAGGCCCAGCTGCTGGAGGCCAAGAAGCAGCTGGAGAGTCAGAATGTCCTGCAGCAGAAGACCAGGGAGCTGCTGAGGACGTCTGAGCAGCAGGTGGTGGTGCTGCGGACCCAGCTGGCCTCCTCCTCCTCCTCTTCCTCCCTGGAGGCCGGAACCACGGCGACCGCCGCCTCCGGACCGGCCACCCGCGGTGCAGGGCTGAGGGCCCCCCCCAAAGGTGGACTGTCTCTCCTCTGACCTGTCTATCTCCTCTCTGACCTGTCTATCTCCTCTCTGACCTGTCTATATCCTCTCTGACCTGTCTATCTCCTCTCTGACCTGTCTATCTCCTCTCTGACCTGTCTATCTCCTCTCTGACCTGGCTCTCTATCTCCTCTCTGACCTGGCTCTCTATCTCCTCTCTGACCTGGCTCTCTATCTCCTCTCTGACCTGTCTATCTCCTCTCTGACCTGTCTATCTCCTCTCTGACCTGTCTATCTCCTCTCTGACCTGTCTATCTCCTCTCTGACCTGTCTATCTCCTCTCTGACCTGTCTATCTCCTCTCTGACCTGGCTCTCTATCTCCTCTCTGACCTGGCTCTCTCCCTCCTCGCTGTCCTGTCTATCTACTCACTCTACTGTCCCTTCTCTCTGACCTCTTTCTTTCTTTCTTTATTTCTTTTTCTCCTCACTGACCTGTCTCTCTCTTTTTCTCCTCACTGACCTGTCTCTCTCTTTTTCTCCTCACTGACCTGTCTCTCTTTTTCTCCTCACTGACCTGTCTCTCTCTTTTTCTCCTCACTGACCTGTCTCTCTCTTTTTCTCCTCACTGACCTGCTCTCTCTTTTTTCTCCTCACTGACCTGTCTCTCTCTTTTTCTCCTCACTGACCTGTCTCTCTCTTTTTCTCCTCACTGACCTGTCTCTCTCTTTTTCTCCTCACTGACCTGTCTCTCTCTTTTTCTCCTCACTGACCTGTCTCTCCTCACTGTCCCGTCTCTCCTCCAGGAGCAGCCTCCCCCGCCCAGCAGGAGGTGTCAGAGCTGAAGGAGCGTCTGCGAGGAGCTGAGGAGCAGAGCGGGGAGCTGAAGGAGCAGCTGAGGAGCGCCACGGCCAGCGTGGAGCAGTACAAGGCCGTGGTGCTCTCCCTGGAGGACAGCCTGAAGAAGGAGAAACAGGTCCGCTGCCCCTCCTCTCTCCCTACCACCCCTCCTCTCTCCCTCCCACCCCTCCTCTCTCCCTACCACCCCTCCTCTCTCCCTACCACCCCTCCTGTCTCCCTCCCATCCCTCCTCTCTCCTTACCACCCCTCCTCTCTCCTTACCACCCCTCCTCTCTCCCTCCCACCCCTCCTCTCTCCTTACCACCCCTCCTCTCTCCCTCCCACCCCTCCTCTCTCCCTCCCACCCCTCCTCTCTCCCTACCATCTCTCCCTCACTACCTCCACTCTCCATCCCTCCCTACTCTCCCTCACTACCTCCACTCTCCATCCCTCCCTACTCTCCCTCACTACCTCCACTCTCCATCCCTCCCTACTCTTCTTCATTACCTCAACTCTCCATCCCTCCCTACTCTCCCTCTCTACCTCCACTCTACCATCCCTCCCTACTCTCCCTCACTACCTCCACTCTCCATCCCTCCCTACTCTCCCTCACTACCTCCACTCTCCATCCCTCCCTACTCTCCCTCACTACCTCCACTCTCCATCCCTCCCTACTCTCCCTCTCTACCTCCACTCTCCATCCCTCCCTACTCTCCCTCACTACCTCCACTCTCCATCCCTCCCTACTCTCCCTCTCTACCTCCACTCTCCATCCCTCCCTACTCTCCCTCACTTCCTCCTGCTGCTGCTTGAAGATAGAGAAATTAATTCACTCTTTTCCTAAATCCTTATTCCTTTATCCTCCGTAGTTCTCCCTGTTGTGTCTGGTTGCTAGGCTTTAGTAACAAGGTTGTCTGGTTGCTAGGCCGTAGTAACAAGGTTGCCTGGTTGCTAGGCTGTAGTAACGAGCTGTGTCTGGTTGCTAGGCTATAGTAACAAGGTTGTCTGGTTGCTATGCTGTAGTAACGAGGTTGTCTGGTTGCTAGGCGCGGGTTCCTCTGGAGCTCAGGCTGAAGGAGCTGCAGGAGGTGCAGCAGCAGCTGGAGAAGAGGATCCAGGATGAGCAGAAGGAGAAGGAGCAGAGCCTGGAAGAGGGGCGGAGCGCACTGGTCGCTATGGAGAAACGGGTACGCACACGCACGCACGCACATCCGCACACGTACACACCCACACCTTGTTCTGGGGGTGTAATGCCGTGTGTGTCCAGGTGGGGGAGCTGCAGCGCAGTCTGAAGAGCAGCCAGTCGGAGCAGCAGGAGGCGCTGGAGAGGTGTGCGGCAGCCGTCAGCCAGGAGCAGAGAGCCACGCAGGACAGCATCACACAGGTACACTACACACTGTACTACACACTATACTATGCACTATACCCCACTATACTGTACTACACTACACTTAACTACACTATACTTTATATACTACACTATAGGGATGGGTCAGAATATTCGATTATTCGTTCCCGAGGGTCAAATTCGATTTTTAACATTTGGACCGTTAACATTTTTTCACAAGCCGTAACTTTGTTTCCCTGGTAACGCCTGAGGGTTTGACTAATACCTGGAACAATGGAGTACTAAAGTGAAAACGTCACGTTGTCCTGGCAACCGGATTTTCAGTTCTACACAGCTTTTGGCCGTGTTCTATAAGATATTCTAGAACAGTCAGGGAGCTCTGGCGGGAGGCCGGATATATATAAATAATATAATATAATATCTAAATATCTATGATATAATATCAGGGCCAAAAGCTGTGTGCGCCTATGTCGTCAAAATCAACGCATCATGTAATGCATTATTTATTACATTATAAAATTGCTGATTTATTTTTCAAACATTTTCTTATAAACTATTATCAAGGGGGTCGTCAATATCACAGTTTCATGTAACGCGGATGCAACTACTCCAAACCATTGAACAAATCTACACACTTGTATCTTCAATAATATCAAAACGAAATTTCGATAGCTTTTATACTTTTTTCAGGATCACAGTATTAGTTTCTTACCGGCATAGTTTTCAGTTGCTCGCATTGATTTCCGTTTTCGCCAGAGCATGAGGAAGTTCACACGCGCAAAAATCGACGAAGGAATCCATCTATCATTGATAGTCGATAGAATCGACCATCGGCCCATCCCTACTATATATTATTTAGATTAGGGATGGGCACTGTTATTCGAATATTCGATTATTCGAAATTACGTGGGTATTAGACTTTAGCTGTAGCAGACTTCTTCTAATTTCTGTCTTAAGTTAATACAATTTTATTCATTAGCTGTATTAATTGCATATTGTTCATTAAATGTGTATACTAATGCCATTTGAAATATGTAAAGTAGAAAGAAAGAGAAAGCACAATTGCAATACATTCTATACATTTTTATGCCTCTGCGCATCACGTAGTTTAAACTTGCAGGCAGCGCGCACACTAAAGAAATGGTGACCAAAAGAAGCGAAGGGTGGAAATATTATGACCAGATTGGTGAAAAAAATTTGCAATGCAAACTCTTTGCAACGCAAAAATACTGGCTATACCGGAAACGTCCATTCCAGCAGAGAGTCTTTTCCCCGGCGGGCTTGATTGTAAATCGCCTACCAGCCGCCTATCCCCCTAGCGCTGCAAGTGGAGTTCTGTTGATATCCAAGCCCACCAGTACTTTTTGCTGTTGTACTTCAGTTACTTGAATCTATTCAGTTTGTGCCTTAAATTTACTTGAATCTAATTTCAGTCTGTACCTTAAGTATGCAATACTGTTCATTCATATTCTTGTCAAAAAAGGATGGTTTCGTTTCAACTCGTTTCGATTCAGCATACTGATTTTGAGTGTTTTTTCTCCTTCTAAAATGCTCAATAAATTTAACAAATTGGATTTGATTTCCTTATTCATTTTTCGATTAGATGGAAAACGAACACATTTGTTTAGTGAAGGCCAGATCACAGAAGCCCTTCAGACTACAGTATGTAGTATTTTTTACGTAGTTCGGTTAACCGGTTACTAAAATTAGTTGTATAGAATATTGATATGCCTTCAAATGCCCATCCCTAATTTAGATATAGAGCTCCGGGAGTCCGCAAACGGTAACAATCACTTTCTCCTCCTGCTGTGATTCACTCTGGAATGCAGGGAGTGATCGCTGATTGCGGGTTATGTTGCGTCCCTCAGGCCGTGAACGCTAATTGGCTGATACCCCTTCAGAGGCATTTATATAGAAATTAGATGATAAAACTAACAAACCGTGATATAATATCTTTACCGTCCGTGCCTCAAATCATGCCGTGATATAACTTGTAGTCCATACCGTACAGCCCTATTGCATTACACTATCCTATAATCCCCTTGTATCTTCTCCTCCTCTTGTCTCTCCTCTTTCCTCCTGTCTCTCCTCCTCTTGGTTCTCCTCTTGCATCTCCTCCTTCTGTCTCTCCTCCTCTATCTCCTCCTCCTGCCAGACGAGGCTGGCAGCGGAGGCTCAGTCTAAGTACGAGAGGGAGTTGATGCTCCATGCAGCAGACGTGGAGGCCTTGCAGGAGCTGAAGAAACAGAGCCAGAAGGAGGCGGCGTCCAAGAGGCGTCTGGAGGAGCAGCTCAGCAACACCTCCTCCTCCCTGAGGGAGAAGACCGCTGGCTGGACCGCCCTGGAGAGGAAGATGAAGGTGAGGAGCCGCAGCAGGAGCCGTCAGTCCAACTCTTTAATGGAGCTGTCATTCACTTTGGACCAAAGGGTCGACCCCTCTGGAGAGAGGAGATGGATAGAGGAGCACTAGGACCACCTCACCACCTCTGAGCAAACACCTGACTGACGGTTCATGGGTCTGCCCTCCAGGAGGACCTGGCCAGCCAGGCCCAGCGCTGTGGGGACCTGGGCCGGCAGAACAGCCTGCTGCACCAGCAGATGGACCAGATGGCCTCCAGTGCCAAGCAGCTGCTGCCGCCTCAGGCCCTGGACACGTCCCTCAGCGAGGAGGGGAAGACCACCCAGCAGATCCTGGAGATACTCAGGTGAGGACTGTAATGAACTGAACAGGTTGTGTGATGATTTCCTCACTAGGTAGGTATTAATAAGTGTGAGTCTGTTTCCTCCCTAGGTAGGTATTAATAAGTGGTGTGTTTCCTCCCTAGTAGGGATTAATAAGTGGTGTGTTTCCTCCCTAGGTAGGGATTAATAAGTGGTGTGTTTCCTCCCTAGGTAGGGATTAATAAGTGGTGTGTTTCCTCCCTAGGTAGGGATTAATAAGTGGTGTGTTTCCTCCCTAGGTTTGTGCGTCGGGAGAAGGAGATCTCCCTGGCACAGTGCGAGGTCTCAGAAGGAGAGGCTCAGCGCTGCAGGCAGAGGCTGGAGGCCCAGGAGGCCGAGCGCAAGGACCTGCAGGATGCCCTCAACACCGAAAGGGACAGGATGCAGGTGAGAAAGCACCCTACCAGATCTCTACCCCTGGGCCTCTACCCCCCCTGGGCCTCTACCCCCCCCTGGGCCTCTACCCCCCCTGGGCCTCTACCCCCCCTGGGCCTCTACCCCCCCTGGGCCTCTACCTCCCCTGGGTCTCTACCAGGGTCGCCTGTCTCCATAACGTTGGTGTTCCCCGTCCCGCTCCCCCAGGACTTGCTGAAGAACGTGTCCCAGCAGGAGGAGAGGCTGAAGAAGATGGAGGACATCAAGGTGGTCCAGGAAGCCAACCGGCTGCTGAAAGCCGACCGAGACCGGCTGGAGCAGGAGCTACAGCAGGTCACCGCTAAGGTAAGGGTTAGCATAGCATCCAACAGCTACAGCAGGTCAACGATAAGGTAAGGGTTAGCATAGCATCCAACAGCTACAGCAGGTCAACGATAAGGTAAGGGTTAGCATAGCATCCAACAGCTACAGCAGGTCAACGATAAGGTTAGAGTTAGCATAGCATCCATAGCTACAGCAGGTCACCGCTAAGGTTAGAGTTAGCATAGCATCCATAGCTACAGCAGGTCACCGCTAAGGTTAGAGTTAGCATAGCATCCATAGCTACAGCAGGTCACTGCTAAGGTTAGGGTTAGTGTTAGCATAGCATCCATAGCTACAGCAGGTCACCGCTAAGGGTAGAGTTAGCATAGCATCCACAGTTACAGTGTCTCCTCTGTCTCCAGGTGTGCAAGCTGCAGAGCGACATCGCCCCCCTCCAGCTCTCCCTCTCCCAGCAGGCCGAGCGGATTGGCTCGCTGCAGGCCGAAAAGCGCCTCCTGGAGGAGGACCTGAAACGCTGGAGGACCCGGGCCCAGGTAACCATGGTAACGGGATGGTTCAGAGGGACTGGATGGTTCAGGCGGACGGGATGGTTCAGGGGGACCATGGAAACGGGATGGTTCAGGGGGACCATGGCAACGGGATGGTTCAGGTAGGCATGGCAACGGGAGGGTACAGGGTGGTCATGGCTTCGGGATGGTTCAGGGTGGTCATGGCGACGGGATGGTTCAGGGTGACAATGGCGACGGGATGGTTCAGGGTGACCATGTTGACGGGAAGGTTTAGGGAGACCATGGCGACAGGAAGGTTCAGGGTGACCATGGAGACGGGATTGTTCATCATCACTACTCTGGAGCTCCGGATGTGTGATGTGTTTTGGTTTGGTTTCCACAGCAACTGATGAACCAACAGAAGGACAGCGATGTTGAGGAGAAACAGAAACTGGCCAATGAGAGAGAAGCTCAGCAGAAGCGCATCACGCACATGGCAGAGGAATCTGCCAAGCTGAAGACGGAACTGGCCAGGTACAGCCCAATGAACAGAACGTCCAGCTGGGGTTGGGTCGCCACATACACACAACCACACAAAGTACACAACCTTTAGCTGGTGTACAGACACCACATACACACAACCACACAAAGTACACAACCTTTAGCTGGTGTATAGACGGCAGACGCCACATACACGCAACCACAAAACCACATAATATACACAACGTCTAGCCGGTGTGAATTAGGGAGCGGTTTACAACCACACACTGAGGTCAGTGTGGGGTTGTTGTTAACCTGATCTGGGGTGCAGGGCCAACGCCAGCAGTAACTCGGCCCAGGCCCAGCTGCTGGGGCTCAAGGACACGGTGGCCCGGCTGAGCTCGGAGAGGGACAGCCTGAAGAAGGACACGGAGAGCAAGAACAACGATATCCTGGAGAAGAACAAGACCATCACTCAGGTCAAGAAGATCGGCCGCCGCTACAAGACCCAGTACGAGGAGCTGAAGGTGCAGCACGACAAGGTCTGTAGCTCCTCCAACATCTACATCTCCTCCAACATCTGCTCTGATCAGCATCTAACGTCTCCACCCTGTGTATAACAGTCCTCCACCCTAACAGCGCTCCACCCTGTGTATAACAGTCCTCCACCCTAACAGCGCTCCACCCTGTGTATAACAGTCCTCCACCCTAACAGCGCTCCACCCTGTGTATAACAGCGCTCCACCCTGTGTATAACAGTGCTCCACCCTGTGTATAACAGTGCTCCACCCTGTGTATAACAGTGCTCCACCCTAACAGTGCTCCACCCTGTGTGTAACAGCGCTCCACCCTGTGTTTAACAGTGCTCCACCCTGTGTATAACAGTCCTCCACCCTAACAGTGCTCCACCCTGTGTATAACAGTCCTCCACCCTAACAGCGCTCCACCCTGTGTATAACAGCGCTCCACCCTGTGCATAACAGCACTCCACCCTGTGTTTAACAGTGCTCCACCCTGTGTATAACAGTCCTCCACCCTGTGTATAACAGCGCTCCACCCTGTGTATAACAGCACTCCACCCTGTGTTTAACAGTGCTCCACCCTGTGTATAACAGTCCTCCACCCTAACAGTGCTCCACCCTGTGTATAACAGTCCTCCACCCTAACAGTGCTCCACCCTGTGTATAACAGTCCTCCACCCTAACAGCGCTCCACCCTGTGTATAACAGCGCTCCACCCTGTGTATAACAGCGCTCCACCCTGTGTATAACAGCGCTCCACCCTGTGTATAACAGCGCTCCACCCTAACAGCGCTCCACCCTGTGTATAACAGCGCTCCACCCTGTGTATAACAGCACTCCACCCTGTGTATAACAGTGCTCCACCCTGTTTATTCTTGCTGTAGCTGGTCGAAGAGGCTGCAGCTAAACCAGGAAGGGATGCAGGGTCCGGACAGGAAGTGAGCCAGGAGCTGAATCAGGCCAGGGAGGAGCTGAATAAGACCAGGGAGGAGCTAAACTCCCACAAAGAGGAGGCGCAGAAGAAACAGGAGGAGGTAACTTGAACCACAGCTTGATGGAGATGAAACCTGGTCACACTGTGGTCCCACTGGACCACTGCAACTGGGGTCACGTTGTTGTGGTCCCACTGGACCACTGCAACTGGGGTCACGTTGTTGTGGTCCCACTGGACCACTGCAACTGGGGTCATGTAGTCTACTTCGGGTTTTCATTCCTTTCAAATTCATTCTAACATATCTCCTCTTTGCCACCAGCTCCAGAAGCTGCAGCAGGAAGTGGAGGAGGCGCGGAAGGAGAACCAGAAGTCGAAAGAGCAGCTGCAGGAGGTCCAAACCCAGGTGTCTCAGAATCAGGGGCAGCTTACACAGGTAGCTAGAGTCCTCTACCGCTAACACAGATAGCTAGAGTCCTCTACCGCTAACACAGGTAGCTAGAGTCCTCTACCGCTAACACAGGTAGCTAGAGTCCTCTACAGCTTACACAGGTAGCTAGAGTCCTCTACCGCTAACACAGATAGCTAGAGTCCTCTACCGCTAACACAGGTAGCTAGAGTCCTCTACCGCTAACACAGGTAGCTAGAGTCCTCTACCGCTAACACAGGTAGCTAGAGTCCTCTACAGCTTACACAGGTAGCTAGAGTCCTCTACAGCTTACACAGGTAGCTAGAGTCCTCTACCGCTAACACAGCTAGTGTCCTCTACTGCTAACACAGGTAGCTAGAGTCCTCTACCGCTAACACAGCTAGTGTCCTCTACTGCTAACACAGGTAGCTAGAGTCCTCTACCGCTAACACAGTTTAGCTAGCACCACAAAAATATATAGCTAGGGCTAACCGAGGACCATGTGATGGATGGTGATTGGTCCACCAGTCTGAGGATCCCTGCTGGGTTGATGTGTTGTCAGGTCCAGTCCCAGCTGTCCCAGGCTCAGAGCCAACTGGCTCAGAACCAGAACCAGGCCAGCCAGTCTCAGAAAGACCTTCATCAAGCCAAGACCCACAGCCAGCAGGTACACATGGTGCATGAATCTAACAGAGATCCAGCAGGTACACATGGTGCATTGATCTACCAGGTACACATGGTGCCTCTACCAGGTACACATGGTGCATTGATCTACCAGGTACACATGGTGCCTCTACCAAGTACACATGGTGCCTCTACCAGGGGTCCACCAGGTACACATGGTGCCTCTACCAGGTACACATGGTGCCTCTACCAGGGGTCCACCAGGTACACACGGTGCCTCTACCAGGGGTCCACCAGGTACACATGGTGCCTCTACCAGGTACACATGGTGCCTCTACCAGGTACACATGGTGCCTCTACCAGGTACACATGGTGCATTAATCTACCAGGGGTCCAACAGGTACACATGGTGCCTCTACCAGGTACACATGGTGCATTAATCTACCAGGGGTCCACCAGGTACACATGGTGCATTGGTGCCTCTACCAGGTACACATGGTGCATTAATCTACCAGGTACACATGGTGCCTCTACCAGGGGGTAGCAGGTACACATGGTGCCTCTAACAGGGGGTAGCAGGTACACATGGTGCCTCTACCTGGGGGACCTTGAGTCTGACTGTTCGATCCGTCGCCTTTACAGTCTCTTTCATGTGATGTGAACACTGTGCATTTCAGACAGGACTGAGCTCTCCGTCTCCACACAGAGCTGCCACTGTTTGGTGTCATGGTCTATAATGTCTTAAATTGGTCCATAATAGAGTATAGAGGGCTGCTAGTCGCCTGCATCGTTTGTCAAGTTACAAGCTGACATGATCAGACGCACACATTGTCGTCATATTGTGATGTTTGATGTAGGGCTGGGCGATTTTTTGCGGTTTAAACAATTAATTTGCATTTTTACTTTGCTACGGTTTGTGAATTGGCTGAACCGAAAAATCGCGATTTTATTTTTATTTTTTTTCCTCAAACTGGTTTGGGGGATAACATTTGAACGGTGGGACGTCATTACACGATTTCGTGGGGTTGGTCAGTCTTGCGTGCTGAACATAGTGAAGAAATTTGACCAAAAAATAAGTGAAAGCCTTCCGTGGTTTTCGAGGAAATCGCTGTGTTTCAATCGTCCCGTGTTTCAATCGACCCGGATCTCCCCTACCATAAAAATGTCCACGAACACAGATGAAGAACTCATTCATAAAAAGGGTGCTACTTCAGTTGTATGGAAGTGGTTCGGGTACAAGCAGTCAGGCATAGAACAAACTGTTCCGTGTGAGGTTTGTAGAAAGTCGATCGCATTTTACAAGTTTTTCAGGGATGGCCTACAAGATCTTTTTTTTTCAGTTTGATATGAAAAAATATTTGCACAATAATGACAGCCAAGTGGTGCTGATTTTATTTTTTATCCTCGAACAACTGATTGGTTCACATAGACCTAGATTACTTGGTAATCCCATTTATTTTTATTGCGTTAATAAAGAAAATATGTATTTAAAATTTGCCTTGGTCTTTTTAATTTGTTTAGAGAAAAACAGAAAAAGAAATCGAGGTTTAAATCGTAAATTGTCCATTAGTTAGAAAAAATCGAGATTTTATTTTTAGGCCAAATCGTCCAGCCCTAGTTTGATGGTAGAAGCGGTGGCGGTCTGTTAGTTACTCCTCACCTGTAGACAACAATCACTGTGCACATAACAGATTATTAAGGGCCGGCAAGCATCACTGTTTATATTCATGAAGTCTGACTTCATAAAGTGCTAAAACTAGCTTCTTGACCAGCTGGGATTGGTCGTTTAGCTCCTGACCGTGCTGTGATTGGTTGTTTAGCTCCTGACCGTGCTGTGATTGGTTGTTTAGCTCCTGACCGTGCTGTGATTGGTTGTTTAGCTCCTGACCCAGCTTAAGTCGGCCCAGGCCCAGGCCCAAGCTCGTCAGAGAGAGCTACAGCAGACCCTGGCCAATCAGAAAGACCTCCAACAGACCCAGGTGACCACCCAGCAGAGTCACAACCAGGAACTCAACACCCTCAAGTCCATTGTCAGCCAATCAGAGAGAAAGGTACCCTCCTCCGTTTCCCCTCGCCATTATCTTTTATTGAAGTGTACAGATTTTTAGGATAATGTCCACCTGTCCTAGTGTTCTTCAGTATGATAAGGAGGATCATGATAATGTCTACCTGTACTAGTTTTCTTTAGTTTGATAATGAGAATCATGATAATGTTGTCTCCTTCCAGGTGTCTGACCTCCAGAGCCGGCTGGATGGCCTCCAAAAGGTATGTCCTCTCCTCTCCCCTGTCCAAGTCCCCTCCTCTCTGCTCTCCGCTCCCCTCCTGTCCACTGTCCTCCTCCCCTCCTCCCCTCCTCCCTCCTAGTTCCATCCTTTTCCCCTCTTGTCTGCTCTGCCCTCCTCTCCTCTAATCCTCTCCTCTCTCCTCTCCCCTAGTCCCCTCCTCTCTGCTCGTCTCTCCTCTCCCCTAGTCCCCTCCTCTCCTCTCCTCTCCTCTCCCCTAGTCCCCTCCTCTCTGCTCCTCTCTCCTCTCCCCTAGTCCCCTCCTCTCTGCTCTCTGCTCCTCTTTCCTGCCTCAGTATTTTCTCCACTCATCCTCTCTTCTTTAACCTTTGACCCTCCGGTCTGTCATATTTAACCTTTGACCCTTCAGTTGGTTACATTTTACATTTGACCCTCTGTCCTGTCAATCAGAGGGTGAGTGAGCAGGAGGCAGAGAAACAGCAGCTACAGGATCAGCTAGCTGCGGCTAACCAGGCTACCGACGGTAGCACAGCCAGTCAGAGTTCTCCAGCTAGCGATTCTACGGCGGCCAGCGATGCTAACAAGGCCCTGCAGGAAGAGCTGGCTAAGCTGAGACAAGAGGTACTTTACATGGGAACTTTTCATAACTGCATTGAATTACAGATTCTGCACCTGGTCTTCATTAGGAAGAAATGCAAATGATGCATGTGATGTGGTGTTAATGACAGGGTTAATAAATGTGATGTGTTGTTGACAGGGTTAATAAATGTGATGTTTTGTTGATGACAGGGTTAATACATGTGATGTTAATGATGTGGTTGATACATGTGATGTTAATGATGGGGTTAGGGCTTCTCGATTTTGGAAAAAATCATAATCACGATTATTTTGGTCAAGATTGAAATCACGAATATTTTTGAGTTTGAAAACATTATGTATTTATTCAGCACGTCTCCCATAAATACTTTGTAAATGAGATCTTTGAAATTTCGCCTTAAAACAATACACAAAATTGTCAAAAAACAAATGTTCAAATCAAATTAATGTACAGAAATGTATCCAGCGATACAAATTCGATGAATCGCCCAGCCCTGGATGTTAATGAGGGGTGCGTTTGTTTCCAGCTGTCAGAGAGCAGCAGCCGGGAGGAGCAGCTCAGACAGCAGATGACCGAAAAGGAGGAGAAGATTAAGAAGTCTTTCCTGGGAGCCAAGACCAAGATCCACCAGCTCAACAGTGAGTACTACGACCTGTATACTGCACACATATAGTGTAGTCCAGGACCAGGTCCTCTAGTGTAGACCAGGTCCTCTAGTGTAGACCAGGTCCTCTAGTGTAGAACAGGACCAGGTCCTCTAGTGTAGACCAGGTCCTCTAGTGTAGTCCAGGTCCTCTAGTGTAGAACAGGACCAGGTCCTCTAGTGTAGACCAGGACCAGGTCCTCTAGTGTAGACCAGGTCCTCTAGTGTAGAACAGGACCAGGTCCTCTAGTGTAGACCAGGTCCTCTAGTGTAGTCCAGGACCAAGTCCTCTAGTGTAGACCAGGTCCTCTAGTGTAGACCAGGTCCAGGTCCTCTGTAGACCAGGTCCCGGTCTAACCCTGGTGTCCCCAGCTGCCAAGCAGCAGCTGTCCCAGCAGGTGGAGGAGCTGAGGCAGAGTCGTGAGGAGCAGGAGGTCCGGATGGGCGCCCTGAAGTCTCAGTACGAGGGCCGGCTGCTGCGCCTGGACCGCGAGCGGAGGGGCCCCCCGGGGCCCGACAGCCGCGAGGAGGCCCCCGACCAGAGCTCCAGCAAGGTAGGGCCCCGCCCTCGCACACCAGCATCCTGTTAGGGGCCCCGCCCTCGCACACCAGCGTCCTGTTAGGGGCCCCACCCTCACATACCATTATCCTGTTAGGGGCCCCACCCTCACACACCATCATCCTGTTAGGGGCCCCACCCTCACACACCATCATCCTGTTGGGGGCCCCACCCTCACACACCATCATCCTGTTGGGGGCCCCACCCTCACACACCATCATCCTGTTGGGGGCCCGACCATGAGAGGCCTCATCTTTCTTTTAGGGGGCCAACCATGAGGGCCCTCATCCTCCTGTTGTGGGCCCACAAAATTTCTAGCACTGAACCCATGAGCTGGGTTCATGCATCGCATGAAACATCGAGGGACTACTTTCTCAGCAGAAGCGGAATTCTACTATGCGCTGGTTAGGTTTGTAACCGAATCACGACAGAAGAACGTAAACAGAGAAGCGTTGGACAGAAGCGCAATTGAACGACTAGGCAACGTGATGGTTCAGTCTGCTTTTAGAAATTGTAGAAATAATAAACGGTACAGATGGGCACCACAAAGTTTCCACCAATTTCCAGTGTGAGATCCAGAAAGGACTCAACTGTGGCTTGTTGCTGCTGGCGTTGACATCAAAACACCGGCTCGTAGCCTACATGTACGGTTCGTTGGATACAACAAATTCCTCATAATCGTCTTCAAAAGCAGATGCATCGCTAACTCCTCCAAACGTGGCCATATCTTGTTCATTTAATACGCTTGTAGAATTCCTTCGTTCACTGTACTCTGCGTTTGTAGCAATGACAGCGGCAGGTAACCTAGGTATCAGTCCGCCGCTGCCGTAGCCTACGTACAGGAATATAAACACTGCTGCTGAGACCCCGCAATTCCCTCAAAATGCAATGCAATGCAAGGTTGGTTTTATTTCTAACATTATTCTATAAACAGACATTTAGATTTATAGTCTGTCGTTATAATTGATTTACCTCGGGTGTACTGTGGAGTGGGTAAGACTGTTTTTAATAGCAGGCTAGCATTGCCCGTTGACTTGCGCTAGCCTAGCACAAGCAAACTCTGCAACTAGAAGGACTGAATGAAATGTGTTAAACTGTCTCCAGTGATATAGAATACCAATGCTCACTTCGGAATCAGGCCCTATGTCCAAAATTCCGAACTACCCCTTTAAATAAAATTTGCAAGGGACATATACGCGCGGTAGCGCATGCGCTGTCAACAGCAGTTGAAAGCCATCAACAGTAGTTATGCACTCCTAAACGTTGGCATGGCTGAGGGGAAACGAGCTAAGACCTACCATTTTCACCCTGAGTGGGAGGAAGATTATTGCAAACCTACCCTTGAAGGTAGGTTTGCAATGTTGACACTAGGCTGGTAGATCTCGGGAGGTTGGCTACTTGAAAAGTAGATCTTGGGTCAAAAAAGGTTGGGCACCCCTGCCCTAACCCAATACCCTAACCCAATACCATAACCAACACCCTAACCCTATACCATAACCAACACCCTAACCCTATACCATAACCAACACCCTAACCCTATACCATAACCAACACCCTAACCCAATACCAGTTAATTGAGTGCCAGTGGTAATGACTGATTCCTGTTTCCAGGTGTCGGACCACGCACGGTCAGGTGACCAGAGACACCTGAAGAGCCCCGCCCAGGACCGGGGAAGGTAAGGATTAGCGTAGTATGATGCTAATGGGCTAGTATTGGGCTGGTATGATGGTAGTATTGGGCTGGTATGATGGTAGTATTGGGCTAGTATTGGGCTGGTATGATGGTAGTATTGGGCTAGTATTGGGCTGGTATGATGGTAGTATTGGGCTGGTATGATGGTAGTATTGGGCTAGTATTGGGCTGGTATGATGGTAGTATTGGGCTAGTATTGGGCTGGTATGATGGTAGTACTGGGCTGGTATGATGGTAGTATTGGGCTAGTATTGGGCTGGTATGATGGTAGTATTGGGCTAGTATTGGGCTGGTATGATGGTAGTATTGGGCTGGTATGATGGTAGTATTGGGCTAGTATTGGGCTGGTATGATGGTAGTATTGGGCTGGTATGATGGTAGTATTGGGCTAGTATTGGGCTGGTATGATGGTAGTATTGGGCTGGTATGATTGTAGCATTATTGTAGTATTTTGCTAGTATTACGGTTGCATTGTGCTAGTAAGATGTTAGTATTGGGCTAGTATTATGGTAGTATTGGGCTAGTATTATGGTAGTATTGGGCTAGTATTATGATAGTATGTGGCTAGTATTATGCTAGTATGATGGTAGCATGATGGTAGTATTGTGGTAGTATGGGAGGTGTATACCAAACTCTGACCTCCGTCTTTCTGCGGTCAGCTCCAGTACGTCAGACCCGCCCACCGCCAACATCAGACCCACCCCCAGCACCACGTCTCCTAGCAACAAGCCGAACCCCGCTTCCGGCAACAAGTCCACTCCCCGGGCCAGCATCCGCCCCATGGTTACCCCGGCAACCGTCTCCATGCCCACACCCACTGCCACCGTCATGCCGACCACCCAGACGGACAGCCAGGAAGGTAACCAGGAAGTTGGGAGGGTAAACAGGAAATTGGGAGGGTAAACAGGAAAATGGGAGGGTCGGCAGGAAGTTGGGAGGGTAGACAGGATGTTGGGAGGGTAGACAGGATGTTGGGAGGGTAGACAGGATGTTGGGAGGGTGGACAGGATGTTGGGAGGGTGGACAGGATGTTGGGAGGGTAGACTGGAAGTTGGGAGGGTAGACAGGAAGTTGGGAGGGTCAATTAGAAGTAAGGATGGTCAACTAGAAGTTCTGAGGGTCAACTGGAGAGTAAACAGGAAGTAAGTAGGGTCAACGGGAAGTAAAGAAAGTATACAGGAAGTTGGGAGGGTTTCAAATGCAAAATAGTGCGTCTATAATGGTTGTGTGTGTCCTCAGTGTAAATATAGTGAGTGTGTGTGTATATAATGTGTGTGTGTATATCATGGTTGTGTGTCCTCAGTGGTGATCAGCACCAGTGGCTCCGTCCACTCCACCAGCTCCGGCTTGGGGAACACACCCACCTCCCTCAGCCAGCCATCCAGCTCCCAGGCCACTGCTTTCGTCCAGCCCACCCAGCAGCAGGCTTCCAATCAGGAAGTAGCATCCAGCATGGATCAGGAGCGACCTTCCACATCCTCTCCTGTGATTGGAGGAGGTAAAACATAGAGAATAACTAACCAACATGTGTGGCCGCTGACACGCTGATTTTTAACCAGGGGGATTAGCATTACGTTTCCACGGGAACATTGCTAGGATAGTATGGATGGTTGACAGTGTAGTATGGGTGGTTGCCAGGATAGTATGGGTTGTTGCTAGGGTCGTATGGGGGGTTGCTAGTCTAGTATGGGTGGTGGTGGTGTCTAGGTTGCCAGGGTAGTATGGGTGGTTGCCAGGGTAGTATGGGTGGTTGCCAGGGGTTGTATGGGTGGTTGCCATGGTAGTATTGTTGGAGATGCAGTGATGAACCGTTATGTATGTATGTGTGTGTGTGTGTGTGTGTGTGTAGCGGGGCCGAAGCGTGTCAGAGAGGAGGAAGAGGAGGAGCCCGAGACATCCCACAGCCCCCCCTCAAGCAAGAAACTACGGCTCAGACAAACAGTCACACTACTGGTACACACACACACTACTGGTTCACACACTACTGGTACACAATCACACACTACTGGTACAAACACACACACTACTGGTTCTCTCTGTCTCTGTACACAGAGATAGACATTCTACAGCTACACAGACACGTACACAGTCTACAGGTGCATACACAGTCTACAGGCGCACACACAGTAAGACGTGTGTTGGTTCCAGGAGGAAGGAGATGGAGGGATGGAAGGAGAGGATGAGATGGACCGACCGGACTCAGTGGACGACAGCCAGGTCAGACCCCCCTACCGCTCCCTACTCCCTACCTCCTACCGCTCCCTACTCCCTACCTCCTACCGCTCCCTACTCCCTACCTCCTACCGCTCCCTACTCCCTACCTCCTACCGCTCCCTACTCCCTACCTCCTACCGCTCCCTACTCCCTACCTCCTACCGCTCCCTACTCCCTACCTCCTACCGCTCCCTACTCCCTACCTCCTACCGCTCCCTACCGCTCCCTACTCCCTACTCCCTACCGCTCCCTACTCCCTACCTCCTACCGCTCCCTACTCCCTACCTCCTACCGCTCCCTACCGCTCCCTACTCCCTACTCCCTACCGCTCCCTACTCCCTACCTCTCCCTACTCCCTACCGCTCCCTACTCCCTACTCCCTACCGCTCCCTACTCCCTACCTCCTACCGCTCCCTACTCCCTACCTCCTACCGCTCCCTACTCCCTACCTCCTACCGCTCCCTACTCCCTACCTCCTACCGCTCCCTACCTCCTACCGCTCCCTACTCCCTACCGCTCCCTACTCCCTACCGCTCCCTACTCCCTACCGCTCCCTACTCCCTACCTCCTACCGCTCCCTACTCCCTACCTCCTACCGCTCCCTACTCCCTACCGCTCCCTGCTCCCTACCTCCTACCGCTCCCTACTCCCTACCTCCTACCGCTCCCTACTCCCTACCCGCTCCCTACTCCCTACCTCCTACCGCTCCCTGCTCCCTACCTCCTACCGCTCCCTACTCCCTACCGCTCCCTGCTCCCTACCTCCTACCGCTCCCTACTCCCTACCTCCTACCGCTCCCTACCTCCTACCGCTCCCTACTCCCTACCTCCTCCTCCTGGTCTACGGCTCCCTACTCGCTACCTCCTCCTGTCCGAATGCTCCCTCTTCCCTACCGCCTAAGGCTCCAGGTGGTACAGACTTGGTGGATCACCAGACTGGGAACATGATAAATGTCATTTTTTCACTAATAAATGTCATGATGTGTGTGTGTGTGTGTGTGTGTGTAGGAGATCCCTGAAGTTGGGTTTCCTGTGTTGGGGACGGAGGGGGAGGAGTCTGAGGATGTGGGCGTGTCCCAGTCGGTCCCCTCAGACCAGGTGATCCCCCAGGCCGCTCCTCAGGGCCGTGATGTCATCGTGATTGACACTGACAGTGAGAGCCGCGAGAGCAAGGAGTCTGAGGAGGAGGAGGAGGAAGAGGAGGAGGAGGAGAAGGAGGAAGAGGAGGATGATGACGAGGTCTGAAAACATATTTTTCTTACGTTTTCTGCGGTCATGTGAACGGTTGTCTTGTTTACTACTCCCCCCCCCCCCCAACACGACACGACCATCAGAGCTAACTTCACCACAGAATTACAGTAATCAAATGATTAATTTAGGGCGTATTCACACCTGCCTTTTTTCGGTTCGAACCAAACCAAAGAAAGAAAATTAAAAACACATAAAAATGCTGATGCATTTAAAAAAACTGCAATGTGAAAAGGAACCGCACCAAACCGAACAAGAAACATTGGATCAAGGAGAGCGAATGAAAGGACTTTCCTGGTGTGAATACGCCCTTAGTCTTGTATTGTAGAGCATTCTGTGTACGTAGTCGTTAAGCAGCTCGTTAGTCAGCTCGTTAGTCCTTCTGCTGGACCAGCGCTGTATGAATAAAGTTTGTTGGTGTCCCAGTATAAGGAGGAAGAGGATGAAGACACTGGGGACGGAGGGATGGGGGGAGAGGGGAGTAACGACGGGAGTGGAGGAGCAGAGGAGGAGGAGGAAGGAGCCATGAGTTCTGAGGGCTCAGAACCCGTCAAGGAGGAGGAGAACCTTGGTGCTGCGTCCTCAGACTGCTCCAGCCGGCCGTCCTCCCACAGCGGTACGGGTGTAGTGTGTGTGTAGTTCGTCTGTTTATAATGTGTAGGGTGTTTGTGTGTATAATGAGTAGTGTGTGTGTATAATGTGTGTATAGTGCGTTGTGTATAATGTGGTGTGTGTGTGTGTGTGTGTGTGTGTGTGTGTGTGTGTGTGTGTGTGTGTGTGTGTGTGTGTGTGTGTGTGTGTGTGTGTGTGTGTGTGTGTGTGTGTGTGTGTGTGTGTGTGTGTGTATAATGTGTGTGTAATGTGTAGTGTGTGTATAATGTGTGTATAATGCGTAGTGTGTGGGTGTTTAGTGTGTGTGTGTATAATGCGTAGTGTGTGTATAATGCGTAGTGTGTGTATAATGCATAGTGTGTGTATAATGCGTAGTGTGTGTATAATGCGTAGTGTGTGTGTGTATAATGCGTAGTGTGTGTGTGTATAATTCGTAGTGTGTGTGTTCCACTCTTCCAGGAGAGGGCAGCAGCAGTGCGGTGGAGCCCCTCCCCCCCAGAGAGATGCTTTACCCCCAGCCCTCCTCCACAACCTCCTCCCCAGCTCCTCCCACCTCCTCCCTCACCCCTCGCCTCCCCCAGCCACGACGCCCCCCCCACCCCCTCCCCCCCCGCCTCTACATACAACCGCCCGCTCCCGAACTGGGACCCCCACACGCACAGGTACGCGCACACGCACACGCACACGCGCACACACACACACACCAGATTTGTTCATCTTTAGCCAATAAGAAGTCTCCCTGTTTGTGACCAATCAGAGACAGTCCTCCCAGCTGCGGAGGCCTTCGGTTGGCCGAGGGCCCCAGCTGACCCCTGGCATCGGCAGCATGGTGAGGTCACCTTTATGACTATGAACTAACTCCAGTAGCCTTTACTGTCCTCACTGACCGCCACTAACCTGTACTAACCTGTCCTCCTCCTGTGTCCTGCAGCAGCATTTCTTTGACGACGATGACCGGATGGTCCCCAGCACCCCGACGCTGGTGGTCCCCCACCGCACCGACGGCTTCGCTGAGGCTATCCAGTAAGGAGCTAGCCCCGATGCTCACCACGAGCACGCCGCCAGCCGCCACATTGTCCGGCTATACGCTGATCTATGTCCTAGTGAAGGGATGAGGAGAAACAAGGAGCTAAGCAGCATTAGCAGCTATCAGCTACATGGCTGAGCTGTACAGTGGAGCCGTGTTGATCCCTGCTGGTTCTCGGCCCTCTTGGATGAGTGTGTAACGGCGTCCATCTTGGATGAGTGTGTAACGGCGTCCTCTTGTGCAGCTCCCCCCAGGTGGCGGCTCTGTCCACGCGGTTCAGGTTCGGGCCCCCGGAGGACCTGCTACCCCAGAGCTCAGGGCACTCGGACCTGGGGCAGCTGGCCTCGCACGGAGGTAACACAACACTACACTACACTACACAACACGACACTACACAACACACTACACACTCGGACCTGGGGCAGCTGGCCTCGTACGGAGGTAACACAACCCAACACAACACTACGCTACACAACACACTACACACTCGGACCTGGGGCAGCTGCCGTCGCACGGAGGTAACACAACCCAACACAACACTACGCTACACAACACACTACACACTCGGACCTGGGGCAGCTGGCCTCGCACGGAGGTAACACAACACTACACTACACAACACGACACTACACAAAACACTACACACTCGGACCTGGGGCAGCTGGCCTCGCACAGAGGTAACACAACCCAACACTACACAACACGACACTACACACTCTGACCTGGGGCAGCTGGCCTCGCACGGAGGTAACACAACCCAACACTACACAACACGACACTACACAACACAACACACTACACACTCGGACCTGGGGCAGCTGGCCTCACACAGAGGTAACACAACACTACACTACGTCTGCTATGTGTGTTATAATGTATGTTGTGTTGTGATGTGTGTGTCTGTGTGTAGGTCTGGGGATGTATGAGTCTCCTCTGTTCCTGGCGGCTCATGAGGAGGAGGGCGGGGGGAGGAGCGTCCCCACGACCCCGCTGCAGATCGCTGCTCCAGGTACCTGTCTGTCTGCTCACCTGTCTGTGTCTATTCTCTCTCTGTCTTCAGTATGGCTCTCGCTCTCTCTCTCTCTCTCTCGCTCTGTGTATTCACTATGGCTCTCTCTCGCTCTGTGTATTCACTATGGCTCTCTCTCGCTCTGTGTATTCACTATGGCTCTCTCTCGCTCTGTGTATTCACTATGGCTCTCTCTCGCTCTGTGTATTCACTATGGCTAACTCTCCTCTCTCCTCTCTTTCTAGTGACGGTGTTCTCTGAGTCTTTGCCTCTGGACAGCAGTGACAACATGGCCTCCCAGTCGGTTCCCATGGTTACCAACTCCGGTGGGATGGGGGCCGGCGACGACGAGGTCTTCATGGAGCAGGAGGGGGAGGGGTGAGAGGGTCACCCTACTGCCATCTAGTTCTAGTACTAGTACTAGTACCACTACCGTCTGTGTTGTGGTCCAGCCTGTGTTGTGTTGTGGTGTTGTGGTCCAGCCTGTGTTGTGTTGTGGTCCAGCCTGTGTTGTTGTGGTCCTGACAGCAGTGTGTCCTCCCAGCCTCCAGGGGTCCTCAGAGAGCCACCCAGACCCAGAGGCCTCCGGGCAGCAGAGTGAGGATGCAGCGCTGCCCTCCACCAGCCAGGACCCCGGTGACTACACCTTAATATTACTGTAGAGGAATGCTATACACTTTAGTATTACTGTAGAATATAGTACTATACACCTTAATATTACTGTAGAGTAATACTATACACTTTAGTATTACTGTAGAATATAATACTATACACCTTAATATTACTGTAGAGTAATACTATACACTTTAGTATTACTGTAGAATATATAATACTATACACCTTAATATTACTGTAGAGTAATACTATACACTTTAGTATCACTGTAGAATATATAATACTATACACCTTAATATTACTGTAGAGGAATACTATACACTTTAGTATTACTGTAGAATATAGTACTATACACCTTAATATTACTGTAGAGTAATACTATACACTTTAGTATTACTGTAGAATATAATACTATACACCTTAATATTACTGTAGAGTAATACTATACACTTTAGTATTACTGTAGAATATAGTACTATACACCTTAATATTACTGTAGAGGAATACTATACACTTTAGTATTACTGTAGAATATAATACTATACACCTTAATATTACTGTAGAGTAATACTATACACTTTTGTATTACTGTAGAATATTATACTGTCTCTTAATACGATACACTTTAATGTTACTGTAGAATGAAATGCTGTCTATTAATACTACTCTTTAATATTACTGTAGAATAACCGGTCTCCTCCACAGACAGCAGCAGTGCTCCCCGCCGGCCTCTAGTGGGCCACGCCCAGAGCAGCAGTCTGGCCTCCAGAGGACCAGCCTTCAGAGGCAGGGGGGACGGGCGTACCACGCTCATCCGCAGGGGTAAGAACCTTCTAGACCTCCTGGTCTGGGGCCTCTAGACCTCCTGAGGTCTGGGGCCTCTAGACCTCCTGAGGTCTGTGGCTGCTAGACCTCCTGAGGTCTGGGGCTTCTAGACCTCCTGAGGTCTGGGGCCTCTAGACCTCCTGAGGTCTGGGGCCTCTAGACCTCCTGAGGTCTGGGGCCTCTAGACCTCCTGAGGTCTGGGGCCTCTAGACCTCCTGAGGTCTGGGGCTTCTAGACCTCGTCTGACTCCCTCAGGCTTAATTAGGAAAGATCTTTTAATCTGACTCTGTCTGTGTCTCGTTGCTCGCTCTCACTGTGTCTCGCCCTCTCTCTCTCTAGGTGTCACTTTCTCCCGTGCCGGTAGAGGAGGTCTCCCTCAGTGATGTCATCTATCCAGTCAGCCAATCAGGATGCTGGGATGTTCTTCATAACCATGTTATTGTTTCCTGTGTTTATAGCCGTAGGTCTGTTAGTATCAACATAGTGGTAGTGATGGAGCTATGTGCTACGCTTGTTTTAGCCGCTTTAGTTATATTATGTTAATGTCGTATTGCTGATCCTTTTTTGCTAATAAAGTTAACAATGAGCAAAGCGCAGCCTACATTATGTCAATGCTACAGCAAGAGGTGCTACAGTATGCATTTAGTGCTACAGTAAGAGGTGCTACAGTACACATTTAGTACTACAGTAAGGTGCTACAGTACACATTTAGTACTACAGTAAGGTTCTACAGTACACATTTAGCACTACAGTTAGAGGTGCTAGAGTACACATTTAGCGCTACAGAAGTTAAGCGGGGGTCAGGCAAAGGTCAGAGGGGGGTAAGCGGGGGGTCAAGCCGAGGTCGGGGGTCAGAGGTCAGGGGGCGTGGAGAGGCATTGGGCAGTGATGTGAAACTAAGGGCGATAGTTTAGGGGCCATTGACCCTAGTGCAAGGCAGCCTCAAGCATGAGGCCTCACCGCGACCCGCTCCTCATGAACTCCTCATGACCCGCTCCTTTAACCCTCCTTTAGCATAGGTTACTCCTGAGCAACTCCGGCAATATTTAAAGCAACATGCCACCGACGAAGTTTGCCGACTACAAGAAGACGCCTGAGAGATGCGGTTAAGTAGAAGAATAGAAGAAAATACAATTGATAATAATGGATGCCAATTCCAGAAACATTATTTGAATCAAAATGAAATTATTTATTGTTGGTTATCAAGCACACAATATACACCGTAAGAAAATAAACTGCCGACTTCACATTTAAGAGACTACTGGGGGCAGTTAATTTCAACATCAACGTAAATTGAGCCTCTTTTTTTTCACATGTGAATTGGCCTAGAATATTTTCGTTGGCCATGTCCGACCTTAGTGATTCTCACTGTTGGCGACAACCTGATTTAAATCAATACTAGAACGCATGGATCAAAAGAGCCCTGGTAGAACAACTTCGGAAAACTAGTTCCACCGTAGAGACGCTAGAGGTCAGCAATACTCCCCGGCGCGCAATGACGTTGGTTAGGAAAAGTGGAGTCATTTTAAACAGCGCTGTCTTTTCCTATGTTCAAAAGGAAGCACCTTTTCATCTCTTCTTGACCCGATTACGTTTTCCACAAAGGTTAGGAGATTTGACTATTCGTAGAGGCAGCCTGGTTCAGGGTCGACCTTTATGAAGCCTTGATACAAACGGTCTCCGGAGGGGTTAGGGGTCGTAGCCAAGTTATTTTAGGGCATATTACCTCAACGAATCTCGATGTTTATTTCAGATCTGACGTAAATAAAATACATTATTTTGTACAAAACATTATAGACTCGTATTTCTTAATGCTACTTTTCCTTGCATGGTATTGGTTTATTTTACCAGGAACGGAAATCGAGTTGGATGTTTCTAATCGGATGATTTAACGAAGCCCACACAACAGTTTTATGAAGCGACCACATGAGTGATCGGGATTCCCATCAGGATTATTGATGTGATCAGGCGACAAAAAGGTGTGTAATATTATGGTCTGTCTAGTAGCACTAGGTCTAGTACTAATATGAGGACTAGTACTAATACTAGTATTCAGTAGTACTAGGTCCAGTACTAATACTAGTACTCAGTACGTAGTACTTGGTCCAGTACTACTTGTTCTCATTAATACTAGATAATGGTGTGTTCGAAATGCCTCGTACACCAACCGCACAAGCTCTTGTGATTTCCTGGTTTGTAACAATTAGAACGTTCCCGTTTGTCATTGGCTAGTCAAATTTTCCCACATTTCTATGATTTTTTGATTTTTCCAAAATTTGGCCTTAAGTTCCCACAGCCCCATGTTTCAACATTTCACTGGCACCGTTGGATCCTGCCTCACTTGAGCAGCAACATCTTGTCAGACTTAAGATAGGGTTATCCCTAACCCTGTCTGCTATGCTTTTCACCAAATATTGTGGAAAAAAAATAGCTCATTCATTTACTATAAACTAAAGTGCTTCCAAAAAAGCTTGTGGGAGGATAGGGCATAAATTGAAGGGAAATATAAGGAACACAAAACAAATTTTGAAAATGCCTAAGAAGTGTGGGAACATAGGGCTGTGGGAACATGGGGCCTAATTTTTCAAAAATGTATGTGAAAAAACATTCTTAGAAATGTGGGAACATCGGGCTGTGGGACCATCGGGCTGTGGGAACATAGGGCTGACCCCGTCATTGTTATAGCTACATTAGCCTCTTTAGCAAACCAGCTCGAAAACAAACAGAACTTCACATTGTATTACACACAGCAAGACTGTGCAATGCATTAATTGATGACCGGATTAAAGCAGCAATGTAATCATGTGTGTAAGGGGGCATTTCAAATCTACATTTAAATGACCAACCGGGTACAAATACAAAAAAAAGTCTCTTTACGGGCGCAGCCATCTTTGTCAAGTCGTGCGCTCCGCCTCACTGAACTCGGTGGACTATCAGAATCCCGAGTGGGGCCGACCAAAAGGGGGAGTTCCTCTGTGATATGACGCAAGAAAGCTGGGAGATTTCCCACTTTGTGACTCGTGCGGTCGGTGTACGAGGCATCTGGAACACACCATGACACTCAGACTTCCTTTCCCAGCTAGTCCCGCCCCATCATGATATTGGTCGAGCCCGGCCTCTTCATCGGATCAGCAGCCGACCTGAGTGACGCACAGGCTTTGGCCGAGGCAGCGGTCAGTCACGTGCTGTCGGTGGACTCCGAGGACCCTCCCCTCCCCCAGGGGGCGGGGCTCCGACACAAGAGGATCAGCGTCCTGGACCAGCCGACCTCTGACCTCCTGAGTCATATGGATGACAGCTTCCTGTTCCTACAGGAAGCTGTGGAGGGGGGCGGGGCTGCTCTTGTGCACTGGTAGGTCAAAGGTTTAGGTCCAATCAACTCTGAGCCTGCATAGTAAGAACCTTTGGATCAATAGTGTGTGTAGAGTGTGGTTAGTCAAGAATCACACTCAGTTTGTAAACAGTATGGAAATTTGTGTGTCTGTGTGTGTGTGTTTGTGTGTGTAGCCATGCGGGGCGGAGCCGTAGTGCTGCCATGGTAACGGCCTACCTGATGAGGAGCCACAGGCTGAGCTTCTCTGAGGCCTACGACCGCCTGCAGCACAGAAACCCAGATGTCCAGTAGGTCACAACCTCTGACCTCTGATCCCTCCTCCTGGAGGGAGAGGAGGTCAGAGCCCCTGACCTCCTCTCTCTTCTCTCCTCCTCTCTCCTCCTCTCCTCCTCTCTCCACTCCAATGTCTTGTCTTCTGAAGAATCGTTAGTAAAAGTCTCCTGGTTAGCTCACCTAGTGTGTGTGTGTGTGTGTGTGTGTGTGTGTGTGTGTGTGTGTGTGTGTGTGTGTGTGTGTGTGTGTGTGTGTGTGCAGGGTGAACACTGGGTTCCAGCAGCAGCTCCAGCTCTACGAGGCTTTGGGCTGCCGAGTCGACCGGAGCCGAGCCGAGTTCAGAGAGTTCAGACTCAGGCTGCTGGTTGAGCAGCAGGCAGGTACACACTCACACTCACACACACACTCTCACACACACAGCTATATATAAATGCTTGATTCCATCGTGTACCATGCCGTGGCCCACCAGCATTCTAGTACACGTTTTGTGTGTGTGTGTGTGTGTGTAGACCTCTCCCAGGTCCCAAGCGAGGTCTTTGCGGTGGATCCCGCTGACTCCGCCTCCTCCGAGGTCTCCTATCGGTGCAGGAAGTGCAGGTCAGAGGTCAACTGATATTTCCTGATATTACAACCATTACCTACAGGAGGCCTCCGTTAGTCCAGGTGCCCCCGGGTCCTGGACTACAGGAGGACTCTGTTAGTCCAGGTCTCTGGTCTACAGGAGGACTCTGTTAGTCCCGGTCTCTGGTCTACCGGAGGCCTCTGTTAGTCCAGGTCTCTGATCCCCCGGGTCCTGGACTACAGGAGGACTCTGTTAGTCCAGGTCTCTGGTCTACAGGAGGCCTCTGTTAGTCCAGGTCTCTGATCCCCCGGGTCCTGGACTACAGGAGGACTCTGTTCCGTGGTTCCAGTCTCCTGAGTCACGAGGTTGGGGACGGAGCTTCATCCTTTCAGCACAAGAAATCCAGCGATCCTACTGGTAAGACGACCTGTCAATCCGTCAAAGCCGGTCGAAGGCTGGGCCTCATAATCTGATAAATGATTCAGTATGTGATCAATCATTATTAATATGGTTTCCCAGGTAACGCAGCATGCACCTCCTACTTCATTGAACCTGTCCAGTGGATGGAGAGCGCTCTAATTGGCCAGCTGGACGGGCCGGTACTTCATACACTTATACACACTAATATTCACCACTAAACACAATCACTCACTTTAAAAAACGAATATTCCCCACTACACACTATCACACAGTAATATTCACCACTACACACTATTACTCACTTATACACACTAATATTCACCATTAGACTCTAATATTCACTGTAACACTTATATCGTGTACATAGTATACACGATTTATACATTGTATATTATCTATACTATCTTTAGTGTATGTGTCTATGTGTTCCAGCTACAGTGCCGCAGTAAGCTGGGGGCGTTCTGCTGTATATACTGATAGTTATATAGTATGTGTATTATATAGTGTGTATTCTATAGTGGTATGTCTATGTGTTCCAGCTACAGTGCCCGCGGTGCAGCAGTAAGCTGGGGGCGTTCTGTTGGGCAGGGGGGCGATGCTCCTGTGGCCGATGGGTCACGCCCTCCTTCCAACTCCACCACAACCGACTGGACTGCATACGACCAATCAGTATCCAGAAAATACACACCCTGACTGACTCACAGACCCCGACTGACTCGCACAATGACACACACCCTGGCTAATCACCCACACACATCTATATACATATATCTAGATCTATAGATATGGATCTTTATATCTAGATCTATGTGTAGAGGAGTTTCCTGCTGCAGTAATCTCCTCTGCCGTTTCCTCATGAATAAAACACTTAAAAGGGTTTTGTTTGGCTTGTGATTCAGTAGATCTTGGCTTGTGATTCACCCTGGTTGGTCAGTAGCAACAGTTGTTTAATTATGTTGTGTACGGGCCCAGCCCATAATGTAGCTCTACTGGTGTGTGTATAAGAGGGACGAGCCCATAGCTAGTACAACTAGCTTGCTAGCAATGCAAGCTAACCAATATATGCTAAGCTAATAGCGTGATCTAAGAAGCAGATGCATTCCATCCAGCACACCAAAATAAAACCAACATTTATATAAAATACATGAACCACTCGACAAATGAAACATGTAATATTTATTATATTCTGAAGCCCCAAACAGCGCAGAATCGATTGAAGTCTATCTAAACTATAAAGATATCCACATGAAACAATGTTCATTAACAGATGACCGCATGCTACGCTCATATTGCAGATCTATAAATAACACGCTGGCTTTCAGACGATACGACAGGGATTATAACACAGAGATATAGTGCACAGAAAGAATGAAAACACAACTTGAGTTGTCCAGGATTCAAGGGCAGTGAGTGTTCTGCTATCCAGTGTGTGTATTAATGTGTCCTGGTTTCTATGTGAGCATGTCTGTGTACTGGTCTCTATGTGTACTGGTCTGTACGAGTACTGGTTTCTATGTGAGTATGTATGTGTACTGGTTCTATGTGTACTGGTCTCTATGTGTACTGGTATCGGGGGTCTTCGTCTGGTCTGAAGCCGTAGGCAGTCACTGGTCGCCCTGGAGACGAGCTGGTCTGGTCAAACACATCCCGGTAGTTCCTATTGGACGAGACATTTGTTAACACCTCCCTGTGGTCCTATTGGACGAGACCAACTCGTTAACACCTCCCTTGGGTCCTATTGGACGAGACACTCGTTAACATCTCCCTGTGGTCCTATTGGACGAGACACTCGTTAACATCTCCCTGTGATCCTATTGGACGAGACACTCGTTAACGTCTCCCTGTGATCCTATTGGGCGAGACACTCGTTAACATCTCCCTGTGATCCTATTGGACGAGACACTCGTTAACATCTCCCTGTGATCCTATTGGACGAGACACTCGTTAGCGCGTCCCTGGAGTCCTAGTTCCCCTACAGACCTATCAGGCTGATCTAGGACCTGATCTAACATAGACCCTACAGACCAATCAGGCACCAGCTGTATGTCCTCTGCACTCAGGCTGTGACTCACTTTGCAGGAGGAGGTCAGAGGTCAGGCTGTGACTCACCCTGCAGGAGGATCCTCTCCGTTCTGGGACTGGAGGTCGTTGTAGAAATCGGGACTGATGGAGCCGTCACCAGGAGTGATACCATCTAGACACAGAACCAGGAGTCAAACCAGGAGTGATACCATCTAGACACAGAACCAGGAGTCAAACCAGGAGTGATACCATCTAGACAAAGAACCAGGAGTCAAACCAGGAGTGATACCATCTAGACACAGAACCAGGAGTCAAACCAGGAGTGATACCATCTAGACACAGAACCAGGAGTCAAACCAGGAGTGATACCATCTAGAGTCAAACCAGGAGTGATACCATCTAGACACAGAACCAGGGGTTAAAGGAGGAGGATTTAGAGGAGGAGTTAAACACCAGGAGGAGTTAGAGGAGGAGTTACAGACCAGCGCTGTAGAAGAGGTCTGTGCGGTCGTTGTCGTTGTCATAGAGATAGGCCTCGCCCTCCTCTGCCTGGCGACTCTCCACCATGTCCAGCCACTGGTTGTTATGGAAACGGAACTTCTCCGACTGGATTTTGCGGCCCCACTCCTCATCATACTCCTGGGGGTTTGGAGGGGAGGGGTCAGCACCGCTGGGGGTGTGTGTGTGTGTGTGTGTGTGTGTGTGTGTGTGTGTGTGTGTGTGTGTGTGTGTGTGTGTGTGTGTGTGTGTGTGTGTGTGTGTGTGTGTGTGTGTGGGGCACTCACAGCGATGATGTCCAGGGTGTTGTCGCACACCTTCCTGATCTCTGTGTTCTTGTCGTGCATCAGGTCAATCAGATAGGCCGGCGCCTCTGAGGGGTGGGGTCAAGGAAACACTTCAGACCAATCATCAAGCTCTCTCACCTAAAACACTACAGTCCCTGGGGACGCCCACCACACACTCTGATCTCACTATGAACTCTCTGAGCAGAGTGTTAAGAGTGAGATCAGAGTGCACGGTAGTCCTCCCTCTGGTAGGCGGGCCCTCGTTGAAGAGGCTCTGCTACCAGAGGACAGAGGCTGTTTCCCAAAGTGAAGGAAGCATACTCAACGGCCGCCCTTTTAAGGACGCTACGTCCTAGAATGCCGAGAAGCACTGTTCCAATGTTGAGAAGCACTCGGAAATTCGCGCCCTTTTCGCGTCCTTTATTTTTGAGAATTCCGAGATTTTTCAAGGATGCATCGATGGATCCTCGATGAGTCGAAATATCCACAATCCTCTGCGTTCAAAACTTTTTTGTAACGTAATGATAGGCTATATTCTGCATGGATCGACTGTTTTAATTCACTTTGGGAAACAGCCAGAGTCAGCCTCTAGGCCCCTCCACCTGTGGTCCACCCTCCAGGCCCCTCCCCCTGAGGTCCAGCCCTCCCCCTGAGGTCCAGCCCCCCCCCCCCCCCCCCCCCCCGAGGTCCAGGCCCCGCCCCCTGAGGATACGGGTGTCCTTAATGATGACGTCGCGCGTCGCCTGGTGGAATACCATCTGGTAGAAGACGTAGATGATCTGACACACAAACTCATCATCCTCCTGCTGGGCTGCAGGACACAAAAACACACACAGCATCAGCACAACAACACAACATCAAAACAACACAAAACATCATCAGCACAACACAACATCAGCACAACAGGAGAGGAGAGGTTTAGCAGCTCTATGAGGGCTACTGCTAGCCGGGTTAGTGTACCGTTTAGCAGCTCTATGAGGGCTACTGCTATCAGGGTTAGCGTACCGTTTAGCAGCTCCATGAGGGCTACTGCTATCAGGGTTAGCGTACCGTTTAGCATCTCTATGAGGGCTACTGCTAGCAGGGTTAGCGTACCGTTTAGCATCTCTATGAGGGCTACTGCTAGCAGGGTTAGCGTACCGTTTAGCAGCTCTATGAGGGCGGGGATGATGCCGGATTTAGCCAACATGGCGGCGCAGGCGTCGTCCATGGAGACGGTCCCGACCAGGATCACCACCTCCAGGATCAGGTCGTCCTCCGCAGAGCCTAGAGGAGATCAGGACCAGAACCATCAGGACCCCTGCTGAGGGCTGGAGGGTCTCCAGGTCTCACCTGATCTTTAGGTCTCACCTGGTCCGTGGTCCGGGGTCTCAAATTATCCTAGGTCTCACCTGGTCAGGTGGTCTCTAGGTCTAACCTGGTCGGGGTCTCACCTGGTCAGGTGGTCTCTAGGTCTCACCTGGTCGGGGTCTCACCTGGTTTTAGGTGGTCCTTGAGGTAGGGCACCAGGTTGTACTCTCTGAGGACCAGCTCCCAGTCCAGCTCCGGGACAGTCAGGTTCCCCAGCGTTCCGACGCATTCCACAACAAACTCCTCCTCCTCCTCCGCCGCCATCTGGGCTGCCAGGTCGCCCACGTAGTCCTGTCAGACAGGTTGGTTAACAAGGTGGACCGGGTCAGTTAGCTAACCAACGGGTTGGTAAAAGAGCTGGACCGGCTCAACTAGCTAAACAACGGGTTGGTTATAGACTCAGCTTAGCTCAGCTAGCTAACCAACGGGTTGGTTCACGAGCTGGACCGGGTAAGCTAGCTAAACAATGGGTTGGTTAACAAGGTAGACCGGGTTATCCCAGCTAACCAACAACCCCGTTCTAGGACTGTAGAACAGGTTGGATAAAGGAGGGGTAGGTTATAGGGCGGGTTGGTTATGGAACTGTAGAACGGGTGGGTTATAGGACGGTTTGGTTATAGGACAGGTTGGTTATAGGACTTTAGAACAGGTTGGTTACAGGAGGGTTGGTAATAGAACAGGTTGTTTAAAGGACAGGTTGGTTAAAGGACGGGTTGGTTATAGGACTATAGAACAGGTATGTTATAGGACGGGTTGGTAATAGAAGGGGTTGTTTAAAAGGACAGGTTGGTTAAAGGACAGGTTGGTTATAGCACTATAACAGACTAACTATGAACAGTGTCTCAGTTGCCTGTAGAACGGGTTGGTTATAGGACTTTAGAACGGGTTGGTTATAGGACGGGTTGGTTAGAGGACGGGTTTGTTATAGGACGGGTTGGTTATAGGACTATAACAGACTGACTATGAACAGGGCCTTGGTGGGTCCGTCGTGCTGGGAGATGTTTCTGATCATCTTCATCAGGAGGCAGTCCTTCATCTTCAGAGCCCTCTTCATCACCATCTTCAGCCCGTTGCCTGGACACGGAAACACCATTAGCGGATAGGTTAGGGTAAGGTCAGTGTTGGGGGGGAGTGGCTAGGTCAGTGATGGGGGCGAGTGGTTAGTTAGATTAGAGTCAGGGGTGAGTGGGTAGTGTTAGAGGTGAGTGGTTAGTTAGGTTTGTGTTGGGGCTGAGCGGTTAGATAGATTAGTGTTAGGGGGTGAGGTGTTAGCTAGATAGTGTTAGGTGTGATTGGTTAGTAAGGTTAGTGTTAGGGGTGAGTTTAGAAAGGTAAGTGCTAGAGGTGAGGGGTTAGTTAGTGTTGGGGTGAGTGCTTGGTTAGGGTTACCCTCTCCGCGTGCTGTGACCTTGCCATGGTGGAGAGGCTTGCGTGCTTCTATGATCCTGAGAGCTATGCTGGAGGGAGCCTACGGCTCCTGGCAGGTTCAATCATACCAGACTGGTCTTGGGTGAGGAGTGAGACAAAAGGCAGCACCTGGTCCTCCAGGTTGGGGGTTGGGCACGGCGCTAACAACGCCATCCCGTAAAAAAACCCTATTGTTACAGAAACTAAAATGAGAAATCCTATTGACATCAGGCCCATTTTAGACCCCAGCCCCCCAAACTCTTTGGGTGGCAGTATGACCACTTCTGATGAAAGCCGAAAGGAAGTCAGGAGTGCGAAAGAGGGCCTACTAGGGCCTAAAACCAAGATCTGCATTTGAGCATGGAACGTCCGAACCATGTTTGAGACCACCAAGACAGCACAAGTCCTCAGTGAGATGAAAAGGTACCGCCTGGACATCCCGGGGATAAGTGAGAGTCACTGGACCGGCTCTGGTCATCAAGTCCTGCATGATGGGTCTGTCATCCTCCATTCTGGCCACGAGAACACCCACACACATGGTGTAGCCATCTTAATCGCCAAGGAGAAGGCTCAAACCTTGCTGGAGTGGGAACCAGTAAGTGAAAGGCTGATCTGAGTACGCCTCAACTCAAAGTACTGTAAACTCACCATCTTACAGTGCTTTGCACCAACCAACAAGGCTGAGGAGGAGGTCAAAGAAGACTGGAATGAACAACTGCCAATGGTGGTTTCAAAGGTACCCCAACACGACGTTCTTCTCCTAACTGATGACATGAATGCCAAAGTGGGTACCGACAATTCCAACAACGAGAGGGCAATGGGCAGGCATGGATGTGGCAAAAGGAACAACAATGCCTTGTGGATTTCTGCATGACCAACCAACTCGTCATCAGCGGTACCATCTTCCCCCACAAGAACATCCATACGCTCACATGGCAGTCACCTGATGGTAGGACAATCAAACAAATCGACCACATCATCATTAATGGTAAATGGCGCAGGTCACTGCAAGATGTTAGAGCTTACTGGGGTGCAGATGCCTATAGCGACCACCACCTAATCGCTGCCACCATTAAACTGAAGTTGGAGAAGTCAATCCCAAAAAGCCACCGGCAGAGGAAACTGGACATTGCAAAACTCCAGTATCCAAAGAAAAACAAAGAGTTTGTGTTGGAACTCGGAAACCGCTTCAGCACGCCAGAGGCTTCCTCTGAAATGGTCAGAAGAACCCACCATAAACAGCAAATGGAATGCTATCAAGACCATATACAGCGAAACAGCACAAAAGGTACATCAGAGCGTAGCCAGATGTAGCCAGATGGGTTCAACACTTCCAGGAAGTACTTAACCTCCCTGAGCCAGAACAACCAGCGAACATCACAACAACAGAGGATACCCTGGAAATCAACACCAACCCCCCGGACTCTGCTGAGGTTAAAGCTGCCATCCAAACCCTGAAGATGGCAAGGCATGTGGCATAGATACTATTCATGCTGAGATGCTCAAGCCCGACATTCCAACATCAACACGAGTGCTGACGGACCTATTCCAAAACATTTGGAACAGTGACACCATCCCTGAAGACTGGTCCAAAGGTATTATTGTCAAAGTTCCCAAGAAAGGCAACACTAAGAACTGCGACAACTGGCGTGGAATTACCCTTCTATCTGTTCCAAGCAAGATGTTCTGTAGAGTCCTTCTTGACCCGATGGAGACAGCCATTGACACCAGGATTAGACAGGAGCAAGCAGGCTTCAGGAAGGGAAGAGGATGTATGGACCAGATCTTTGCTCTGCGTAACATCATAGAACAGTGCTTGGAATGGAACACATCCCTCTTCATCAACTTCGTGGACTTCAGGAAGGCTTTTGACAGTGTCCACCGAAACATCCTCTGGAAGATACTGCACTCCTATGGAATACCATCAAAGATCATCTCAATCATAAAAACATTCTATGAACATTTTCCGTGCAGTCCGGATTGAGACAGGGGTGCATCATCTCAACCTATCCTCTTCCTGGTCGCAATAGACAACAAATGGATCACAAGCATGGCTGGGAAAGGCTCAGGGTGCCTTCTCCCAACTCCGTCCCATCTGGAGATCAAAACAATACAGCCTTAAAACAAAGATGCTCCTATTCAACAATGTAAAGTTTGTTCTGCTGTACGGTTCAGAGAGCTGGCGGGTTGTCAAAACAGACATGAGGAGAATGGAAGTTTTCCATAATGGATGCCTCCGACGAATATGCCAAATCTTTTGGCCTAATAAGATTTCCAACAATGACCTGTACAAAAAAACGGGAAGCTGGAGCATCACCAAGGAGATTATGCACAGACGCCTGAGAAGGCTAGGACATGTGTTGAGGATGGAGCAGGACCGCATCACAAAGGTCGCCTTAAGATGGACACCACCAGGCAAAAGAAAACCAGGGAGGCCAAAAACCACCTGGCGCAGAACTGTGACACAAGAGCTGCAACAGAGGAACCTGTCATAGGGAGAGGCCCAACATGCTGCCAGGGACCGAGTGGAATGGAGAGTGCTCATTGAAGCCTTATGACCCTTAGGGGACGAAGAGCAGTAGTAGTAGTAGTGAGTGGTTGGTAAGTGTTGGGGTGAGTGGTTAGTATGGTTAGTAATAGGGGTGAGGGGTTAGTTAGTGTTGGGTTGAACAGTTGGTTAGTGTTGGGGTGAGTGGTTAGGTAGTGGTTAGTTAGTGTTGGGGGGAGTGGTTAGTTAGGTAAGTGTTAGAGTTGAGTCGTTAGTTAGTTTAGTGTTAGAGGTGAGTGGTTAGTTAGTGTTGGGGGGAGTTGTTAGTTAGACTAGTGTGAGGGTTGAGGGGTTAGTTGGATTAGTGTTAGAGGTGAGTGTTTAGTAAGGTTAGTGTTAGGGGATAGTGGTTAGTTAGGTTAGTGTTGGAGGTGAGTGGTTAGTTAGTGTTAAGGTTGAGTGGTTAGTTAGATTAGTGTTCGGGGTGAGTGGTTAGCTAGTGGTTAGTAAGTGTTGGGGCTGAGTGGTTAGTTAGTGTTGAGGGTGAGTGGTTATTTAGTGTTGGGAGTGAGTGGTTTGTTAGTGGTTAGTTAGAGTTGGTTAGTGGTTGGTTAGTGGTTAGATGAGTGGATATGTGAGAGGTTAGTTAGTGTTGGGATGAGTGGTTAGTTAGTGTAGGGTGAGTACCTTCACACATGATCTGGGCGTTCTTCTTGCTGGCTGCCAGGTTGATGCAGAAGGAGATGAGCTCAATGTCCATCTTCTCCTCCCCGTGGTCATACAGCATTTGGAGCAGCTGCACACACACACACACGCACACACGCACGCACGCACGCACACACACACACACACACACACACACACACACACACACACACACACACACACACACACACACACACACACACACACACACACACACACACACACACACACACACACACACACACACACACCTTAGCTAGTGGGTCTGGACCAGTGGGACCAGTAGGTGACAACAGGGATGTGTGGTCTACCTGGGGGGTTTGGTCTACCTGGGGGGTGTGGTCTACCTGGGGGGTGTGGTCTACCTGGGGGGTCTACCTGGGGGGTGTGGTCTACCCGGGGGTCTACCTGGGGGGTCTACCTGGGGGTGTGGTCTACCTGGGGGGTGGTCTACCTGGGGGATGCAGTCTGTGTAGGCGAACAGGGACCTCGACCGGTCGTCCACACTGATGTGGTACAGGATCCACATGGCCACCTGCCGGTGGGTGGCGTCCCCTAGGCAACAACAAAAAACAACATTAACAAGTAGCAGCGCCTGTTGAGTTCACTATGTTCACTATCAAGCATGCTAGGTACCTAGCCAAGAGCTGAGTTTGGGCTAACTAGCCACCATGCAAGGTACCTATCAGGGAGCTGAGTTTGGGCTAACTAGCCAGCGTGCTAGGTACCTAGCAGGGAGGAGAGTCTGGGCTAACTTGCCAGCGTGCTAGGTACCTAGCAGGGAGCTGAGTTTAGGCTACCTAGCCAGCGTGCTAGGTACCTAGCAGGGCGGTGAATTTAGGCTAACCAGCCAG
>NC_079419.1:11101854-11364354 GCF_026213295.1 Gadus chalcogrammus | reverse complement strand
AAGTCTGATTAGCCTAGCTTACGTCGGCTGAGATTTTTACAGCAGCTTACTAGAACTCCAATTGGATGAATATCACCGATGATGAAGCCTTCTGAAGCCCGAAACTAATGTTTAGAGATTATGAATGTATTAACAATTAAAATATTTGTTTTTGTCACAGAGGGTGTGTGTCTTTTAGTGTCACATGATATTATTCAGGGAACACCTTTAATATATATATATATATATATATATATATATATATATATATATATATATATATATATATATATATATATATATATATATATATATATATATATATATATATATATAATACCATAGACTTACAGAATAGATAAACACAAAACATGAGAGGAGAAAACACAATTTTGTGAAACTTTATTGGAAGATTTCAGTCGGTTTATAAACTGTAAAGAATGAGCAAACTAACGACTGATTGTGATAAATGATCTGATGTATAAATCCACGTTTCTTATGTATGTCTGTGTGTGTGTGTGTGTGTGTGTGTGTGTGTGTGTGTGTGTGTGTGTGTGTATGTGTATGTGTATGTGTATGTGTATGTGTGTGTGTGTGTGTGTGTGTGTGTGTGTGTGTGTGTGTGTGTGTGTGTGTGTGTGTGTGTGTGTGTGTGGTGCTTCAGCTCGTTCTACTGTGTGTGGACCAGACTCTAACAGGACCAGTGATGCTCTATTCTAACTGGTCCTGGACCAGTTATGAGGAGACCTCCCATCTCTCCTCCTCTATCTGCTCCTCCCCCTCCCCCTCCTCCCTTCTCCTCCTCCTCTACTCTATCTGCTCCTCCTCCTCCTCCTCCTCATCCTCCTCCTCCTCTTCCCCCTCCTCCCCGGGGCTGGCCGGGATCTCCTTCTCGGGCAGCAGTCCGTATTGGTTGAGGAGCGCCTCCACGTCGGTGGCGAAGAACTCCTGGTTGAAATGTTTGGTGACGGACAGGAAGTTCCCGAGCAGCTCCCCGGCCCGGTACACCAGCAGGGCGGGCAGCACCTGGGCAGAGGACTAGTTATGGTTAACCCTTACTATGTACCTGGCAGAGGACTAGTTATAGTTAACCCTTGCTATGCACCTGGCAGAGGACTAGTTATAGTTAACCCTTACTATGCACCTGGGCAGAGGACTAGTTAAAGTTAACATTTACTATGCACCTGGCAGAGGACTAGTTATAGTTAACCCTTACTATGCACCTGGCAGAGGACAAGTTAAACCTTCCTATGCACCTGGGCAGAGGACTAGTAATAGTTAACCCTTACTATGCACCTGGGCAGAGGACTAGTTATAGTTAACACTTACTATGCACCTGGGCAGAGGACTAGTTAAAGTTAACCCTTACTATGCACCTGGCAGAGGACTAGTTATAGTTAACCCTTACTATGCAGCTGGCAGAGGACTAGTGATAGTTAAACTTCCTATGCACCTGGGCAGAGGATTAGTTATAGTTAACCCTTACTATGCACCTGGGCAGAGGACTAGTTATAGTTAACCCTTACTATGCACCTTGGCAGAAGACTAGTTATGGTTAACCCTTACTATGCACCTGGGCAGAGGACTAGTTCTAGTTAACCCTTACTATATACTTGGATCAGAGGATTAGTTATAGTTTACCCTTACACTATTTATAGTAATAGTTAACCATTACTTTATAGTTATATTCATCCCTGACCACTTACATCTAGCTAACCTCTAGTTACAGTACTAGTTATAGGGTCAGTACTATAGGGTTATAGGGTCAGTTATAGGGTCAGTACTAGAGGGTTATAGGGTCAGTACTAGAGGGGTATAGGGTCAGTACTAGAGGGTTATAGGGTCAGTACTAGAGGGGTATAGGGTCAGTACTAGAGGGTTATAGGGTCAGTACTAGAGGGTTATAGGGTCAGTACTAGAGGGTTATAGGGTCAGTACTAGAGGGGTATAGGGTCAGTACTAGAGGGTTATAGGGTCAGTACTAGAGGGTTATAGGGTCAGTAATAGAGGGTTATAGGGTCAGTACTAAATGGTTATAGGGTCAGTACTAGTACTAGTATTTGACTGACGTCGGAGGAGAAGCGTTCTATGGCTCCGGTTGCCACGGCGTCGATTCGACAGAACTTGACGCTGGGGTATTCTGACGCCAGGCAGTCCAGAGAGGAGTTCATCTCCTCACAGCCTGGAAGGAGGAGGAGACAGGAGGAGGAGACAGGAGGAGGAGACAGGAGGAGGAGACAGGAGGAGGAGACAGGAGGAGGAGACAGGAGGAGGAGACAGGAGGAGGAGACAGGAGGAGGAGACAGGAGGAGGAGACAGGAGGAGGAGACAGGAGGAGGAGACAGGAGGAGGAGACAGGAGGAAGAGAGAGTCAGTCTGAGCCCCTCCGCAGAACCCTGTGTGGTCTCGGGTGTCCTAGAAGAATATAAAACATACAGCATATATGTCATATATTCATCATGGCAAACTATTGTATTTAGTCATTAAATTATGTCAGAAACCACTGTGAGGTGGAACCCACTCTGATCACTGAGGTAGAACCCACTCTGATCACAGTGAGGTGGAACCCACTCTGATCACAGTGAGGTGGAACCCACTCTGATCACTGAGATGGAACCCACTCTGATCACAGTGAGGTAGAACCCACTCTGATCACAGTGAGGTAGAACCCACTCTGATCACAGTGAGGTGGAACCCACTCTGATCACAGTGAGGTGGAACCCACTCTGATCACAGTGAGGTGGAACCCACTCTGATCACAGTGAGGTGGGACCCACTCTGATCACAGTGAGGTGGGACCCACTCTGATCACCTTGAGGTGGAACCCACTCTGATCACAGTGAGGTGGGACCCACTCTGATCACCTTGAGGTGGAACCCACTCTGATCACAGTGAGGTGGAACCCACTCTGATCACAGTGAGGTGGGACCCACTCTGATCACAGTGAGGTGGGACCCACTCTGATCACCTTGAGGTGGAACCCACTCTGATCACTGAGGTGGAACCCCCTCTGATCACAGTGAGGTGGAACCCACTCTGATCACTGAGGTGGACCCCCCTCTGATCACAGTGAGGTGGAACCCACTCTGATCACACTGAGGTGGAACCCACTCTGATCACTGAGGTGGAACCCACTCTGATCACAGTGAGTTCTGTAAAGTGCTGCTGTGACCTCTGACCTGTGACCCCGGGCTGGTAGATGTGGACGACCACCAGGGCGCGGGGCTCCTGCTCCACCACCTCCAGGAAGTGCTCCCCGCTGAGCAGCTCCAGCACGACGGTGAAGGTGGGCCCGAAGCTCAGCCGCTGGTGCATCTCCTGCATGCACTGCCGCCGGTAGCGCCGCAGGCCGCGCTCCCCCTGCTGCTGCACCAGCTCACACTCCTGAACACTCATCTGGTGGCACACACACACACTCATCTGTTAGCACGTAGCGCACACACACACTCATACTCATCTGTTAGCACGTAGCGCACACACAGACATACTCATCTGTTAGCACACACACACACTCATCTTTTAACACACACACACTCATCTGTTAGCACGTAGCGCACACACACTCATCTGTAAGCACGCAGCACATACACACACACACACACACACACAAATACACACACACACACTCATCTGTAAGCAAGCAGCACACACACACACACACACACTCATCTGTAAGCACACAGCACACACACGCACACACGTTCATCTGTTAGCACGTAGCGCACACACACACTCATCTGTCAGCGCCCACACACACACAAACAAACACTCTCATTTGTTAGCACATAGCACACACACAAACGCTCATCTGTTAGCACGTTGCACACACACATATCTGCTAGCATACACACACACACTCATCTGTTAGCACGCAGCCCACACCGAACACACACACACACACTCACACACAGTGTCTGTTGGTTTGTGTATTGTATTGGTGTGTGTGTGTGTGTGTGTGTGTGTGTGTGTGTGTGTGTGTGTGTGTGTGTGTGTGTGTGTGTGTGTGTGTGTGTGTGTGTGTGTGTGTGTGGACCTTGCGGCCGGGTCTCTCCGGCCCCTCCTCCCTGCTCATCTGTCTCAGCAGCTCTCTCCTGACTGGCTGCTCGGCCAGATCCAGTCGGAACCGCCTCCAGTCGTTGATCACGCCCTTGGGACCTGCTGACCCACGGGTCGGTTAGTGAGGGTTAGTCTGACCCACGGGTCGGTTAGTGAGTGTTAGTCTGACCCACGGTACGGTTAGTGAGGGTTAGTCTGACCCACAGAATGGTTAGGGAGGGTTAGTCTGACCCACCGCCGGTTAGTGAGGGTTAGTCTTACCCACCGCCGGTTAGTGAGGGTTAGTCTGACCTACCGCCGGTTAGTGAGGGTTAATCTGACCCACGGTATGGTTAGTGATGGTTAGTCTGACCCACGGGTCGGTTAGTGAGGGTTAGCCTGACCCACAGCCGGTAAGTGAGTGTTAGTCTGACCCACAGTACGGTTAGTGAGGGTTAGCCTGACCCACGGGTCGGTTAGTGAGGGTTAGTCTGACCCACCACCGGTTAGTGAGGGTTAGCCTGACCCATGGGTCGGTTAGTGAGGGTTAGTCTGACACACGGCTGGTTGGTGAGGGTTAGTCTGACCCACGGGTCGGTTAGTGAGGGTTAGTCTGACACACGGCTGGTTAGTGAGGGCTAGTCTGACCAAAACTGGTAGGATTACTACTGCTAAGTGACTACTGATTATAACTGGTTAGTGATAGGTTAGTCTGACCCGTATAGCTGACTGGTAGCTCCTCCCCTTCCTGTGCAGAGTTCGACATTCTGCTTGGTTCCTGAAGAGAGGACAGTGATGTCAGAGAGTTAGACAGAGTGATGTCACTGAGTGAAGTCACATTAGCATACTGAATTGGGGGGAAATAAGAGGCAAAAAGCAATGACCTTTATTCACATATTTATTGAATATATATTTATACTTTTTTAACCCTTCAATACATTTCCAACTTTATTCTTCTGATGGCCGGTTCTTCCATGTTCAGACCGTCACCCTCCTGGATACAATACTCTATCTCCCCGGTCCCTACAGTGGGTCTGGTCTCCCATGGGTCTGGTCTCCCCTGGGTCTGGTCTCCCCTGCCCTATTGGGTCTGGTCTCCACTTGGTCTGGTCACCCCGGTCCCTACAGTGGGTCTGGTCTCCCGTGGGTCTGGTCTCCTCTGGGTCTGGTCTCCCCTGCCCTATTGGGTCTGGTCTCCACTTGGTCTGGTCTCCCCGGTCCCTACAGTGGGTCTGGTCTCCCATGGACTGATGTGGTCCTGGACCCCTGAATGCGGGCCACTCATGAGTCAGGTCTTGGTGCCGCACTGGGCATGTCCCTGGGCCTGTGAGCCCTGCTGAGTCGGGGTTCGAGGCGTCACTCTCATGGACACGAGGACGTCGGCTCCAGCTGGTTCACTTCGTTGGTTTGGTGGTAGCGGGATGCTAAAGACCTCACTGTCCTGCACTCCTGAGTGGGTTTTGGAGCCATTTCTCCAAACAGCCTCCTCCCCTTTGGTTTGAATGGTCCCGGTTTTCTTGAACCTATTTTTTGGTCGGGGGGTGTCAGACCTCCTGGTCTGGGGGTGTCAGGCCTCCCGGTCTGGGGGGGTCAGACCTCCCGGTCTGAGGGGGTCAGACCTCCCGGTCTGGGGGGGTCAGTCCTCCCGGTCTGGGGGGGTCAGTCCTCCCGGTCTGGGGGTGTCAGACCTCCCGGTCTGGGGGTGTCAGACCTCCCGGTCTGGGGGTGTCAGGCCTCCTGGTCTGGGGGCAGAGCAGCCATGATGCCTGGCTCATCTCTGCTCTGCTTATCGGTGAAGAAAAGACACGTTACAATAGTATAGGACATCTGAGTCATCCAGACACGTTACTCCACTGCAGTTCACTACCAATAGAAATTTAAAAAACATCTGATACACACATCAAAGACTCACCTGTTCAGTTACCCCCTCTCACCCCTCCTACTTGTTGTATGTTGTACGTCCTGGCACTTAATGTACGCACTTATTATATGTTGTACTTAGATATGGTCCTAAATTGTGTAGCATCTTATCAGAGCTATTTTTGTTGTATATGGGGAAAGGGTTAACCTAGTGATTGTTTACTCCTTGGCACTTGGTTCTATAAACATCCTCACTGTACTGGCAGAGATGTATTGTTGTTTCTCTTTCTTCTGTCAAACGTATAGTAAGCGTCTGCTAATTGCCCTAAATGTAAAAGTGAAATGTAGGGGAACATCTGAAACATTTGACTCACCCTTATCTCCGTCTGGTCTGAAGGAGGAGATCACAGACTGAGGAACGTTTCCCTGATGACCGGAGATCCGTTAGTTAGAGGTCAGATGACCGTGGTGATTATATTATATTACGCAATATTAATTTGTTTTTCATACACATATTTACCCTTCAAAAGAAATTCTCCAATAGTTACTTTGTTCCAAGAACCGCCATTGGCTGAAGAACACATTTTTTCCTGCAAACCTCCGTATACCTTGCTAAGAGATGTATGGATTATTATATTAATAAACCTGGAATCAGACGCAAGAGTCAAGAGCCACTAGGAAGCAGTGAACAAAGGGAGAACCACATTATTTGGCCTTCATCAGAATATATTCCCAGTTTGATTATGATACGGTAGGAATAGTGTTTACTTTAATAAGTGTTATTGCAGCCGGCGCAACATGTCAAATCCGTTTACTGTAATCAAGGCTGAGGTTTAATAATCAGATTATCTTGGATTATGATTGTCCCGGCCAGAGACTCTGGGACTATTAATGTGTCTGTTGGTGTATGATAAGGACTTCTCTCCTTTGGTTTCCGGTTTTAAAGCTTCTTGGTCTGAGCAAAATGCTCTCCATCACTCCAGCTGCTCTGTAGTCTGATCAGAAACGATCATCCTCCACATTATTTTAGTTTCACCACAGTACTTTATTAGGCTGAGCTCGAGATAGATCCACATTCAACTTGAGCTGTATCTTCTCTACAGCAGCACTACTCCTGACACGCCCGCCATTATAAATACACAACCTCTGCTCAATATATCGATATGTTCTCCTCCAACCCCCAAAACAACAGGGCTAGTGATGTAGCTGCACCACTAGCCACTACAGGTTAGTGATGTAGCTATATCACTAGCCGCTAGTGATGTAGCTACAGTGATAGCCTCTAGTGGCTAGTGATATAGCTTCATCATAAGCTTTAAACATAGTGCAGGTTGACAACTTCACACCCAGCCAAAATATAAAAAACCAAACACTGCACAATCAATTGATGGGAATATACTACCAAAAAAACAGATAGCCACAAATATTTCCCATGACATTAACCATTGAAAATATGTTCATTAATAAGTTGCCATGCTAGACGGGAGCTGAGAAGAACCAGAACCACCCGACCCCCCGACCCCCAGAGCAGACCCCCCGGTCTACAACCCTCCCAGGTCCAGGACTACATTCAGACCTTACCTTGGGTTGGTGGGTCTCTGGTAGCGCTTCTGTGGTCTTCACCCTGTGGTCTTTACTGTGCGGTCTGTCAGGAGACGGGAGGCTTACAGACTTACCTTCATCCTCCTCCTCATCACAACACATCCAAGGGGATTACAGAGGCTGGGACCCAGGGGAGGTCTGGACAAGCAGACCCACTGAACAACTGTGGGTCTGCTGACAGAAAGTCTCACTGTTCTGGTATAAAGCCTCACATGGCTCTTCATGTGTGGGCGACACATTAATGGACCACTTAATAATACTAATTACAACACAAATCAAATACGTGAGGGTGGGTTTAAGCGTGCAGAATAAAAACTATTGAAAGCACATAACTAGTGAAGGGAACAGAAGCATAATATAATGAAGGTAGTTCAACTCACATTAATAATATTTAAAAGGAAATTAAAAGTGTTTCCGCCCGGTTTCGAACCGGGGACCTTTCGCGTGTGAGGCGAACGTGATAACCACTACACTACGGAAACCACATGAGGTTGTCAATACTTCTCAGCAACATAAACCTGCAGCCAATCAGTAGTCTTGATCCAAATGCGCTACGTACCGAATTAGGATGTTTAGGTGCAAATAGAGAATTACAGGATGTATTTATACTACTAGTACAAACCGTATTTATACTAGTAGACAGACCACTAGAAAAGTATTTATAATAGTACACAGATGCTAAACAACAGTAATTATACTAGTAGGCTACAAAGATGATATACTATAACAGCATTAATACTAGTAAACAGATAATACACCAAAACAGTATTTATGAATGAATGAATGAATGAATGAATGTATGGCCCTGGGGTAGAAACTAGATATAACTCTGTTTGTCCGTGCAGCCATAGTCCTGAACCGCTTCCCTGAGCGCAGCAGCACAAAGTGTTCGTTACCCGGGTGGGTTGGATCCCTGGAGATCTTGGTAGCCTTCTTGAGGCAGCAGGTGTTGTACAGTTCCTCCAGAGAGGGGAGAGGGCAGCCGATGATCTTCTGGGCCGACTTAACGACCCGCTGTAGTGCCTTCCTCTTTGCAGCTGTGCAACTGGAGAACCACACACAGATACAGTAGGTGATGATGCTCTCCACTGAACAGCGGTAGAAGGTCACAAGCAACTCCTCCCTAAGGTGGTAGTTCCTGAGGACTCTCAGGAAATAGAGTCGCTGTTGTGCCTTCTTAATGATGGCTGTGGTGTTGGTCCTCCAGAGGACAGGTCCTCTTGGATGTGCACCCCCATGAAGCAGAAGGCTGCGACCCTCTCCACGCAGCCATTTATATATAGCAGCATTTATACTATTACACAGATTATATACTACAACAGTATTTATAATATTACACAGATAAAACACTAGAAGAGTATTTATACTAGTACAAAGATGATACACTAGAACAGTATTTATGCTAGTGCAAAGATAAGTGAAGCAGTAAACCGACCATGGTTAAAAAGTGATGCGTTGGCCGGGAATCGAACCCGGGTCAACTGCTTGGAAGGCAGCTATGCTCACCACTATACCACCAACGCTGTGTACAGTCATAGATATTCGCGACAAATTCAATAACTATGTGTAAAGGCAGCTATGCTCCCCGTTATACCATCGACGCTGTGTGAAGGCAGCTATGCTCACAGCGATATAACCAACTCTGTGCGAAGGCAGCTATGCTCACCCCTATACCACCAACGCTGTGTGAACGCAGCTATGCTTACCACTCGCACCAACAATGGTCTGAGGGGGCTGAGGGCTAGCACTCCGTTAGCCTGCTCCACTTGAAGCTAACAGCCGACCCGGCGTCTCTGCTTCGGAGCTGACCGTGGAAGACGGAAGAAATACTGTCGAGGGCGCATCCAGCGATTTATTTACAATGGAAGATAGACAACAGTAACAGTGAGTCCAAAAAGTGGAAGGTAGAAAGTGAATAAATGAATAAATCAAGCTTAAACCTGGAAAAGACACACCTCCCCGTCGGGGAATTGAACCCCGGTCTCCCGCGTGACAGGCGGGGATACTGACCACTATACTAACGAGGAGTGGTGCACGTACCTAAATGTTGGAGGATATTCTTAATAAATATACATTAATGAGTTGCCGATTATAGTTTTTCGGCAGTAATAGTTTTCTTCGAGCAAGAATTATTTTGTCAGTTACTGGAGGTAACCTCGGTTCTATGAATGAAAATCACCAACGTCACGTCACGTGTCATAAACTCTATAGCTTGACACTCATGGAGCTGCAGTGTTCAGGAATCCCAATCAGTAACTAGAAAATGCATTTCCTGCAGAAAATGCGGTGAGTGCTGTATTCCAAAGTGAGGTTGAAAATATTTTTTAATGAAGCCACATAGATTAAGACATAAGGAAACGTTAAATGGCTTAAATCAATCAAATCTATGTTAAAAATATATAGAATTTTAAAAGTAGAATATCTTAAAAGTATAAATATTTAAAAAAATCTGAAAAGGTAACAAGCGAAAAACATTTTAAAAGTTTGAATGGAGTGTCTAGGTGAAAAATCGCAGAAGGAGAAAGGTCCCAAAGTTTACAGAGAATAATAAAGAGGAAATTTAGAAAGAAAGGACAATTGTTGAGTAATGGTGGAAAAAGTAACAAACCAGGGAACATAGGACCCTTTTTTTAAAAAAAGGGTCCTATGTTCCCTGGTCACATACATATCGGGGAACATAGGACCCGGGGAACATAGACACGCTCCCGCTGCAATCTATATGCATAATAGCTGGAGCACCAACCAGAATCAGATCACAATCGCTTAGGACCGTGGGTAACCTTTGGCCAGGTCATCACGAGCAAACAAAACCAGCAGCAAAGTTTACGTAAAACAATATATTACCTTATGTGGCCCTCCACATGCAGGCTAGATGTATCCATATTGTTATCCAGTGTCACAAACATGCTTTGTGACATTCTCAATAAAATAAAAAATGTACCCCCCCCAGTGTTGTCATGGATATGAACTAAACATACTGACAAGAATGTTTTTTTTGGATCAGGCTGTAAATAGGTTTAATAAGACTGTGAAAACGGCCTGTTTAACATGTGAGTCAACTGAGAATTGCTCCCTTTTGGTACCACCTCGTAGTGGCCACCCGGTGCTACTGCAATGTTTGTCACTTCGGCTGCAAGGTACGTATATCTCGCTGTGGTTGGGGCTTGGTACTGACATGGCGATCTCTCTGCGAAGTATAAAATATTTTTTAAAAAAACTGACAATAAGCCCGCGAGTCCAAGCTATTCTGAACATTTACGATTTTTAATGGAGTCTCTAGGTGAAAATCGAGAAGGAGATAAGTCCCAAAGTTTGTAGAGAATAATAAAGAGGACATTTAGAGAGAAAGAACAATTGTTGAGCGCTGCATGCAGCACACACCTAATCAGAACAAAAAACACTACTGCCCGGTAGGTAAAGTGCCTGCCCGGATGAAGAAGTCAGGAAAATGCGTTGCATTGGCCGGGAATCGAACCCGGGCCTCCCGCGTGGCAGGCGAGAATTCTACCACTGAACCACCAATGCATATTTTTGACCTTAAATGAGGCCTAAATTCAATATTCCTGTGGATTGGCAGGGTTTTGACGTTTTTTGATGTTTTGTGTCAAGTCTTGTCAAATTTCAATTGAAGAATGTGTTAAAAAAATTATATATATATATATAGAGGAACACGCTGGAGGAGAAGCTGCTGGTGACGTTTTACCGCTCCACCATCGAGAGTGTGCTGGCCTTCTCCATCACTGTGTGGCATGCTGGCTGTACAGTGGCTGACAGGAAAAGGCTGCAGAGGGTGATAAGGTCAGCCGAAAAAACTATTGGCTCTCCTTTGCCCTCCTTGGATGACATTGCCAGCTCACGATGCATCTCAAGATCAAGAAAGATCATCTGTGACCACCTCCATCCCGGCCACCACCTACTCAGCCTACTGCCCTCTGGTAGGAGGTACAGGAGCCTGAAGTGCAGAACCAACAGACTGAACAAAAGCTTCTTTCCTTGGGCAATCAGGACACTTAACACCCATAAAACTTGAAACAAAGATTCCTCACTATCTATATAGTGCAATATGCTTACGGCCTTTATATTTATCCTGACATCACCTGTCCTTGTCTTGTTCCAAATGTTTTTCTTATTTCTGTCTTGTTTTGTTTTTGTTTTTTAAATTTTTAACTTAAATTGCGTGTTTATTTATTTATTTGTTTATTTATTTATTTATTTTGTATGTGTAATGCACCTTCAGTTGGCACTCCCAATTTCGTTGTATAGGTGACTGTACAATGACAATAAAGTCTATCTTTATCTTTATCTTTATATTAAAATATTGAAAATTCTATGCTAAATATACCTTGATTTCGTTGTCCCATTATTTTTTCTAATTTTAATGCTCTTATCAACATGGAGAAGTGCATCGGATTGCCTTGTGCAAATGTTTTTTTAACAACATTGGCATACACTGATCAAAACAGCACGATACAAAAAAAAAAACTATTGTGCAATTAAACGATGAACATACAAACATACTGCCTTGAACATAGCAGTCAGGCTACTGCTTCTTTGTTTTGAGCCAAAGAAAAAATAAATAATTAAATTGCGTTAATCGCGCGATAAAAAAATCAACGCCGTTAAAATTGGTTTGCGTTGACGCCGTTAATGACGCGTTTAACTGACAGCACTAATATATACATATATATATATATATATATATATATGTGATATACATATTTTTATTTTCAACACATTCTTTTATTTACAAGAAGCCATTGAGACTCGACAAAGTTGCCGGAAAGTTTCTATTTCACGAATGGATTACCCAGAGATCAGCAATGGTTTGACACATTTGGGACAATGCAAGTTTATAAAATATAAGTAAAACAATTCTGTTTAAAACATAGGCCAACTCTGTAGTAGTATTTTAAATATTTAAATGCTGAAAACGTACATATTCTGCCTTTAATTCAGAGAAAATGTAAAAGACTTTGAATCTCCCCGTCGGGGAATTGAACCCCGGTCTCCCGCGTGACAGGCGGGGATACTGACCACTATACTAACGAGGAGCGGTGCAATGGTTCAAATGTTGCTTGAATTCAACAATTATCTTGTTAAATTGTAAACAGTTACTGGAGGTAACGTCGGTTCAATCTCTGGGGCCTGCTATTCCCTGCACGGGCTCATGTCGCCATTCCAAGAAATTTGCCACGCAAATCTGCAGTAAATAAGGACTCGTACAGCAGCCCTCCAGACAGACCAGGGGGGTATAGCACGAACCTCGCTGAACATACCCAGGCTTTCTTGGGATAACCTGTCTCGACAGAGACGCAACTCGCAATCAGAGTTAAATGGTACCACGACGTTCACTTTAGATTCAATTAGCTGAACCAGGTTTTCCACTTTAGGTTCAATGCGCGGTCACATAAAAGGGGCGTTTATCGCGTCATTTGACTCACCCTTATGCAAAATAAATCGCGCGAGAGCGGTGTATTTCATCCAAGGCGAGCAGTGTATTATTATGAACTCCTACGAGGAATTCAAAGTTAAAAACACAGCCAAGGGGAACACGGTTGCCCATGGCTAGGGTGGCGTGCTGGCAAAAAATAGCCGACCGTGTTAATTCGTAAGTGAAAAGATTCTGCATATTGTCTAAAAAATATTATGTATCATCATCCCTTTTACCCCCATATATGTGGGGCCCCATGTTTGCTCCTACGAACATGGGGCCAAGTCAAAAATAAATATTATTCAATGTGGTAAGTTGTAAGCATCCTTTTGAATAATTTCAGGTGAATCTAGCCTATATGATTTGGTTTTCCGACTATTGAGGTGATTTTTCTTAACAATTCTCACAGCTATAATATGATATAATATATAATATTGACACATGTCAATGAAATGGATTAGAATATCTTTTATATGCTGTGTTAGGGGGGCGTAAGTCAACACCAACAACAGCAAAAGCAGAGCGGCCTGGTCGTTCCCTTACATCTCCCTTGCCAAGTTGGTATTCGTACACGTCATGTACAAATGTTCTTGACAGTACCTCCGGAGTTGCTTGCCTTGGGGTTGCCTTGAAGCAAGAACACAACATCAGCGCCAGACACCGTGTTGTGTCAATGTAAATGTTTACAATACAATTTAATGTTGTTTTCAATGTATCCTATTTCATCCAGCAGCTCTACTCCTTGTGAGGTCAGTGTGTTCAACACCTGCTCGTTCCACAGCACCTGCTGTCGCCACAGGCAAGTCTTGGATCTCTCTCACCTACACACACGCACGCACGCACACATACCCACATTACAGTATAACTTTTGAAGTTGGAATCTTTCAAACTTTATTCAAAGTTTGTTTCATTGACAACTTTTAGTCCACATTTTTTCTCTGTCCCCTTTCTTCTTCCTCTCCGTCATGGCCTAGGTTAGGGTAACCAGATAATGAGGGAGGCTGGAGGCATGATTCTATTCAATGATAATCAAGGTTTATTTGATAACCCATAATGAAAAGAGATCAAACTACAATTGTGGCTCTTGGACCACAACAAATACAGAAGCCACGCAAAGTTTTAGCCTGTCGAAGTATATTTATTCAACAAAAACCAAGTTCAACTATACCAAAATGGGCTGCTAACCAAAACCTACAAAACAAAAGCTAATTTAACACAGGGACTATTAACCTGTGAGAGCTAAAAAGAAAACATGTTATCAACGGACCACAGACTGGCAGGTTGGCACAGCTTATAAGGGAGTGGAGGACACTGCATCTGCCGTCAATCCCCAATCATCCAGTAGCTGTGTTCGAAATCGTTCCCTATCATGGATGTAGTGCACCAAATAGGGTGCACGCCATTTTGTAGGGTGTTCGAATTCTCAGTGGTCCACTATATAGGGCACTATATAGTGGACTTAAAATAGGGTACATACGATGTTCCCTACATGTTACTCCCGTATACCACAATGCAATGCGGTTGTATTTTTCCAGGGGAGAAGAAGAAGCTGAATAACCGCGAAAACGAATACATTTAATGATGGAGTCACCGGCTTGTGTTAAGAAATGTCAACAATTTATTTGGGATTTAACATAGAATATTTAACATTCAAAATTAATTTAAAAAAACTTGAACAAGGAAATGTAACATTCAACATCAATGCATCTCCAGCCCGGTTTGTTTAGATGATGTCGGCGCATCACGTCACACAAATACCAGGCGCATTTACTGACGCAAATGACGTTTAGAAATGTTCAGCGTAGTGTCCGATTTCTCGTTCCCTATTCCCTATATAGTGCACAATATCATGTACACTATATAGGGAATAGGGAGCGAGTGTATCGGGAACGATTTCGAACACAGCTAGTGTCTCCAATCAGCCCGACCTGCAAGACAAAACATAGCCCTGCATGGGGCCGTAACTTCCCCCCATAAAGACAGGGTCCCCGCAGGACCCCTGGCCACTACCAACACCATAGTCTCAATAAGCCTACCCCTCTATAGACACACACTACGTATATACAAATCCTAACAATTTATCCAAACTACACGTTACCCCCTTTCCACAGTCCTGCCATGGCTAAGCAACCGGTACCCTGAAACAAATAAAGACAATGAGCACACCAAAAATGTTCACTGGTGCGGGGCCCTTGACAGTGCATCCGCCACTACATTGTCTTTGCCTTTTATGTGCCAAATGTCTTAAGCATAGGCCTGGAGGAACAAAGACCATTTATTCAGCCTCTGATTCGGACATTGGAGCGAGTTCAAAAACGTCAATGGGTTATGGTCTGTATACACCACCGCAGGCCCAGAACCATCATACACTTCAAACTGTTGTAATGACCACACCAGAGCTAATGCCTGCTTTTCCACTACAGAATAGTTTAACTGGTGCTTCTTAAACTTCCTTGAGAAAAAACTCACAGGTCTATCAATACCAAAGACATCCTGCCCCCACGTGACTGGCATCAACCTGCAGCTTCAATGGGACCTCCATGTGTGGAGCAGCCAGGACAGGAGCATCACATAGGATCGCCTTCAGTTTGAAATGCCATTTGACAAGCTGGAGACCACGTATACTTTAGTTTTTTTTAACAACTCAGTCAGTGGAGCTGAGGGACAGTGGGAAAATTCCTACAAAACCCCCAGTAGTAGCCCACCAACCCCAAAAAACTCATCAGTTCCTTTTTGTCACTGGCTGAGGATAATGTTTGATGGCCTGTACTTTAGCCAGCAGAGGACGCACCTAACCATGCCCCACTTGCCGACCAAGGTATGTCACTGTTGCCTTCGTAAACTCAAACTTGGCTAGATTAACAGTAAGGTGAGCCTCCATGCGTGGTAAAGGAAATTAATCGGGTTTAGTGATGCTGGTAACTTTCCTGAAATCAGAACAAAATCGAGGAGTATTATCAGATATCGGCACAAGCAAACAAGGCGACGCCCAGCTGGAAGATGACGGTTCTGCTATGCAATTTTCTAACATATAACTGACTTCAGCGTCCAAAAACTTACGCTTATCATGGTTAACCCGATAAAACCGTTGTGTTATTGGCTCTGCATCTCCAACATCATGCTCCAAAACATTTGTACGTGAAGGAACATCACCAAACAGACGGGGATACCCCTGTCTAAGCCCCGCTAACTCAGCTCGCTCCGGCCCAGACAGATGATCCAAAACGCCATTTAAATCTGTGTCGTGGCAATTTATCTAGAAGAGTTTGCGTCTAAGACAGATGAGATATTTAGATGCAAAAAACACAATACTTGGTCGGTATATATATTTTTAATAGAAGTACGAACAAAAATACATCACAAGATGCATCACAACAGGCATACACTACAATAATCTGAGGCCTCAGATGGGAGTTCTCCCTGCGTCTTACTTCATACTCTAAAAGGTACGCTCGGAAAAAGTCCACCGAGTGTTCCAAGTCATGAGTTCTTATTCACTTGGGTTGGATTCTGGAGGGGGTGTGTCCCCCAATAAACCAAAACCCTTTGTTTACCAGATGGTAATCTTTACAATTGAAGCTCCCCTGGATGCCATTCAAGGGGGTGGCGGCCGTGCCATGTAACCCTTTGCTCCCTCGACGCTAGCCAGGGGGTCGAGGAACAGGCCCACACATCAAAGGATTGCATGGAAACAGATTAAATCACAAAGAAGAAGAAGAGACAGGCAATAAAATGCATCACACGAAACTCAAAGGTTCACACTTTAGATGACCCACAAGGAGTGTAGAAGGCAGGCAATATATATGCATCACACAAAATAGTAACAAAACTTAAGTTCATAGACAGACGAAAACGTAACGGGTGGATTTTCCATCACATCTGCAAATACCTCAGAATTCTTAAGCCGACCAGTCAAAAACGCAGAGTCATGGTTAGGCAACCCGTCTTCACAAAACGCATCATCCTTAACTGTAGCTGTGTTAATAACAAACAGGATGAGCGAACTCTGCAACTGTACCCTGCTCAGAAGACTCACGCACATGATATGCCTTTAACAGATTCACATGGCAAAGCTGAAGATTTTTACAACGCTCTGGAGTAGACATTAAGAAAATTTGGTCGGACAGCTGCTTTATCACCGTATATGGCCCCATAAACTTGGCCTGAAAGGGAGAACTGACCAGCGGTAACAAAGCCAGAACCTGGACACCCGGACTGAAAATACGCCGCTCAGCCCGACGCTCATAACGAAGTTTACATTTTCTTTTGTGCCCCAGCTAGTTACTCTTTCGCTAGCTCCGTTGCGGCATACAGACGCTGTTTGAAACCATTGAACATTACCCATCCTCCTGCAAAGCCGGTAACGGCCCCCTTACAGTGTGACCAAACACCAGCTCATTAGGACTGAAAACCAATGCTCTCCTGAGTGACCTCTCTTACTGCAAGTAATAACCAAGGTAAACCTTCTTCCCAGTCAGCAGCCATTGTACCACAGTATGCACGCATCAATGACTTTAATGTATGATGGAACCATTTGAGTACACCTTGACTCTGCATGTGATATCCAGAGGACTGATGATGTCTGATGCGTACCAACTGTTTGCATACCTGTGCAAACAGATGCACTGTGAATTTGACCCCATGACACTTTGAATGGTTTTTGGGATACCAAAAATGGATATAAATTGGCTGAAAACACGCACAACCACTTTTGTTGTTAATGTTCTCAAAGACTGGATATCTTGTGCTTTGGCACATAACTGTCAGCAAATACACCGCACCAGACCTTGAAAGAGGAAGCGGCCCAACACAACCAATAATTAAGTGCTCAAATGGCTGACCAATAGTCGGAATCAGATACAATGGTGCCATTTTTAATGGTCTGATTGGGTTTTCCGGTTAACTGGCAAGTATGACATGTTTTGATGTAATCAGCAACACTCCTCTTAACACGGGCCAAAATAAGTGCCTCAAAATGCGGTTGTATGTTTTAGAAACCCCCATATGACCGGACTCATCATGTGACACCCTCAAAACTCTATTACGAACCATTACCATTTTTACTTCCCCATCAAACAATGCAGTGTGCAACACAAGCCTATGCCCCAGCACAAAAAAGTTAGACATCTCCATGCCCAACACAGGCAAAACACTTCCTTTATCAGTCTCCTCAGAAAACGGCAACACGGACAGGATAAACTTATCAAAAGCCCCTGTGTCACGCAATACAATCACTGGCACTTGACCATTACGACCAACCAAAGAAACATGCCCCTTAGACATGAAAGGCAAGTAAGGCCGCAAAGCAGGATCAGCTGCAATCGCATCTGGCAACCCACTCCCTTCCTGGTCTGACATTCTACCTGATACCGGGCCCTTTGGATGGTCAGCCTTTGCTTGGCCCGAAATTCGAACAGCACATGCCACTGGTCTCCCCTGTGTGCCAATGTGCCTGCCACAAGCTTGGCGCACTGCAGTCCTTTTTCCAATGACCTCTTTTGTGACAAAAAAGGCACACATCATCCAACTCGCAGCCGCCACGATCATCTCTCATCCCCCGGACAAAACCTCCACCTGATCGCCCAGAGGAATACCGAGCCTGGCCATTTTCCCTGTCAAGACCCTAAACAGTGAGCGTGGGGATCCATACCTTTGTGTGTCAGCCAATATTCATCAGCTAAAGCAGCAGCTTCTGCCGCAGTCTTTACTTTTTGTTCACTAATGTACATGGCTATTTTCTCAGGGACTGAGTTCCTAAACTGTTCCAGCAACATTAAATTACACAAATCAAAATCATCAACCCCAGATGCTGCACACCAGCGAGTGAAGTGAGTACCCAAATCCCGAGCAAATTCCAATTAAGACCCATCTCCCTTTTCCCAATATCTAAAACGCTGTCTACATGCTTCGGGGACTAACTTGTACACTTTGAGCGCCGCAACTTTAACTTTAGCATAAACGGCACTGACTGCTGTTGACAATGACGACAAAGCCTCCTGAGCGCGCCCCGCGAAAACACGCTGCAACAAAATTGTGCGGTCAGAGTCCAACCATGCGTCTGCTACACGTTCGAATAAAGAAAAAAAAAAATGTAGCCACTAAACGGAGACTACTCAGAATATCACAGGCTCCATCGTCATCCGGTGAGCCTTCACGCGTCCTTGATAGGGGTGGGAATCTCTTGGCACCCCACGATTCGATTCCGATTATGATGTCAACGATGAGATTCTGAAGCGATTATCGATGCATCTCGATACAATTTTTTTTTTTATGTACATTTCCATGGGTGATTTTCAAAAATATATACATCTGGGTTTGCAACTCAGAGTTTGCTAATCACTTCCTACTTATGTGATGATCATTAAAGACAACAGTTGAATTAACTTATCTAATATTTCATAAGAGAGAAAGCTTTTGTCAAAAATATGACTTTCTATGAACAATGAAATAATCTTGCATTATAACACAAAATGGAAGCATGCAAAAAATAGGTTTCAGTTTTATTTTATTTCTAATCTTTCTTTTCTATGTCATTAAAGGAAAAGCTGCTCTTGAATTAGGAGTTCTTGTGTCTGGCTGTGAGTTTGCGCACATGCTATGCGTAGGCTGAATCGCAATCGTGTCAAGACAAATCAGATTGGCAAATACACACTGAAGATAAATTCAATAATTTTAAAATCACAAAAATTATCCCTCTCTGGCGAACAGAATGTTGCAGCAGCCATAAATAAAAAATAAAACAATGTTTTTTTGTTTATTCTGATTATTAATTTATCTGCATCGAGAAAGAATCGTTCTAGCGAGAATCGCGATGCATCGAAGAATCGATTATTTTTCCCACCCCTAGTCCTCGATTTGTCACCCAATATGCCCTCTTTTATTAACTTTAGCCTCTCAGTTTCTACCCCCAATTTAGCCAATTCAGTCCACTGTCTCAACTTCTCAAGAGTAACCACCATCTCCATTTCTAACTGCATGCACAGGCAGAATAATTCTTTCAGCTGCTCAAAAGTCAAAGACAGCGTCTCCTGTGACATAAACCCAGTTGGAAAGATAGGTACAGGTGGCATCACGGATGATTTCAAAACCTTCATTTCCCATAAGTTTGACTTAAGAAGAGACTTAACATTATCTTTAAGCTGTTTATCGCCCACAGAAATGTTCTACTATTTTAACCAACTGTTCTCGTGTGCACTGCAGCAACTCCTCCTCCCTTACAGAAAGCGTCCAAAAAACTCATTTTGCACGTGAACATAAACCAGCAAACGGAATCAAAAGAATGCAAAGTATTGACTAGAAATGCAGCACTTGGTCCGAAAACCACCTCTTAGTCAAGTATTCCCTCCAACTGCCTAACCAAACCTTACTAAACTGTACACTAGTCTGGTATTTATGCACTGTAAACCAGTGGAGTGGTAAAGCGACCAGCAAGCTGGCAACCGTTCCAAGACTCCGGAGTGCTCCCGAGACGACTGCTCTAACCACTTTCACCCCACATTACAGTTCAAAGCCCACGAACCCCAAAGGGGAAACGCGCTATGCCTACAGAGGAACTCAACAGAGGCCAGCATGTGTGCTTTTCATGGTCAAAACTTCCCTTCCCTTGAACCGTTACGGTCTACCAAACTCTAAAAGGCAAATGATGACTCCATTCATTCCGAGCATCAGTCCCACAGACTCCCCAGAAAATACAAAATCACTCACTACGCGAGGCTCTACAAAAGCGCTTAAGAAAAGAATAGGAACCGCAAACATGACCTCACCACCCTGGGGAAACCACTCCACTCCGTGCCGGTGGAAAGTCGCCAACTCAAACTCCTAGTTTTAACTCCTAGATTAGACGAGCCCCCAATTTGTTATGGTCGGCTCTTGGACCACAACAAATATAACAGCCACGCATAGTTTAAGCCAGTAGAAGTATATTTATTTAACAAAAACAAAGTTCAACTATACCAAAATATGCTGCTAACCAAAACCTACATGACAAAAGCTAATTTAACACAGGGACTATTAACCCGTGAGAACTAAAAGGAAAACATGTTATCAGGGTGACAAGGACAAGAGACTGGCTTATAAGGGAGTGGAGGACACTGCATGTAGTGTCAATCCCCAATCATCCAGTGTCACCAATCAGCCCGACCTGCAAGACAAAACATAGCCCTGCATGGGGCCATAACACTACACTCTGTACGCAATTGGCTGCTTGCCGTCGCTTCCCTGTCGTCATTGTGTTAAACCAGCCAATAGCGCGCCAGGGCGAAAAGCCAGCTTGGTGATTGGCTCCGGCAAAAAAGTATCGAAACTTAGAAGGAAATGTATTGCTTCTGCAGGGCAAACTCAAATCACTGGCAGAATGGGAGGGGCTACCAAGTCTACTGATCAACCACTCCCAAGCTACGACCAGGATGTAATTCGTTGGAACTGCTACACCATCAGAGAATCTGGATGAAGACTGAGATGGAGGCATTGGGGCTTTGGCAAGGTTTTCGACCGGTGAGACATCTGATGAATATGATCTCCTTGTGGCGTTACCCACCTCAGCCTGAGCTTATTGAGTGTTAACGACCTACCCGCGCCCAACTTCCAGCTCCATCCATTTTTTATATGAAGCCAGAGCACACCATCATGGAGCGAGTGAAGAACAACTACACTCTGCCCTGTCTCTATGGCTGTGAAAGTCCTTTCGTAGTGTCATCAGGAGTTGGGCGACCCCGTGTCATTATCGGCTTGGGTGGCCAGTATTACATCCTGGCGTCACGGCTCTGTTGCAAAGGATGCAAAGAGTTCTGTCACACAGACAAGCCTCAATTGGTGTGACATTTTGCCTAGCCGATTCTCCAAGATTTGACCAGCTTTCTACACAATGAAGAAGGCAATTTGTAAGACTGTTAGATGAGCTGCGCAATCTGGAAAGTCTCCCAATGACATGGCCAACCAGTTGAATGAGACTCTCCACCTCAAGTATGAGCGGGCACACTTGACATACTTGTCAAGTGTGAAGAACGTGCTGGATGGAGAAGCTGGGCTGTATGGACAGCGAACCATCACACGGGCAATGAGAGCAACAGCAACTCCTGCTCCATTTGGTGGGTATGTGGATGGGTGGCACGGAGTGACGTTTTTGGGTCATTACCTGGTCGAGTGCCTAATTCAGGAGTACAACAGACAGGAAGACACCCTTGTTCTACTCTCCCAAGGCACATTTCGTCAGGCCTTGAGAGCTGACCACACCCGGAAGAAGGCTCGGAAAGTAGTTCTTGCATCAGGAACCATGTCCTCATATGCCGTGATGAACGAAAACTGGATGATCCTGTCCTGGGTTATGCTTCAGTCAAAGGGTGACAGATCCTTGGAACCCATGTATGAGGGGTTGTCTTGCCGTTACACCTACGCAGACATCCCCAAAGCCCAATACCAGTGGGTTGACAGGTAAGAACTAGTCACCACCTTCCCCTTTTCACTTATTTACCGTTATTGCAACTTGAATAAAACCAAGTGCATCTTAAACATACTTCTCTCTGTGTGTACAGGGACTGCTGTGCAGCCTTCAGGATCTCAAACCCTGGTCCCCAGAAGCAGCTCCACTGGGACTGCTGGAAAACCACAGAGGATTTAGTGGCTGAGGCAACTTCGGGGGCCCTCCACAACACCAGTGCATCCCTCAGCAAGTTCAACAGCTTCATTGTATGCAATGCCTCTCCAGAGAGTGTGTGTCAGAGCACCATCCACTGCACAGCTCCTTCTGCAAGTTCCTTTCTGCAGCTTTCACTATCGTGGACCAGACAGACCTGGAAAAAACTGAAACAGGTATACGTCTTCTGTGGTATGCCTGCTAATCCAACCAAACGGTACATCAAAGAGCACTGTCGCACCAGGGTACCTGGTTCCTGGGAGCTGCTGGAGAGTTGAGCGCTTTCTGCAGCGATTCTAATTGGAGACTGATCTTGATGGTAGGCCGCTGTTTAAGCCGTCGATGTTAACGGTGTGGAGGATTTAGCGTGTTCACATCCTCAGAGGCTACTAGAGGCCCAGTGGGTGACAGTGGGTGCTCCACACCCAGTGTGTGTGGAGCTGCAAGCTGTTTGACCCTGCGCTCATTTGGGAACTGAACGCAGCCTGTCAAAGGGTGACAGGGGTGCCAAAATATCCAACCCTGCACATATCAAACAGGGACACAGGGGAGAGATTCGGTCTGCAGTATGTGGAGCCAGGCTGTCGTCCTGTGGTTTTAAACTGGGACAAACACAGGACACAGCACAACACCTCTGCTGCTGTAACCGTGGCGACACAGCTGCACTCCTCTGCCCAGGATGAAGTGCATGACATTGTAGCGGGCACAGACTCTCAGGTAATCCAGATGATTCACACACTGTCAATTTCCAACCCGCTGACAGAATGACTGACTCATTCATTATATTTGATGCTGTATTTCAGGAGACCAGTGATGGCACTTCCCAGGACAACCCAGTGGGAGCAGTGCCGATCCTTACCCACCTACCATTCCTCATGCACAACAGTTAACCGTTAAAAACAACTTCACATATGGCTACTGTATAAAATTAGCTTGTAATAATAATATAGACAATATAATAAACATATGCTTTATTCCCAAGACCTGCGAGGGGTAGCGCCACTGCCCATATCCTGCTCTCCTCGAGCCGCCCGCACTGGACCCATTAAGACGGGAGGCCTGGTTCAAGTCCTGGACCACGGCCGGTGGACGGCCCCCATGAGAGCAGCCACCGATGGGCTTCTGGCTAAACACAATGGAGCCAAGGGTATTCTAAAGAGGGTGGATGCAGAATATGCTGCCACGGTGCAGAGGCCGTGCACTGATCCCAACAGCCTCCTTCATCCTACCACATGCCAACATATCTCAAAATATGTAAAGCATCAGGCCAAGCTGAAGAACACCAACTCCTCTCTCAACACTAGCCCAGAGAAGGTTTTGGAGACTCAGCAACTTTGGCAGTTTGACCACAGGCAGCCAAAGAGTCTATGTACCCGTCACAACCCTGCCTCCTGCAACCGTCAACCCTCCAGCTGTGGCTCCCTCCCCCGGAGGAGTCACTGAGCCGGGCCACAGTGGAGAAGATTGTGACAGAGATCCTGCAGAAACAGCAGCAACAACCACAGCAGAAGAAAAAGGTTCCCAGAAACAGCTTGTCCTGTGGTCAGCCAAAGTCCAGGTACCTTTGCGATGGATCCACTGTTCACTTTTCTTTCAGTCCCCTGAGGTGTAGTACTTTTACTGCTCCACCGAGTCTTTCAAATGCATGGAGATGAAGGCCTCAAAGACCCCAGGATGTCTTTTGAGGACTTTGCTGCCTCCCCCTTTCTTGCCAGAGAGCTTGAGGCTGTAGAAGAGAGGAGTGCAGCGTGAAAGAATGTGGCAGAGAGGACAAAGAGAAAGTCTGCACTGCAGCGTCCAACAGGTCGCCTGTTCAGATTTTGTCACCAGCCACCGAAGTAGGGTCCTGGCAGCCCTCATGTCCATGCCTGTTTTCCTGACATCCGAGGGAAATACATATACTGCCCCTCCAGAGTGTTGTCCCTTTACAAGGACAAGGGCATGGCCAAGGAGTTGACCTGGATGGAGTTCCAGCAGTCTGACTTTTTTGAGGCAGAAAGGGACCGATGGGTTTCAGAAAAGAGTTGAGGAGGACTTATCGTTTCATAACATTGTTTCCGAGATTTCCAGAAGTGGCCTCTGTGATAATAGCCTCTGTGGTCTTCCAGCAGTCCCGTGACAGGTGCTCCTGAGCTCTGGTGTCCAGGAACTTGAAAGCAGCACGGCAGTCCCTAAAACATTAAAAACACATTTTACTACAGTTCAAAAATAGTTTTTGAAGACGATGAATAAATTCATAGTGAAACAAACTGTACTGGTAAAATGGATTAGATTAGATTAGATTTATTTGTCATTGCACAGGAAAATCAGTGCCATTGTATGTATTCTTTTTTTTTTTATTTTTAGGCTAATAAACTAACTAAAGAGTACCGATACGCACGTTTTCTCACAATTTCTTTAACATATGTTTAATTACATGTTAAAACGCAAGTGTCGTCCGAGATGGAGGCTGTCTGCCTCATCCTTGGCAACCTTCTGGAGGGAAGTGGTGAGGGGGGGCGGGGCAGCAGAAGACAAGACAGCACTGCTTTCTTGTAGGGCCTGGGGTGATCTAGAGTATTCCTCTGCCAGAGAGACCATAAGATTTGTTGCGTATCCTTAAAGAGAGAAATGTTAAGAACACATTTAGTAACATGGTTGACTTGCATAAAAAAAGATAGATTCACCAAAGATATTGAGAAACTAAGTGAACCTAACCGTAAGATGGTTTCTCCTTGATGGGGCGGACTACCCAGCCACCTTTCCGAAACCGCGGGTAGCGAACGGCGTAGCGTGCCTCACCCTCACTGGTTCGAGCTACATCTCTGTTGCCATTACTGTTGAAATGTAGGGCCGCCAAGAGAAGCATGTAGGAGACAAGTCGATAGAACATTAGGTCTCCAAAGTTAACCCAACGCAGTCTAATGCAACAGAAATACAATACATGAGATTAATGTTTTCAGTTCAAATGGGTCCAAGTTAAGGACTCAACTTTTGCGCACAATATGTAATGATGTTATCAGTAACATTTCAGTAGCACTACCTGCTGTACATCCCAAGAAAAGAGAAACCAGTGTGTTTGGGAGCAAGGTGCAGGATGAGGGAATGGTAGGCCTCCGGGGAGAATGTCTGATGCTGAGGTGACAATTGTCAAACATCTTTCACCAGTGCTTTCCTGGCAGCTACCGGTACTCTCCAGTTTAGTGGCTGCTGGTGATCCTGCATGAAACATCGCATCTCATAACAAAAGTAATTGTTAATACACATACTTCGGGACTGTTCGGGACTGGCCAGTGGAGTCGATCTTCGTATCTCAAACCTTTCGGTTTGAGTCCCCACATCCACCATCTGAGGCTTTACCTGAACAGCTTAGATGAAAGAGATTCATGTTAATAGTTGTTCACCATTACACATTCATTGGTAACAACACATGCAGTATCTAATGCAACCCAGTACACTATCTTTTTCTAACAATATGAAGTTCATAATTGTCAATGTTTTCTGTCTGAAAAGTGTAAATGGCTAAATAGTAACCATGGAGAAAATAAAAAATGTTGGCATGTCATCCTTATTTGTGATTGTATATGGCATGTATGGTGAATGCTAGATATAAGCTAAATACCTAATGAACGATGGAAACATCGTAAGTTGCACTGAGATCCACGATGGTCCACTACTGGCTCAGGGTCTATCTTAGAGGTGTCTCCATTATCTCCATCATCTTCAGGCTCTAAAGTGGAAGTTGCACGCGCCCTATCTTTGCTGGCAGCACTCTCTCCTAAAATCTGAAAACAGACCAAAATCACAACTTTAAAAAATGTATTCCTTTCATGAAAATCCCCCATTCATGCATTATTTAAAAGACTGCTAGCAGCTAATATTTTCGAAAACTTTTCAATGTAGTCCGATGCATCAGTTGCATTTCCTCGCGTGTGCCCTGTTCAGTAGCATGCGGTGCCCCTTCATTTCGGTGGGGCAGAAATTACTGGCGTATGACCACAACCACAATTTATATATATTTTTAACATGTATATTTTGAGCTACCGGTACATTAAACATGTTAACTAAACTAATTGTGAGTAAGAATTAAGAATAAACGAATAGCCTAATGTTACTGCGCGCTCTTTAAGTGCCATCCGCAACACTCGTCATATGATGTCGGGATTATTAGAATAGCCTGTGCAATGGAAACATCAACGTCTGCAAAGTCAAAAATTTCAAAGGACAAATTCGACATTATAGGGAAGTTATTCCTCCCCATTTTATTGTTACTCAGCTGAATAACACACAAATAACTGCTGAAAAAAATAAATGAATAGGCTACAATGCCTTAACAATTCCACCCGAATATCTTCTGTTTGAATCAGGTATGAAATCAGGTATACAATTTACATTTTTTACAACAAAAAAACGTTTCTTTTTGAGCAACCACATAGCCATTTTCCCTTCTCATACCGGCATGCACGGGAGAAAGTTCTGTTGTACGTTTTCCCTCCATCCTTCGTTTGTTGGTCAATACGAATATCCGGTTTGTCTGGTCCAAGTTGTTTGCTGGCTAATTTATCTTCAAATTTTAACCTTTCAAATGTTTTTTTTAACGGACCCAAAAGTGTTAACCGCAGGTGCAACACCACTCGCCATGTCTGCCGAAAGATGAAAGATACTGGCAGAATAATTTGAGTTAAAACAGTCCTAGAATATGACCATGGGGCAGACTACTTTACGACCATACGGGCGTCTTGTAGCGAGGATTGCAATTCTTATTGCAGCCTGCAGGGTTATGCGAGAAACATACGGAGGGACGAGGTCGCTGCGCTCATAAATATATATATTAACTAGCTGCCTCGTCCGCGGTGCTGGCCAATGGATTCGAACGTCACCACTGGCGGCCATTTTACCACAGTGAGCTGCTCTCCAATAACATTGTGTTGGTAATGATTCATGTACTTTTTAAATAACCATAACTTGCTCAATTTTCAACCGATTTTCTAACAGTTTGGTTTGTTATAAACGTCAGAGATGTAGGTATGACAGTACATCCTCAGGGTTTTTTCTAAACAAGGGAACAGGGGCGCTGCGCCCCGATACTCCCGGCGTGCGCCATCCTACCGAAATGCCGACTGAACCTGTCAGACTTGGATCTGTACTTACATGCTGCTGTACAGCATACACTATTTCTCAAAACGATCTTTTCTCCGCGAAAATATCGCAACACCACCACCTGACAATGTGTTGATAGTATTTTAGTTTTTCAGGATGACCACAAGAGCTAGAATTTCTCTCTAAGATAGCCTCAGAATGTACCATTTAATCATTATTTTTTCAAAGGCTTCGCGCAGTGGAAGGGGGAGACCCCCCTTCCACACCATCCCCCGCCTCGGTCGCGTTGCTCCCTCGGCTTTGCGCAGGGGTCTGCTCCCTGCTACTTTTTTTTTCTAGAAAAAACCCTGATCCTTATGAATTGTTAGGTTCTAAGAAAAATAGAATAATGTTCTAAAATAGGTACAAGAATTCCCTTAACAAATATACATCAAGAATGCATGTTGAAATTCCCACCCTGTACAGAGTTGTATTTATTTAATTATAACCATGTGTTTTCATATGGAATGAACATTAAACAGAACAGATATGTGCAATAAATACACACATGCACAAGGTATTCATGTTATTTATGTTAAATCAATATATGGGTTACTAAAACTCAGCAATCTATTGTGTTGGTAACTTCACTCAAATATATCTACAGTCAAGTATGCATTTAGACAAATACGATAAAATATGAATATAATATGTGCAACCTTTGTGGCTGCTCAAGACACTGAAGGCATGATGCCACCATAGGTTTGAAACCTTAAAAAAAGTGACAATTGCACCCAGATATATTAATTATTGTCAACATGTTCAATCAGTATTTAAGATTAACCACACTAAAAATAATAAAAAGGCGTGCAAAATTCCATTCAGTGATTGTGTTAACAAACATTCTAAAAAGCCTTGTGTCAACCACAATCTAGCAATACTATGATGTCATACTAGCCCCGCTGTTCCTGTGTAACAGGACCTGTTACAGGACCTGTTGACTAAAGATTATCCTAAAAATAAGTCATAATATTGTAATATCCTACAGGTGAAAGGTGATCGCACGGGAGTTCCCAGATTAACGCATCCGTAGGCTGAACTAAAGTCTGGCATCTTCACTTGTCAGCAATTTCCTGTAGAATTCATAATGTAAGACAAACAAACCTGATTGGAAATCATGTGCAACTTCAGTTTAATCATATTCAACTTAAATTATATTGAAAATAGCAATTCTGCCTCTCCCATCGATGACAAATTACTGGGTAGATAGTAGCCTACCCGTGATACACAACTAAGCTGCATGATTAAGTCGTTTTTCGAAGAGAAAAGCTGCAATTTAAACATGTTCAAGCATCCAGAATTATAACCACGTTAATAACGTTTGTAAGACACCAAACCGTTTGTAAATCCGTCAAGATTTCAGAGCGATAAGAGTATTAGCGTTTGTGCAGATCACTGACTTACGCCCGCTACAACAGATTCCACCAGAAAGCTTTACTGTGGTAAGATGGCGGCCTATGGTGACGTTCTAGACGCCGCCGTAGGGCATCTAGTTAATATGTATATCTATGGCTGAGCTGCCCCAACATCGCATGAAACGTTAAACTCAACTAGAATCGCCACCATCATCCAAAATTTGATAAACAGACCAAAAATATTTGAAAAGCCTACAGAAACTATAGATAGTTAATGTAACATTATTACAAAATAAACTAGAGTAGCTAGGCTATAAGCTGACGGCAGCTAGGTGGGCTCCCCTGCCTTCATGGTGCTAACTTCACTATCATCATTAAAGTCAACAAAAGCAATGTCAAGGCTAATCCATTATAACGTCAAGAAAAAAAGAATACATATAGAAAATGTACATGCAGGGCGGCGGCTACATTTTATAGTATAGGTATTATAATACTTACTGTACAAAGCTCCCGTTTTCGGCGCGCAGATTCTCTGCTAGTGCTAGACTCACTCCCGCCATATGTTGCTGGTACTGGTAGACTTGTATGCACAGATGGCACAGCTCCATTTGCGATAATCCCAGGCGCAATTCCATCAGATCTCCTTGGTTGTAGCTGTCCCGTGTGAAGAGTTTTTCACACGTGTGTCTCGTCAAAGAGGAGGCAGCGAAGTTGCTTCTCTATGCATGGACAAAACGTATCCAAGCACGGAAATGATAGTCTTTCATGATCTCCCCGAAGAGATCGGCCATCCGGCGCGGTCTCTAGTGTTGCACGGCGGTGGCGGTTGAAACCCGGGAGCGGGAAAAACCGGACGCCGAGTCGCCGAAGACGTCGTCCATGGAGGCGTCGTCGTCGATGATGCCATCGTTGTCGTCAGGGCCGGCCCTGAACAGGTCGATTGCGTCAGCCAGGTCCACCGCAGGGGAAAAGAAGAGATGCCTGGAGAGGATCCCCTCTTCAGGCAGCTCCCGGCAAGCGACACAGGAGATGGAGGCCGCCATAGCAGCCGCGGCGTGGTCGGCGCCGAAAACACGCCAAGTGCCCGTCACCCGGTGCCAGGGAGGCGGGACAGGAGGCGCATGGGAGTCCTGAAAAGGACCTAGCTCCAGGAGCGCTCTCAGGTGGCTCTGAAAATGGCCGTTTGTCCGCGGCCTCGCCCGAGCCGCTGCCACCGGCTTGGGAGATCCGTGCTGAAGTCATCTTCTTCTTACTTTGTAGTGTTCTCAATTCTAGCAGATAAGCACAAGTGCTGAGAGAAAAGGGAGGTTGAGTGACGGTACACCGCTTTATATAGACACGATACCGTGGGAAATGAGGGCGGTGCCCACGCTGATTGTTGCATAGTTTGAATTTTCATAGCCATAGAACGCTGACTAGCCAATCAGAAGAGAGAAAGAAAATGCGTGCGTACATAAAAAAGCGCTGGTTCGAATCCCGGTTGAGGTGAAAATGGAATGTTATTTTTACCTTTTTACCTTTAGCTAGAGCTTTTTTTTTACACAAATAAACCATTTAACTTAAACCAGGAGGCCTGTAAGTGCTTATATCAATCTGTGTACACTTGTTGCCAGCCCCGTATAGCCATAGAACGCTGACTAGCCAATCAGAAGAGAGAAAGAAAATGTGTGCGCCTATAAAAAAGCTCTGGTTCGAATCCCGGTTGAGGTGAAAATGGGAATGTTATTTTTACCTTTAGCTAGAGATGTTTTTTACACAAATAAAACATTTAACTTAAATCAATGAGGCCTGTAAGTGCTCATATAAGGCATTGAAGTGCTTATATCAATCTGTGTACACTTGTGAGAAATAACAGTGAAGGCTTGAGTAGTTGAAAATACCCCTAAGACAGAGTTAAATCCTAAACCAGAGGAAATCAGCTAATATAATTAACAAATAAATACACCAAGAGTCAAGTTTCAAGGGTTGTATTAAACTTGTTTTATTTCAAAATAACCACATATCACACACACACACACACACACACACACACACACACACACACACACACACACACACACACACACACACACACACACACACACACACACACACACACACACACACACACACACACACACACACACTAAACAGCGTAATTTAAATAGCTAAGATAAAATGAACTAAATGAATAACAAAAATGACATAGAAATTAACTTAGTAAATTAAGGTAGACCTTTAAAGTAGTGTATTTCCAGCATCTGATCAGAAAAACCCATAACAAAATAAAAAAATAATAAAAGATGAACCAAATTGAATAACTATAAGTGTTCCAAACGGACCAATCACCTTCCCTTTTCTGCCACCCACCTCTTCTTTTCAGTCTCAAAAGGGAGACTGACAGAACTCCTCCCAAGACATCTCCGAAGTCCTCCCCTCTGACTGATACAGGTGAAAAACTTTTGAAGGACAGTACACGCATTTCCCGGTCACACCAGGGAACCCAGTGTGTGTATGCCGACCGCCTGGGCCTTATTTTATAGGTTTGTGGCAGAACCTACACAGGCGACCAGTGGGAAGCTGCTCCATGGCCTTTCTCTTTCCCCGCTCTTCTGTTACCTGCCTGGACTCAGCAGACCGCTGCTTTGCCGCCTCCAGCTCTCTCTTGAAAAAAGGTGTGGCAGCAAAGTCAAGAAATTCCATGCAGGGGATCAGTAAGGCCTTCTGCTACATAGGTCCGATGCAGTACTTTACGATAAAGTACTTTACCTTTCCTGCCTGGTAAAAGAAGTGAATGGAGGAGCCATCGCCAAGGTAACGGGACTTAGGCTGGCCACATGCAAGACAGTTCCTACTTTTTTTTGGCACAGGCTGCTGTTGTTGTTGTTGTTGTTGTTGTTGTTGTTGTTGTTGTTGTTGTTGTTGTTGTTGTTGTTGTTGTTGCTGCTGCTGCTGCTGCTGCTGCTGCTGCTGCTGCTGCTGCTGCTGCTGCTGCTGCTGCTTTTGCACAAGCTCTTTGACCAGGTTTTCCATTTCAGCCTTTGTGAGAGAGGGCTCTTGCGACTTACTGCTGGGCGGATTCACAGGTGCAGGTGGGAGGGTTACCACCGGGACACAAACAGTTTCACTACCCTCTGTGAGATGATGCCACAGCTCTTGTGTCTGGACCGGTGTTCAGACACAAACTTGTGTTCATCAGCTTGGCCTGGTGTTGCACATACCGTGAGATGTGCTGTTTGGTGGTCGGATATAACAAGTTGTTCGAATCTCTGGAGGCAGCAAGCACAAGGGTAGCATACTCTGCATCCACCTTGGCGAGGAGGTCTTTCTGGCCATGGTGCTTTGCCAGAAGGCCATCGATGGCATCCCTCATTGGCTGTGTCCACCGGGAATGGTCCAGGACAAAAAGTAGGCCGCCTGCCTTGACTGGACCTGTGCATGCAGCACGTGGAGAGGCAGACATGGGCATCGGTGGCGTCACTGGGACTGGGAGAACTGAAAGAGAGAGATAGATAGAGAGAGTGAGAGTGTCATTTCCATTTTACCAAGTTTACTGTACATCAAATAAATAAAGTATTTTTAAGGGGGAAAGAATTCAATGGAATTACCTAGAACTTTGAATGGCTGTGAGGGTTGGGCCACTGCATGTGAGCCAAGGGAAGCCACACCAAAGAGGTCATCCTGAAACATAGGGTAATCAACAATTTACATTAGTCAAAATAATATGTACACATTATACATCCACCCACACTTAATACATAATGTTTCATTATTATGTAGAACATACCTTCCTCCCTCGTCTCCTCAGATGGGTCTTCAGTGAATGTCTCACTGAGAAGAGACGGTTCTGAGGAGTGGTGCTCTCTCTCTCCTGCAACAGGAACCTTCTGGGTCTTGTGCTTGCTGCAGTCCAGCGGGACAGGACGACAGCCAGGTTCTAGATACTGGAGTCCAAACCTTTCTCCTGTGTCAGTGTGTGAAACACGCAAGGCAGGGTACTTGGCATGACCTGTCAGCACCTCAGAGAGCTTATTCAGCTCGATCATCAGTACTGGATCAAAGACTGCAGGCAGCTTCACATCAGGCAACTTCAGGTCCACAAGGCGCTTGAAATTCCACCGAGCCACACCAATCATGCCCTGAGCTTGGAAGAGTTCTGTGGAGACCTTGTTACCCGTCACCCATTTTGCCTGATGGAAATGGAACCCCTCCTGCTGTGATGTACCTCTCACAGGGATCCACAGGGGCACAGTAGCTCCCTCTCCCTTGACATGGTTGAGCTGCACTGTTCCGCCATATCTGTAAAGGATTCCCTCTGCAACCTCTGGGTCACTCAAGCAGCCTCTGAGGATGTGAAAACGCTGAATCCTCCACACCGTCAACATTGACGGCTTAAACAGCGGGATACCATCGGGATCAGACTCCAAATGGAATCGCTGCAAAACGCGCTCAACCCTCTCCAGCAGCTCTTGGGGACCAGGTATCCTGGTGCGACAGTGCTCTTTGGTGTGCTGTTTGGTGGGATTAGCAGGCACAATACCACAGAAGACGTATGCCTGTTTAAGTTTCTCCAGGTCTGTCTGGTCCACGATAGTGAAAGCTGCAGAAAGGACTGTGCAGTGGATGGTGCTCTGACACACACTCTCTGGAGAGGCGGCGCATGCAATGAAACAGGTCCAGCTTGATGTCAATGTCGCTGTTGAACTTGCTGCGGGATGCACAGGTGTTGTTGAGGGGCCCTGAAGTTGCCTCAGCCACTAAATCATCTGTGGTTCTCCAGCAGTCCCAGAGGAGGTGCTCCTGGGGACCAGACTTTGCGACCCTGAAGGCTGCACAGCAGTCCCTGCACACACAGAGAGAATAATGTTGAAGATGCACTTTGTTTTATTCAAGTTGCAGTAACAGTAAATAAGTGAAAAGGGGAAGGTGGTGATTAGTTTTTACCTGTCAACCCATTGGTATTTGGCTTTGGGGATGTCTGCGGAGGTGTAACGGCAGGACAGCCCCTCGTACATGGGTTCCAAGGATCTGTCCCCCTCTGTCTGAAGCATGACCCAGGACAGGATCATCCAATTTTCATTCATCACAGCATATGATGACATGGTGCCTGAGGCAAGAACCACTTTCCGAGCCACCTTCCTGGTGTGGTCAGCTCTCAAGGCCTGACCAAATGTGCCTTGGAGGAGGAGAACAAGGGTGTCTTCCTGTCTGTGGAACTCCTGAATAAGGCACTCGACCAAGTAATGCCCCGATAACGTCACTCCGTTCCACCCATCCGCATACCCACCAAATGGAGCAGGAGTTGATGTTGCTCTCATTGCCCCTGTGATGGTTCGCTGTCCATACAGTCCACTCTCTCCATCCAGCACGTTCTTCACACTTTCCAGGTATGCCAAATGTGCCCGCTCATACTTCAGGTGGAGAGCCTCATTTAACTGGTTGGCCATGTCATTTGGAGACTTTCCAGAGCGCCGCAGCTCATCCATCACAGTCTTACAAATTGCCTTTTTGAAGGTAATCTTGGTGAATCGGCTCGGCAACATGTCCAACCATTGAGGCTTGTCTGCGTGCCAGAACTTGTTGCATCCTTTGCAACAGAGCCGTGACGCCAGGATATAATACTGGCCACTCAAGCCAATAATTACACGGGGTCGCCCAACCCCTGATGACACAATGAAAGGACTTCCACAGCCATAGAGACAGGGCAGAGTGTAATTGTTCTTCACTCGCTCCATTATGGTGTGCTCTGGCTTCCATATAAAAAATGGATGGAGCTGGAAGTAGTTGGGCGATGGTAGTTCGTAAACACTGTCAATTAGCTCAGGCTGAGGTGGGTAACGCCACAAGGAGATCATGTTCATTGGATGTCTCACCGGTCGAGAACCTGGCCAAAGCCCCAAGGCCTCCATCTCAGTCTTCATCCAGATTCTCTGATGGTGAGAGCAGTTCCAACGAATCACATCCTGGTCGTACCGAGTGGTGGATCAGGTGAACATGGTGCCGAGGGTGCTGCAGGAGGTGGATATGATGTTGAGGGTGCTGTAGACGACCTCGACGACGCCGACAGAGCAGGTGCTGCAGGAAGGGCGGAAGAGGACCTGGATGCCGTAGACAGAGCAGGTACTCTAGACAGGGCAGAGGATGCTGGAGTAATGGAGAGTAGTGGAGGGAGAGGAAGAAGAATAGGGGACAGAGAAAAAAATTATTAGTATTATCATCTCTGTGTGTATTCATACTACGAGGCATTAAAAGAGGCCGGAACATGGCGTAACAAACAGGCCAGAACGTGGCTTAACCAACAAATAAACGTAGAACAGATCATCCGAATTCATGTCCGGACAATCAGTAGTCATGTAGTAAGAATAAAACCTTTTGACCACAGGGACTCCGACAACTTGGGAACCTGATGGCACAGTGCAGAAAAAAATGTTAGATAACAAGCATGTATCATTTTACAAAACATTAAACAGCAATATAACTTGACAGTGTGTGTGTGTGTGTGTGTGTGTGTGTGTGTGTGTGTGTGTGTGTGTGTGTGTGTGTGTGTGTGTGTGTGTGTGTGTGTGTGTGTGTGTGTGTGTGTGTGTGTGTGTGTGTGCATATGTTGTTCTCACCAAGATGGCCTGGAATAGGTGTGGCTGGCATCTTTCTCTCCCATTCCTCAACTCCTTCCTCCACTTAATTGAGAAAATGCAAACAAACAAAAGTTCACATTCATCTGGATGTGTATTATGACAAAAATGGATATATTTATTTTTATCAGGTTGCCTTGCACAGCTGACCTTGGAGTTTGGATGGGGATATAGAGAGCATCATCCTCTCCAACTCATCATCATCCTCCATTTCTGTGAAAGCTAGAACAAAGGCAAAGATAAGTGAGTTCACACACAACATTCTAATTTGACTAAATATGGTCACTTGTATTGTCAACACACCTGGGCAATGAGAGGCCGATGTTGCATGCCCAGAGGAAGCACGTCCCTCAGAAGCACTCTGCCTCTTCAGGTAGTCCTGGAGCCTAAACATTTTGCTGCCTGGCGTACACTGCTGTCGCAGGATAAACGCAGAAAATCCATCGTCTCTCCGCTTCCAAACATCCCTCCACGTCCTCTTCGTGTGAACCCCAAAACCAACTAGGTTATCCTCGTCATCCTTAGCTGGTGGTGTTACTACCTGACTGTCCAGATACAGCAGCAGGTCCTTGATCTCCTGGAAGCTGTAGCTGTACTGCAGGAGTGACAACAAGCTGTCCTTCTTGGGACCATCTGGCTTAAACTGGCCTGCTCTCTCCTCCTCCCTGACCTTCTTGATGAGGTATATTACGTACCCTACATCATTCTCTGCAAGCCACCGGAATAACTTTCCCTTGTATTTCCCAAACTGCAGGACATACTCCCCAAGCACCTCCTGCTTGTCTGATATATCGCCCCCTCTCATGAATACGACAGACCTGGCATTGTCTTTCACCCGGTCTTCATTCTGGGCCGCTGACTTGTCCTGGAGGTCAGGGTGGTCTTTTATCCTCTTAGCCTCGACTGATGGGTCTTGCCTCAAATACCCAGTCGGCCCTCTCCGGAAAGAAACCTTGACCTTTCCCGTGAAAATAACCCTTACTTTCATGCTGGCTGAAATAAACACTACTTTGTGTCTGTGAGTTGCAGGAGCTGCACACAATTTAAGGGGTGCAAAGGCTGCTAGAAAGATGGAGAAAAATAGTAGGAGAGAAGGAAAGAAGAGGATAGAAAAATAATTAAACATAACAAAACAGATGATAATACTAATAATTAATGACACCATGTCATTGATTGATGTGATGTCTGATAGTAATAGACAGTAAGTTAAACTGGCTCAAACATTAAAAGACATACATTGGTAGTACTATACACAGCAAATAATGGACCAAAAGTAGATTGATTTACAACGTTAACGTTGCATATGACTACTGTACATCAAATCGATCGTCAATACTATATATTCTCTATAGTATTGAAGATCGAAAATACTATATATTCTCCTACATACCATTTCAGTTTTGAAGCAGCGTCGCGTTTTACCATCCAGCTAAAAAGTGTAGGCCTATCCTATATGAAGGTCCGCGATAAGTGTTGTTGACAGGTAAGACCATTGTAATAACCTAACCTAAATAACGGAAACTCGGGACAGCGCCAAATGTCCACCAGTGGCAGGAAATATATTACATCCGTACTGTTAAGAACTACCATTGAGAATGAATGGGGAAAGTTAAGGAAGTTAAGCTTAACCATTTTCGGCTCCCGCACGGGAGGCCCGGGTACGATTCCCGGCCAATGCAACGTCTTTTTCGTGCCATTTCCTCCCGGTAGGCACTTGACCTACCGGGCAGTAGTGTTTTTCGTTCTGATTTCAGACTGGGTTTCTGTAAGAGAGCTTTGGGGTGAACTATGTCCCAGAGATCGATCTTCATTACTGCGCAGACCGGTCATGGTTCATACCACGAGGCGCCAAGCGGCTCGGAGAACACCAACATCTGCTGGTCCTGGTCTGCACCAAGTCCCGGTACTGTTCTGCACCCAGTCCCGGTACTGCTCTGTCTGGGGGGCTGCTGTAGGAGTCCTGTTATTCACTGCCATTAGTGACGGGTTTTGCGTGGCAGATTTCTTGGAATGGCGACATGAGCCCGTGCAGGGAATGTTCCTGAGCTACCGGAAGACTGCATGAGCGACAGGCCCCAGAGAGCATATGACACGGACGCTGGAGACTTTCATTCCTAGAACCGATGTGGCCTACAGTAGCTTTATTTAGATCTGGACAAGATAATTGTTGCTCGAAGGTATGCACCTGGGTATTGAGTGGTGAGGTCAAGCCCTTTCCGGTAGAGCCCATGGTTTCAATGGAGAGAAAGTAATTATCTTCTGGTCCCAGTCTTTATATGCCCCGGATTACAGATATATTTTTTGTGGATTTAAATGATAATTTTTCGTGTCAAGAGTTTGACCGTTTATTGTGCAATTGTTCAGTTAAAGGCTGTAGAGAGAACACAATGAATATGACTACACGTCTCGTGACGTCACGCTCCCTGCGAATGGCGCGGACAAGACCGACAATTTCCCCATCGGCGAAACTGAAACTCTCCAGATGCCCCGACTAATAATGGTTTTCACCTCTTTCGATGCTTTTATCCTCCCCTTGGAAAAAAGCGGTGAAGTGGAGCAGAGAGGTCACCATGTTTGTACCGGAGTTCCAAGTGCGGGTGGTGACGTATATCATTCGCGTCGAGAACGGCGAAGAGCTGTAGTTCACAAAGCAGCCTCACACAAAACCTAACATTATCAAACTTCTTGGAGAATTTTTTTTTGTTTTCTTTGCATGAAAAAGTATCATTTAATACAAAAACAATTTATGTGTAATCCAGGGCATATAAAGATTGGGACCAGAAAATAATTATTTTCTCTCCATTGAAACCTATTCATATTTTTCGATCTCATAGGTCCCATGGGCTCTACCGGAAGGGCTCCACTCTATAGAGTGGCGAAGTCACGCCCCTTCTTTCAGAGGCTTTTGGACCTGAAGCAGCCTGATGTGGAGCTGCCAGCTGTGTTTGATCCTCTGCTCATTTGGGAACTGAACGCAGCCTGTCAAAGGGGGACAGGGGTGACAAAATACCCAACCCTGCACATATCAAACAGGGACACAGGGGAGAGATTCGGTCTGCAGTATGTGGAGCCAGGCTGTCGTCCTGTGGTTTTAAACTGGGACACACACAGGACACAGCACAACACCTCTGCTGCTGTAACCGTGGAGACTAGGGGTGAAACGGATCAGTGTGTCCACGGTTCGGTTCAGATAACCGTTTTGGGCCTCGGTTTCGGATACGGTTCGGATTAGGATCATGTCCGTGATAGTAAATAGGCAGACTTTTTTTTGACGGAGGGTTTGGGGGAGAAACACAAAAATGAATGAGACCCACAGGCTATTTGCAATGTGTTAATTGACTGCAATCAGACAACTTGCAAGGCTTTTTTGTGCAATAAATGTTCCCCTAAATGCATTTGAAAACATGGTGCACTGAGTGTAACATGTAAGGGATAACGGCAGACGAGGCTTAGAACTCTGGCGACGAGCGCAGCATGAAGCCAGAGTTGCCTCTACCTGTCCATTATTTCCATCGAACTGGTCGACCTCGAAGGCCGTTATCCCGCTTATCACCCGTTTGTATTTATCTCCCGTATATTTAGAATATAATTGTATCAATTACTTTCTTTAAATTTAGGAATCGTGCGCTTGAAAAGCCCAGTTTGTTTTGAACGCTGACAGGCTGAAGGGAGGGGCGGGAAAAGTCTCATTGGCTCGGGCAGCACTGGAGAGAATGCATTCCGCTGGGTCCTAAACACCCTTTTGTATCGGACGTAGGCTACAGTAGGCAAAATACGCTACATAAGGCAATGCCTTCATGAAACCGAAATCCGCGGATCTCCAGAATGCTCCGAACTGTGGTAAACGAACCGAACGGATTCGGATACAATTCGAATCCGCTGCAGGCCTAGTGGAGACACAGCTGCACTCCTCTGCCCAGGATGAAGTGCATGACATTTCTGCTGCTGTAGCGGGCACAGACTCTCAGGTAATCCAGATGAATCACACACTGTCAATTTCCAACCCACTGACAGACGGACTGACGGACTCAATCATTATATTTGATGCTGTATTTCAGGAGACCAGTGATGGCACTGCCCAGTACAGCCCAGTGGGAGCAGTGCCGATCCTCCATTTCCAGCCACTGATGCCAGCATCTGCCACAGCCAAAGAGTCTCACTCTTTGATGGATACAGGTTACCCACCTACCATTCCTCATGCACAACAGTTAACCGTTAAAAACAACTTCACATATGGCTACTGTATAAAATTAGCTTGTAATAATAATATTAACAATATAATAAACATATGCTTTATTCCCAAGACCTGCGAGGGGTAGCGCCACTGCCCATATCCTGCTCTCCTCGAGCCGCCCGCACTGGACCCATTAAGACGGGAGGCCTGGTTCAAGTCCTGGACCACGGCCGGTGGACGGCCCCCTTGAGAGCAGCCACCGATGGGCTTCTGGCTAAACACCATGGAGCCAAGGGTATTCTAAAGAGGGTGGATGCAGAAATATGCTGCCACGGTGCAGAGGCCGTGCACTGATCCCAACAGCCCCCTTCATCCTACCACATGCCAACATATCTCCAGATATTTAAAGCATCTGGCCAAGCTGAAGAACACCAACTCCTCTCTCAACACTAGCCCAGAGAAGGTTTTGGAGACTCAGCAGCTGTGGCAGAGTTTGACCACAGGCAGCCAAACAGTCTGTGTACCCGTCACAACCCTGCCTCCTGCAACCGTCAACCCTCCAGCTGTGGCTCCCTCCCCCGGAGGAGTCACTGAGCCGGGCCACAGTGGAGAAGGTCGTGACAGAGATCCTGCAGAAACAGCAGCAACAACCACAGCAGAAGAAAAAGGTGCCGTCAAGTACTTCTACTGCTCCACACGGGTCTTTAAAATGCATGGAGATGAAGGCCTCAAAGACCCCAGGATGTCTTTTGAGGACTTTGCTGCCTCCCCCTTTTTTGCCAGGGAGCTTGAGGCTGTAGAAGAGAGGAGTGCAGCGTGCAAGAATGTGGCAGAGAGGACAAAGAGAAAGTCTGCACTGCAGCGTCCAACAGGTCGCCTGTTCAGATTTTGTCACCAGCCACTGAAGCAGGGTCCTGGCAGCCCTCATGTCCATGCCTGTTTCCCTGACATCCGCAGGAAATACATATACTGCCCCTCCAGAGTGTTGTCCCTTTACAAGGACAAGGGCATGGCCAAGGAGTTGACCTGGATGGAGTTCCAGCAGTCAGACATTTTTGAGGCAGACAGGGGCCGATAGGTTTCAGAAAAGAGGAGTTGAGGAGGACTAATAGTCCTCCTCAACTCTGCCTCTTTAGTCTACTATTAGTCCTCCTCAACTCCTCTTTTCTGAAATGAAATGATTAGTCCTGGACTAATCATTTCATAATATTGTGTATGTTTACACTATTTACTAAATATATTCTGTACATTTTTATTGTTCATTTGCTTACATATTATCTTTATTTATCTTCAATGTCAGTATTGATTTTGTGTGTTTAATTAATCAGCTCGTGTTTATGCACAATAAAATATCATGAAAACATGACTGACTTTCTTTACTTGACATGGTTAGAAATAGTGATGGAAAATTAAACAATAATAGCAAACATTTATATTCATATGCTGTATGCTTCCCTAATTAGGCCCATCATGCATAAAACAGTTGCATCATATTTGGAGATTAGTACCTTATTTGCACAATTATTAAGATTCTCTTATCTATATTTTTCTATACTTAACTTTATTCACCAATTTACCAGAGCAGATCCCTTTAAACCCGATTCTGACACTTTCATTAAAGGGCAACAACTTGTTTCTGGATTATTTGCTTTTTGAAGCATATTGTGGTACGTTACATGCATAATTTGTGTAATATTAATATTGTTAATGATTATTGTTGTTTTTATTATCATTAAGTTCAATTCAAACTTTTCAAGAAACAGTAAGTAAAAGTAGAATTATCTATCCTTTAGGTCTTATTATCGTATTATCCTCAAAGATTAATTATTTCCACATTTGTCCAAAATGTGATTAAAGTTCACATAAAAGGTAGAAAATAGTTGAAAAGAATGAATTGTTTCGGATCATCTACACATGCTGTAGAAAGAATATAAGAATATTCTAAATCAAATAAGGGTTTGGTTTGTTTGGCTATCGTGGGATTCGAACCACCTCCTCTGGGAGACGCTCAAAAAGTTATTCTACACCGATCCGCGGCATTATCTTTCTCTCTTCTTTCTCTCCACGGCTTTACGCGGCTGGCCAGTTATGTTGGGTGGCGATAACCCCTCTTGCCCACTGCATCCGTTAAAGGACGGATCCCATTCACTCGGCTAACGCCTCGTGCCCACTACCTCCGTCCGTTGACTGATCCCCACTGACTTTGAATGGGGACGGACGCGCGATGCATTGTGGATCCGTTCGTTCCGTTGGAGCCTTTGGCTCCGTCAAAAAGTTGAAACGTTAAACTTTTTCGGCAGCGACGGATCCGTCATCCAATCAGATCGCGTATGCAAATTTAAGCACTGTGACGCGACTCGGGCTCTGACGATAATGGAAAACGGGAAAGCGGGTCATCTTGCAATGACAACGCAACAAGCAGGAAGAAGCGGCAAGAACCCGGCTTTGTTGTTGTTAGCGGGAAGCATTTTGATTGGCTGACGGATGCCTCTGCCAAGACTACTCCCCCATCCGTCAGCCACGCCTTCCCACGTCCTTTGACTGATGGTGCAGTGGGCATGAGGCGTTACGCCTCTGTCCGTTGACTGATCCCCACTGACTTTGAATGGGGACGGACGTGCAATGCATTGTGGATCCGTTCGTTCCGTTGGATCCTTCGGCTCCGTCAAAAAGTTGAACATTTTTCAACTTTTTCGGCAGCAACGGATCCGTCATCCAATCAGATTGCGTATGCAAATTTAAGCACTGTGACGCGACTCGGGCTCTGACGATACTGGAAAGCGGGAAAGCGGGTCATCTTGCAATGACAACGCAACAAGCAGGAAGAAGCGGCAAGAACCCGGCTTTGTTGTTGTTAGCGGGAAGCGATTTGATTGGCTGACGGATGTCTCTGCAAAGACTACTCCCCCATCCGTCAGCCACGCCTTCCCACGTCCTTTGACTGATGGTGCAGTGGGCATGACGCCTTAGCTGACGTATGCCTCTGCAAAGACTACTCCCCCATCCGTCAGCCACGCCTTCCGCAATCCATTGACGGACGGTGCAGTGGGTAGACGGCGTACGCCTCGTGCCCACTGCACCGTCAGTCAAAGGACGTCAGAAGGCGTGGCTGACGGATAGGGGATCTTTCCAGGGTCGTCAGAGCCCGGACGGAGGCAGTGGGCATGAGACGTTTAGAGTAAAATTTTACCAAACTGCCACTAAAAATTAAATCTGACGGCAGGCCTATCGAAAAATATGAATGGGTTTCAATGGAGAGGAAGTAATTATTTTCTGGTCCCAGTCTTTATATGCCCCGGATTACACATTTGTTGTTTGTGGATTTAAATGATAATTTTTCATGCAAGGAAAACTAATGTAAGGTTTTTCCAAGGGGACGATAAAAGCATCAAAAGAGGTGAAAACCATTATAAATTTGGGCATGAGGAGAGTTTCAGTTATGCCGATTAGGAAATTGTCGGTCTTGTCCACGTCAGTTGCAGGGAGCGTGACGGCACATACGAGACATGTAGTCTTTCGCATTGTGTTTTTTCTCTCCAGCCTTTAACTTAACAATTGCACAATAAAGGGTCAAACTTTTGACATGAAAAATTATCATTTAAATCCACAAACAACATATGTGTTATCCGGGGCATAAAGACTGGGACCAGAAGATAATTACTTTCTGAAAGGGGCGTGACTTTGCCACTCTTGTATAAGGAACATTGTTTAGGAGGACTGTGAGTGAGTGAGTGAGTGAGTGAGTGAGTGAGTGAGTGAGTGAGTGAGTGAGTGAGTGAGTGAGTGAGTGAGTGAGTGAGTGAGTGAGTGAGTGAGTGAGTGAGTGAGTGAGTGAGTGAGTGAGTGAAGGAGGGAAGGAGTGAGTGAGTGAGTGAGTGAGTGAGTGAGTGAGTGAGTGAGTGAGTGAGTGAGTGAGTGAGTGAGTGAGTGAGTGAGTGAGTGAGTGAGTGAGTGAGTGAGTGAGTGAGAGAGGTTACAGCAGCAGAGGTGTTGTGCTGTGTCCTGTGTTTGTCCTGCTTTAAAAAAAACACATACTGCAGACCGAATCTCTCCCCTGTGTTCCTGTTTGATATGTGCAGGGTTGGGTATTTTGGCACCCCTGTCCCCCTTTGACAGGCTGCTTTCAGTTCCCAAATGAGCAGAGGGTCAATCACAGGTGGCAGCTCCACATCAGGCTGCTTCAGGTCCACAAGCCTCTGAAAGAAGGAGCGTGACTTCACCACTCTATAGAGTGGAGCCCTTCCGGTAGAGCCCATGGGACCTATGAGATCGAAAAATATGAATGGGTTTGAATGGAGAGAAAGTAATTATTTTCTGGTCCCAATCTTTATAAGCCCTGGATTACACATATGTTGGTTTTGGATTTAAATGATAATTTTTCATGCAAAGAAAACAAAAAAAAATCTCGAAGAAGTATGATAATGTTAGGTTTTGTGTGAGGCTGCTTTGTGAACTACAGCTCTTCGCTGTTCTCGAGAACCAAAAACCACTACTGCCCGGTAGGTAAAGTGCCTACCGGGAGGAAATGGCACGAAAACGATGTTGCATTGGCCGGGAATCGAACCCGGGCCTCCCGCGTGGCAGGCGAGAATTCTACCACTGAACCACCAATGCTTGACGAGGGATTTTTGCGACGGATTTAAATTTGAGCCTGTAGATTGAAAGGGGCTTCGTTCTTTTGCGTCAGCAGTCACACTGCTGACGTGTGTCACAGTTGGCCTTTCAAAGTAACAGTGGACAATGGAAAATGTCTTAATTGCTTTTGTTCTAAAGAGCCTGTGTATCCACTGTTTCTGATTTAATTCAAACACTGAAAATAAATGTTCTGGGAAGGAGGCGTGTTATCGCCATGGTTACGACCCATGGCCACTTTATATCTTATATTATTGTATATTAGAACACCTCCTGCATTGGAAGTCATTTTCATATTCATGGTCTTGAACCAAACGTTTGTTGTAACTGCATTAGCACAAAAGCGTCGTTATAATCCAAAGTATGTATAGTAACACACAAGGAGAAGGTTACCCTTAGTATTTACAGGATGGAGATGGTTTAATTTAGGAATGAGCAGGATAGTGAGCAGGATGGTGAGCAGAATTCCCAGACCCAAACGGCCTGCACACTTGTTTCATTATTGTTGTTATAATATAGCCTATATTAGATGGTTCCATACTGCCTTCTTTAAGGCATTGCTTATTCTATTTGTATTAAGAGTATGAGTTAAAGAGTTGAGTGGGATTCAATGCAGAAGCCATGATATTATACACAGGACGAGGCCTTTATAAATATCTATCAGTAAATAAAAAATCTTTAAGTAAAAAGTTTGCTTTGCGATGCATTTATCTACATTCAAAATATTAATTCACAAATTTACGTGCAAGTACTATTATTACTGTTAATACTATTATTACTGTTGTTAATACCATGATTAATGTTAGTACTATTATTAATGTTGTTACTACAATTATAACTGTTAGTACTATTATTACTGTCTTAAGTACTATTATTACTGTCGTTAGTACTATTATTACTGTTATTAGTACTATTAAGGTTGTTATACCATGATTACTGTCGTTAGTACTATTATTACTGTTAGTACCATGAAGACCCACCATATAGGCCCGGGACGTTATAAGTATAAGTATATCATTGAGATGGGCAATGGTTGGAAACATTTGGGATAATGAAAGTATATCAAGTAAACATATATAGAAAATTCATTCTATAACATAAGTCTGGTATTTTTAGATATTTGAATGCCAAAAACCTAAGTATTCTGCCTTTAATCAGAAAAGAGAATCTCCTGTAAAAGATGTGTGACTCCCCGTCGGGGAATTGAACCCCGGTCTCCCGCGTGACAGGCGGGGATACTGACCACTATACTAACGAGGAGCGGTGCGAAACCATATTGTCAGTAAGATACTCAATGATCTTACGTTAATGGAGCGCAGCGGGTTTTAATAATGAGCCATAATGTCGTAATCCTCCAATTGAAGCATACCACGAGTTAAAGAAGAATAAATCGGTAAGAAATAAAATGCTGTGAGAGAACACAGGTAACGATCATTTATGCGTTTAAAACGTGGAAATAATACCTTGATACCATATAAGGAATATGGATTCGTGATGACTGTTGTTTCCGGCTGTTGTTATTCAGTGTATAACAACTTAACGGTAAATCAAGGTATCTTATACGACAGAAGCGGTCCAGTCTTGACTGACAACAGTTCATACTATCACTAAATAACACATTCTCAGGGAGGGAGTTCAAATCGGCTACAATTCTTTGGCTGAAGAATATACCTGGCACATCGAGCCTAAACCGCTGCTTGTGAATCTTCTGACTGTGCTCGTTTGAAGAAGAGCCCGGGCTCAATTCTATCCATGCCATTCATGATCTTGTAAACTTGTATCATATCAGCGCGTTGTCTCCTGTGCATCAGTGATTGTAGTTTGAGGTTGGAGAGACGTTCTTCATATGGAAGGGATCGGAGGTTAGGTACTAGATTCGTAGCTCGTCGTTGGATCTTCTCGACCTCTTTGGTGTCGATTGATGTCGTGGAGACCAGATTACAATAAGAAAAGCTTAAATATTGTGGAACTTTAAGGTATACGATTGTAGCAAAACCAGTTGACGTACGTATTCATTAGTAAAGATCCCCTAATCTCCGTCCTATCTCTATACGTCTCTAACACACACGTCCTACAAACATGTCTTAATGCACCCTCTTCACCGTCTTCGTTTAATGCGACTGCATCACCTTCTCTCACATGATGATCAGCAGCTTGAGGAATTCACTGTCTCTCCAGTTGGAACTACTCATGTTGATATCGCTGCGTTGTCTCGGTTGTCGAGACATCGCAGCAACACCTCTAGCCAAGTCCCGCCACTGGAACCACGGAGCCGTCTTATTGCATTGACATGAAAATGAAACCGCCAAGGTGTGCAGGGTCCGGGAGAGTAAATTGGATTGCGATCAGGACGGTATATTACCTCGGTCAGTCTAAACGCACCGACCATGCCTGGAAAATAGCGGCTATAAGGGTATAAGAAGGGCATATTTGGCAATGTAAACGACTTATTATTAAATATAATAATGAAAAAGGTATAAGATTCAACCCATGATGAACCTGCAGAAGAGTAAAGAATAGAACCTCAGTCACAAAACAACGTTGCATTGGCCGGGAATCGAACCCGGGCCTCCCGCGTGGCAGGCGAGAATTCTACCACTGAACCACCAATGCTTGATGACATTGCTTGTGTTGATACAGAAGAAAATTGACAGGATACAGAACCTGTTGGTTGATCCTAGCAGAAAATACATTCTTCAATGTATATTTATATCAAAAGTGGATCGCAGAGTGGGTCGTAAGAGCATCGTACAGTTTTCACACCGTTTCCCGAAAGCATCTTTGGTAACGAACGTCTTAAAAACGCTCACGAGTCACGAGTAGCTAACGAGTGCTCCAGGGTACTCGTAGGACGCTAAGAGCCTCGTTAGCCTACTATAGCCTCAGTGGCGTAGCCAGCGGACATTCCTAGTATTGGATGCGATTTCATGGCGAAACCGCAAAGGTCTTGTACGGTTCGGCCTTCCGTCCACACGAAGCCGGCGAATCCGCTGACCGAAACCGCAAACTTCTGAAACCACCCCCGGAGGTGGTTTCAAATCTATCCGGTTTCGTTTTGGTTTCGTGTGGACGCCTGAAACCGACTGAAACCGCAAACCATGACGTCATCGCCCCACCCCTCGACCTCCTAGCCAATGGCTCTTAAGCCCGCGTAGTCTCAGAAATCACAACAAAAAATATGATGGCGGACTACAAGCTTGTAATCGTTCTGCAGCATATCATGTCCCTTGTTGGGTTGCTAAGCCATTATTTATTGAGAATCTAGTTCGCCATCGTAGAAGAGCTGTTTGTGTGTGTTGTTAGTGGTTCGGGGGGCAGCCTTTATGCGCATGCTCGCCTCTTCTTCTTCTGGATTTGTGTACCAGAAGCAGCGCCCCTTATGGGCCTGGAATGTTTACCCGTTTCGGCTTCGTGTGGACGGGGCCTTAGTTTGAGAGAGACAGTCCAGGAAATGTTTGAGCAGGCAGGGCACTTAAAATGTGTGAGAGAAAGTGGGGGGGATTTGTGCAGACTGACATAGGCTACTCATAAAACGTAGCATAAAAAAATAAATAAAAAAAAATTATAAAATAAATGATTATATTTTTTTATAAAAAACAAGCAAAGGAGTAGGCAAAAGGCTGGGATATGGTGGGGATTGGTCACGTTGACGGGAATGTTTAGTGACATGTGGGAGGGTGGAGGGGGTTAAAAAAAAGTCTCAATCACTCTTCGACGTGCATGAAAACCAGCCGCGTAGTTATGAGGGAGGCCGTCCTCACACCGATCTTCCTCGTCGTCATCGTCCTCAATGTCCTCCGGTTCAACCAAAGCTACCCCAGCCTTAGCTGCAATGTTGTGCAACATCGCTGTCACACATATCACAGCGCATGACTTGGCCGGCGAAAACTGGAGCCCTCCGCTGGACTTGTGAAGGCATCTAAAGCGCAACTTCCACCTCCCGATCGTGCGCTCAGGATTAAGACTGCTATATATGTCGGCCTAGGCTTAATCAATTGTGTTTTAATATCTTTAGCATTCATATTATTGAAATCTATTGTTTTCGTAGGCTACTCTGCGGTTGGCCTTGATGGGGAGATATTTTAACCCTTTTTAACCCCATTTTCCTCCGACATTCCTGCGTCTCCCCCTGCGTCATAGCCCGTTTCAGCACCCTGTCAGTGGACAGGTACAATCCTAAGATCGTCTTGAGTGCAGCGAATGCGCGTTCACGTTAAGAGGAGTTTCGGGAAACGCTCCAAAGAAATTATCGATGGTTCGAAAGATCCCTCTTTCGAACCATCTTACGAGCGAAGATCCATCGATATCGGGAAACGGGGCCCATATACCCAATGTTGACATCGTCCCAGCCAAAGAGTATTGGTATTAATACGTCATTCATTGTCCAAAATAATCCATAATAATTCAAATCGGGTTTTGTTGTGGGTACAAAATGAATCTTGAAGAAAACTCGTCCTAAGCGTCCCCGGCGAAATTATCGTCTATGATTTGATGACTGATTTCAACCATCAATGATAGTAACCCACCACAAACTGTTCACAAGTCACAAATATATAGTACTTAACTTTGCCCTTATCAGATAAAGATTATTGGTGGCCAACTGCCTCACTTTAGCGTCCTTCACCCATCCAGCCACAGCATATTGGTAGGCATCAGTGCTCTTGAACGGTTTCAAGATATCTCCACTGTATGGGGAGGGGTTGTGGACTAAATAAATATATATGTCACGAAGATTGATTTGAGGCAAGCATACAAATGGACAAAAAAAAAAACAGGGATAACAAGGATCGGAGCCTAAAATCGATAATATCTCTGTCTCTCTCTAACATTCAGATGAGCGGTGTGGGCGGCCATACTTGGCGAGATCGGTCATGCAAATGGCGGCGTTCCAGAAAACGTGACGTAGATGAACCGTATGAATTGGAGTACCCTGAGGTTCAAAACCTCAAAGCAATCATACATATACACTTGTTCTCCAAACAGACAGTAAACTGAGTTTAGGGTAAGCCACATTCTTTTTATTATTATATATTTTAAGAGCAGCTAAAATTAGTTGGTGCGTTAAAAGGTATACCTCCCCGTCGGGGAATTGAACCCCGGTCTCCCGCGTGACAGGCGGGGATACTGACCACTATACTAACGAGGAGCTGCAAGTATTGTATAATGTTGATTAAATCTTTTATAGAAAAATTATCCACTGTTATTCTGAATTAAGGAGATACATCATCAGATAAGAAAATCAGATCAGAACATCAGATCAGAACAGGCTTTCTGTCTGAAGAACCCCAATGTCCTGAGTTGCGCCAAGTCGACAAACTATAAGGCATATCCACACCTGCCTTGTTTGGTTCGATCCAAACCAAAATACCTTTTGGCCTGGTGTGAATACAAACCATCGAACTCTGGTGCGGACCAAACAGCCGGTCCGAGACCCAGCCGGAGAGGTGGTCTCGGTTCGCTTCCAAAGGAACCCTGGTGCGGTTCGCTTGAGATGTGAATGCGACCGCGCCCGGTCCGACCCAGTTCTAAAAATAATATGCCTATTTGGACGCAACAGACTCCAATTGCTGCTTGTTTATTCATTTACATATTGTTTGATTAGCGCGGGTTGATTCAAAGATCAACGTCACGTTATCAGACCGGCATCACGTTATCAGACCCGTTAAAAATGAGTCGTGGCTCAACATGGAGCGAAGAGGCGAAATGTCTTTTGGATATTTAGGCAGATGCCAACATATAAAGTATGTTGAAGAACACTTATGAAAATTACGATGGATTTAATACATTCAGTAAAAGGATGGGCAAGAAGGCGTTCGAGGGGTCCGCGGATAGCACAACAACATAAAATCGACGTTGTGCCACGCCTCTGATGCTCCAAAAGTACTGCAAATGTTTGTAACTGTATGAAACCAATCAGTATAAACACAACGAGGGCAGCACACTGAATCTCCATAATCTCTATAGTTTGTTTACTCTTTTTTTAATGCATTACCCCGTGTAACCCACCCCCGACCGTCTTGTCCAATGATTGAACGATCTATGCACACACGTGCGTTGTTGACAGATTCTCGGACTGGTGCGAAATATTGCAATGTGAAAAGGAACCGCACCAAACCAAAAAAATAAACATTGCATTTTGGTCCGGACCAAAGACATCAAACGAAGGACTTTCCTTGTGTGAATACACCCATAATATCATGCCATCGCTCTTAATGACATGAGTATCTCCCAACGTCTCAGACACAAACAAAAATTAATCTGGAAGAAACGAAACAGGCGGGACATATTTGCTTCTCTTAAATAAAGCTCTTAGGTGAGGAGAGATTCTCTTAGGATTTTGAGGTATCTCGTTAATTCATAAGAACAGAGCAGGATTTTTTTTCTCAGGTGAATGCAGTATGCTTTCTTATTACAGGGCTCTTCTCAATGCTGTCTAACGCTCCGTTCACTTGCATGGGCCTTCAAAACCTCCGGCTCGTTGCTAAGCATATAATACCGCTGCCAAGGAAAGTCGGTCGAAAGTTTGGCCTCTGATTCACATCTTTGGTACTACTCCGCTGCTCCGCAAGTAGTCCGGTAACTTATCAACCCCAGCGTATTTGGTTGCTATGCGACGTCAACGTATTAGGTGGACTATTTCTCTGCTGATCAACACTACGAATGGTAATTGTAAAAAGTCAAAATTTTGCCAAGTAGCCGTGTAATAAGCAGTTATTATCATAAGTCACCATTAACACCTCCTATATTAAAACAGTGATGCATTGGCCGGGAATTGTGGAAGGCAAGAATATTACCATTGAACCACCAATGCCTAATACGTGGTAAAGCACCGCACAAGATCTGCAGAAAACATTTGGCTAACAAAACCCAGGATTTGTCGATGAAAACAATATCCCGAGTTTGAGATCTCAATCATGGGATATTCGCCATTATTCAGAGAGAACCAATCAAATTGCGTGATATTAGGAAGTTCACGTGTAGCATATAGTAATTACTAATATTAACAGATATTTATAGAATAGCTAATATTAGTTAGTGTCTTAAAATAAACTCCTCCCCGTCGGGGAATTGAACCCCGGTCTCCCGCGTGACAGGCGGGGATACTGACCACTATACTAACGAGGAGTTAACTTGATCAATTAATTATCCAATTTCAACCATCAGCTAGATGGATCTTCGCCAACGGTTTCTATGCTATTTTATACATGAAACGTTGCGTCCGGTTTTCATTGTGAACATAAGGGTCATTTCATTGTAATAAATCGCCGCTGACCTCACGTCAGTCAAAGTAGGGAGAAGCTGGGTTGAGCTGTAGATCAGAACTAGGCCTATGGTGACCTAACTGTAGACCGCAGCCATGCCGCTTTTCAGTCAGACAGTAGCAGAACAATGTTCTGCCATTAGTCTGCTTATAGCGATAGTCCTCATCCAACGAATATCTTCACCTTATGTTGAATGTGACAGGACTTTAGTTTTCAGTTACAACAACCAACATACCCTTTATTTAACATCATCTATAGCGTTAGCCTACTCTAACCCTTTCATGTAGGACCTGTGATCTATTCCTGACATGGAAAGGTGTTAAATTCCATGCTCCTGAAAACAGTGGAGAGGTGATATTGGATTAATTCAGTATTCTTACCTCTCTGATCAGGGACGTGCACAGGGATTTTGAGGGGCAGTTGCTCTGACCTGAAAAAAGGGCACCCCCCCCCCCCCATGCAGCTCTTTAACCCTGTACTTTCTAGCATGGTCCTCTCATATATGGTGATCAGCACTTAGGCCTACCTGCCCTATGTGCCTCCTCCTGGTCCACATTTTCCGAGTGTCTGGAGGCTTGTCGCTGCTCCTCATCTTAAATGTAATGTAATTATGAAAAATTGCCATTAGTAGGCAAAAATATGAGTCTGGTTAAATCTATCAATTAGCCTACACAGTATCATTTTTTATCACTATGCAAAGTCTCTGTCCCACCTGCTGTTTGGCTTTTTCGTGGCCAACCCTGTAGTGATGTGCTCCTCTTTGCTGCCTCCTTTAGTTGTCTCTCTCTCTCCTGAATCCTCCTCTTTTCACTGGGCATTTCGGCTTCACTAAACAATAACAAACAATACCCAAAATAGTGATAAGATTTAGGCATGAACCATTTTGAATGAAAGAATTCATGTGATGCATTACTTCCATCATTTATTCTTCTTGTTAAAACGAAATGTTAGAAACTAACTATCAGCAGACATGTAGCTTAGTTTGCCTACCAAAAAAAAAAGTGTAGACTATAGTGATAACGGGCTGCTTGTCTGCAAGCTAGCTAGCTGTCTGATTATTTAGGCTAAACGTTACGTGGCAAACTGAGCCTGGATTTATGAAGATTGTAATTCATTTCATAAAACGTGATGATGATTGTTTGTTTGTTATACATCTCAAATTCACCTTTTCCGACAACATCAAGGCAGTCGTCTCACAGGTGCCGGTGTTCCGGTCGCGTGCAGCGCTGCAGCTACGTTTCACACGCCGCGCGGCAACTCGCCGCCTCCATTAATTTCAATGAGGGAAGGGCGGCAGAGGGGAGGCGGCCAAAGCGAATGTTGCCGCGCGGCAGAGTTTGCCCTCCCCCTACTGCCTTTCACTCTCAGTGCCCGAACGGAATTGAATGAGGCTACGTTTACTTTATGAAATGTTTCGAGCGGCGATTTTTTTATCTTGGCCTACATGAAATTCTGCATCCATTAAATGATAAAAAAAAAAAAATCTTTTTTTTTTTTTTTCTCGGAAGGGCAACGTGAGTCGAGGAGGGCATATGGGCAGTTGCCCAAGCAACCTGAGCAACCCCCCTGTGCACGTCCCTGTCTCTGATGGAGTCACTGGTGGGGGAGGCTGTCGCTAGAATGGACTTGAACAGGCTATGAGGAGTGGACATGGATGCCCCTCCGGTCTGGTAACTACAATGTAAAGTAATAAATAAAATGCTTAGAATTTAGAATGTGCCTTCCGGTTGTACATGTAAAGCTTTCTTCCCAGTGGTTTGACAAAACATCAGTAGTGGGTTTAATTCAGCGTTTCCATTTAAAATGAACAATTCTAAGCTCGCTAACGCAGGTTGCAGCGCACAAACCCCAGCCACATGTGCTGCTACTGTATTAGACAATATATTATTCGATTTGTTAGGCTACTTTATCTGCTTACCTTGATTAATTTTCATCCAAACTTTCAAACGCGCATCAGTGGGCCCCGACTCCGAACCTATAGGCTCTGAACTCTCTCTGACCTTTTCAAACGCAACTTAGTATCAGGTGCGTGGTTTTCAGCGAATCAATGCTCAGAGAATACTGCCGTGATCACGTTGTATGTAGGCAGATGTTACAGCTGCTAGTCTGCTCCCGCAGAAAATGAACGGGAGGATTTTTTATTTTGGCGTGTGCGTGACCCTGGTAGCGCTCAAGTAGCGTGGTAAAGTTAGTTCTATATTGGACGTTGGATATTCGCATGGGCGTCCGTTTGGTTTGAAATCTTCTTTCAAATCTGGCACTCAAAACATACCTTTTTACACTAGCCTCCCCCACCTAACTCCCACCTTATTCTTCATGTTTAACCTCTGTTTTTCCTTTAATCCTAGTCTGTCCTAATATATGTCTGTTACATAGTTTAGATAGGGTAATATGTAAAGCGTCTTAAGAGTACCATAATAAGCGCTATATAAATTTCATTTATTATTATTATTATTATTAAATGTGCTGGGGACAGACGCATTCAGAAGTGCATTTTCTTGTAAATCACAGCTCCTTGGATGTGAACGCGCACAGAGCGCAAAGCTCAGAGCCGGACAATGTCGTAGTAAAGCCCTCAGGTCTACTCTGCATGTATTGTGGTCAGGGCCGACGGACTGCGGGGACAAGGGGGACAGTTGTGGGGGGGCCCAAGGCAGAGGGGGGGCCCATGAAAAAAAAAAAAAAAAAATTACTTATCGGACACGTCTCCCCCCCCCCCCCCCCCCCCCCCGTCAACAATCGCTCCATACCCCCCCCCCCCTCCCCCCCCGTCAACGATCGATCCACACCCCCCCCCCCCGTCAACAATCGCTCCACACACCCCCCCCCCCCGTCAACAATCGCTCCATAAACGAGCTGAACTTTTGATTTTCATTTTTTTGACAAAACGAAAAAACTGCTTGTTTTCTGGTTTCTGCTTGTGTCAATTATTCCCATAAAACAGAGTAATAAAACGTACCTTGCTCCTCCTTGTTAACGTTTGTCAATTGAGTAGGTCTAGACACTCTGTACAAATGAAATGAGGCACAGAGAGTATGGTAGGACCAGGTTAGGAAGTATGGATATCGGAACATAAGACCCGACCAAATGCCGGGGATGTTTTCATTTTAAATGTTCGGATTTCACTGCGATGAGCAATGGTAGAAAACATTTGGGATAATGTAAGTACCCTAGAAAATAAAAATAAATAACATAGGTATTGTTGTTTGGTCAATAAGGTATCCAAATGGTAAGTTTGAATCTTCTTTATTGATGACCACGGTCTAACGCAGAGAATACATGGGTATCGAGTTCCGGGTAGCCCCATAACCAAATCAAGTGAAGTTATTCCCGCAAGACCTACTCATAGTACGTTAACACTTTAGGGTCAAACAGTTAAACAGTACAGCTATCTACAGGTATAGTTGCTTGCTTTAATTAGATCTTGCATAATATTCCTTTAAGTAGTAGACAGATGAGCTAAAAAGGGAATTGAAAAATACTGTGCATTGGCCGGGAATCGAACCCGGGCCTCCCGCGTGGCAGGCGAGAATTCTACCACTGAACCACCAATGCCTACATGAGACAACCAAAACCAATGAATATTCGAAACGTCCACCACATATTTGGCGTAAACACACGGTCCCGATCCTCTGAGACACAGAAGGAGTCGTCATGTTATGAGCTCACAAGCAGAACCTCTAGGGGTAGGGCAACAGGGCTGCCTACTGCCACCGGGGCCTACAGCCACCAGGGGTCTACAGCCACCGGAGGCCCCACATCCACCAGGGTTCATACAGCCACCAGGGCACTACAGCCACCAGGGGCCCTGCAGCCACCAGGGGCCCTACAGCCACCAGGGTTCATACAGCCACCAGGACACTACAGCCACCAGGGGCCCTACAGCCACCAGGGGCCCTACAGCCACCAGGGGCCCTACAGCCACCAGGGTTCATACAGCCACCAGGACACTACAGCCACCGGGACCTACAGCCAACAGGGGCCCTACAGCCAACAGGGCCCTACAGCCACCAGGGTTCATACAACCACCAGGACACTACAGCCACCAGGGGCCCTACAGCCACCAGGGTTCATACAGCCACCAGGACACTACAGCCACCGGGACCTACAGCCAACAGGGGCCCTACAGCCAACAGGGCCCTACAGCCACCAGGGCCCTACAGCCACCAGGGCTTACAGCCACCGGGGCCTACAGCCAACAGGGGCCCTACAGCCACCAGGGCACTACAGCCACCGGGACCTACAGCCAACAGGGGCCCTACAGCCGCCAGGGCACTACAGCCACCGGGACCTACAGCCAACAGGGGCCCTACAGCCACCAGGGCCCACAGCCACCAGGGGGGCTACAGCTGGGGCCTACAGCCACCAGGGCCCCACAGCCACCAAGGGGCCAACAGCCACCTGGGCCCCACAGCCACCAAGGGGCCAACAGCCATCAGGGCCCACAGCCACCAGGGGCCCACAGCCACCAAGGGGCCAGCAGCCACCAGGGGCCCACAGCCGACGGGCCCACAGCCACCTGGGCCCGTACAGCTGTGGCCCAACAGCCACCTCTTAAAGAGACTTGGATATAACTCACTTCTCTGGTCGGGGAGTTGTACCCCGGTCTCAGTAGGCGGACCACTATATTGACGAGAAGTGATGAAATGGCATACTTTATCCCGGTGAAAATTGTCATCCTGAACAGAGAAAAACATTTTGTGAATTAAAAAAGGAGTTTGCATTGGCCGGGAATCGAACCCGGGCCTCCCGCGTGGCAGGCGAGAATTCTACCACTGAACCACCAATGCCTACATCAACCTTATAAACCGGTCAGGCTTCTATCGCCCCCCAACGGGACTTAAAATCATGTGCAAGAAGGCCAGTTTGAGACGGCAGAGTCAACTCAGAGCAATTGATGAGGGCCATCACTATGGTATTGGATATAACTATTATATTGTAGAAGAAAGGAACGAAACTAAGCTAAGCTAAGCTAAGCTAAGAGCTAACAAAGGTGATATGCTTAACAGCCGCTAAGCAGACCACAGGTCAACCTCCCGGAACTGACCCAGACAGACAGAGGGGAGCAACACTCCTCACGTTTAAACAGAACCGTAGGATGCGTTGTGATGCAGAGAGGCCTTCCTCTTACCTGTTCCCAGACCACACGGTGACCACCAATCACAGACAGGATGGAGCCAACAGGTGGTTCAAAACAGATGTTAAGCAGCAGAGGGGGAGGAACTGAGAGACAATAAATATTATTAGAGTAAGATGATTTTAAAATCATGTTGCTAACCTATAAATCCCTACATGGTTTAGGCCCAAAATATTTAACTGATATGCTTCCACTACATCAGCCTTCTAGACCACTAAGATCCTCTGAGACCAATCTGTTAATTATCCCCAGAGTAAACACAAAACATGGGAAAGCAGGATTTAGTTACTATGCAACAAATAGCTGGAATAAACTCCCAGAGGATTTAAGACTTGCCCCAACTCTGAGCACCTTTAAAACAAGACTGAAGACTTTTATGTTTGCTATAGCTTTCTGCTAAAATCTTAAATCTAAAAAGCTTTTTTAACTTTGCCTTTATTTTCTATTTTAATACTAAAATGCCTTTTTCTATTTTACCCATTTCTTTGCATATGTTTTTCTTTTACTTATCTATTATTTTATTTTATTGTATGACAATGTTTATATGTGAAGCACTTTGAGTCTGCCTTGTGTATGAAAAGTGCTATATAAATAAAGTTGCCTTGCCTTGCCTTGCCTAAGATTATATATACATCAAGGGATCCAACAATCCAATGAGAAACCCTCTAGGGACAAAAACAGGGCCAGCCTTGGCAAACAAAAAAACAGAGAGAGAGAGACAAACTGGCTTTTAAATGTGGAGGGGTGATTGGTGGAGAAGGCCTCCCCTGCTGGGAACTGGAGAGGTGATGGTATAGCCGGTGAGCTGGTTGGGAGAGGAGGGAGGATGAATGAGTAGTTAGTTGACGGCCTGGCATCTTGTTCAGAATGCTTTCTGAACAACTTTTGTATTGGACTCAAGATCATAAGGGTCCACCTCGATGTTGATATAAGCATTTAAGTATTAGAAGTTAATGGCTCCTGGGGGCTTTATTTTACCTTCCCTTTAGGTCAGATTGAAGATATTACTGATTAGTCTATAGATGTATTAGATGTATTTTTGTCTGAGTCAAAAAACCTAGGATCCTAAGGGAATTTATGGTATGTAACAAAAGATGGCCTTAAATCTATCCAGACATAAGTCCTAGGTTCATCAGGCAGATTTGTTCCCCATGAGGGTAAGGGGTCACGAGATATGCTTATTCAAAGTTTGCATTTTTGGACTATTGCTATAGCACCACCTTTGGGCCAATCAGTGTAATATTTCTTGGCTGTTAATCTTGAGTCAGCCTCTACAGCTGTATAAAAGTTTCATCAAAAGCGTGCGAGCGGTTTAGGCATTGACAAGGAAAATTAGTGACATGTCCGGACAAGGTAAGACAATCCGCACGGTCAGACTTTTGGATAAAGTAATACCCTATATTCAGTAGAACGAATTCATAACGTCGATCATTTCCGCGATTTATTGGTTCTTAAATGTAAAGCATTTGTTGTAATGTAAATTGCAAACAGTTACATTGCAGACTAGTTTTCCGAAGAGCGTACTTACCGTTAATACCGCCACCTTTTCCAGAGCATGACCTGTCCGAATTTATAAGGTGGACCATTTCCGCGATTGGATGTGTTAAATGTGTTAAATGTGTTTTAATGTAATTCAAACCCTTACCTTACAGAGTCGTTTTCAGGAATGCCGAAAACGTGTGTGTTGTTCTACAGTTTAAATCCATTCCGCATTCGGAGCGTCGCTAGCCTGTCCGTGATTGGCTTAGCGCAGGGAGAGAAATGGACAGTGGAACGTGTGATTGGTCATTCTGGTGAAAAGATAAGGAGAGAAATGGAGAGAAATGGACAGTGGAACGTGTGATTGGTCATTCTGGTGAAAAGATATTGGAAATCCGATGATTTGATTGGACGATCCAGAATCTAGAAAGCAGACGGATCGGATTTGCGCCAGTGGGGCGCTTAATAAGATTGTCTCAAATTGTATGACTTGAAAAGGAAAAGGTTTAGCGCCCAACGTGGGGCTCGAACCCACGACCCTGAGATTAAGAGTCTCATGCTCTACCGACTGAGCTAGCCGGGCTGAGAGTACCACCTGTCAGAACAATATAAAATATGCAGTGAGAAGTAGTGATCACCACGACTCACCTCCTGTTCAGTTCGACTCCCCCGTGCTCATCACGACTCACCCTGCAAACATCACGACCCAAGGTTTGCCACGACTCACCCGGCATACATCACGACTCCATGTTCGCCACGACCCACCCCGCATACATCACAACCCCATGTTCACCACGACTCACCCCCTGTTCAGCTCGACTCCCCCTTGTTCACCGCTACTCAGCCCGTGTACACCGCAACTCACCCCGTGGACACTGTAACGGGGAGCATGTGTTGATGTTGCATTATAACGTCTTTATTGGAGGATTCAGGTCGAGTGTTTGTATTTTACATCACGGATCAATATGGTCGGCATGCGCAGAAGGAAGAGGGAGCGCGAGGCGACAGAGAGCAGCCGATCAGGCACGCGCTCGTGGAGAATCCCGCAGTGCAGACAAAACCCAAAACACATACAGGTTTCTGTTCTCCAGTTCTTCAGAGCACCTCTGGGTAGAGTCAAACTGTTCTCGTGGTATATCTCAGAAGACACAGTCTCTGTGGCGCAATTGGTTAGCGCGTTCGACTGTTAATCGAAAGGTTGGTGGTTCAAGCCCACCCAGGGACGTCTGCTTTTTGAGCCGTGTTTTGAATATTTCATAATTTATGGGTGCGCAATTGTTCCTTTTAACAACCTATTTAACAAGGTAAATAACTAATGCAACAAAGTCTAGGATTGACCCCTCTGGCAGTAACCCAGAGGGGTCAATCCAAAAAATATTCACGAAGAATTTCTATAATGTTAGGTTTAGTGTGAGGCCGCTTTGTGAACTACAGCTCTTCGATGCTCTCGACGCAAATGATATAAGTCACCACCCGCACTTGGAACTCCGGTACAGACACGGCGATCTCTCTGCTCCCTCACCGCTTTTTTCCAAAGGGAGGATAAATGCATCGAAAGAGGTGAAAACCATTATAAGCCGGGGCATGTGGAAAGTTTCAGTTGTGCCGATGTGACCGCAAAACTCCATATTTGTAGTCCTAAAAATATAGGTCAGGCAGAAAGATAAAATAACAGGAAGGGGGAAAACCAAAAGCCCACACACACAGGGAAACACAACACAGAGGATCAGGTGATCAAATAATAAATATGTTACCAAGTCATAACAACAAAGTGCTATAATTCAATAATAGCATGAATCTGGGCTGCACATTTTCTGTCTATAATCAGACCAATGTTAATATGGGTTCCACAAATGTACCTATACCATTATTGTTCTCCTTCCCAGGAGAGTTGAGGGTATGGACTACCTCTACATGCTGACGGGGAACTGCATGAAGGACGTGGATCCTGAATGTGAGGACTCAGAACAGCTGCTTGAGGAGCTGGCCGGCGATGAGGGCTTTAACCCTAACCACAGCGAGTGTCTGCTGGGCTGAGGAGCCAGCTTGGCACTTATAGCTGACAGTGACAGAGACCTGCTTATGGACAAAGGTTAAAGATAAAGATAAAGATAAAGATAAAGATAAAGATAAAGATAAAGATAAAGATAGACTTTATTGTAATTGTACAGTCACCTATACAACGACATTTTGGAAAAGGTTACGATTAAAATCATGATTCACCAACACTTAAAGAAACCACCTGGGAGCCATTCTCCAGACTCCAGCTGAAATCAGATCAGAGTAGTTACTCGGTCAAGCTAACCGTGTCATCTGGATGCAGGGATGCAAACACATGTATGACAAAAAAAGAGAGCTACCCGAAGTCTGAAAAAATATGACGGCATGATATCCTATTATCATGAGAAGGCCTATGCTATATATGCTATATGCCTAGAAAGATAAAAAATATATTAGTTACTCAGTTAAAGTGACTTTTTAAACTAAGTTAATTTATTTTCACAAACACACACCTCTGCATTGGATATGTGATCACAGGTACAGGTAGGCTACTGGCAGTGTAGGCCTGGCACTGTCCATGATCTTATCTGCTGCTTAGGGGGTTTCTGGAAGAGGGTTTCGGAGAAGCTGTGCAACACTTTGTGTACTTATTGTTGTTGTCACTTTCCTCCGATGAATGTCTGCCTTACAGTGTGCATACAGGGCATGTACACCCCTGCTGGCATAATTAATTTCTTTAATGCAGAGTGTGCATTTAGCACATCCTTTTTTCTATTTTTTTTTTAAAAAGTCAGACAGTGGAAAGTTATGCTTCACTGTATTCACCTTAATCGTGCCTTCTAATTTTAGCCATGATGACCACTTCCAACTGCACTTGCACCCTGCGTCCTGCTGTACAATAAGTGCATCCTTCTCCGATATTTCCCACCATTATCCTCGGGCCGGGTCAGGCCGGGCCTTTGATCAAGCGTTTTTATTTTTATTTGTATCATTGGTTTATTGGCCTAATCTGAGGAGAAATCTATGCCATAAACAGAAATATTATAGGCCTTTATTACACAGGTCTTCTCAATACCGTGGAACGCTCCGTTCACTTTGGAAGCTAGTCCGGTGACTTGTTAACCCCAGTGTCTTCCGTTGCTAAGTGACGTCACCGTCTTTGTGGACAATTTATTATTGCTCTGCTGTTCAACACTACGAATAATAATAATAATACATTTAATTTAGAGGCGCTGTCACACTAAATTTGTACCAGCTGCCAAATTTGTACCGGGCGCGTCATCCATACGTAATCCACTCCAAATCTGCCTGGCAACAGATGATCGCTTCGTCCGTTGCCTGGCAACGGACGATCGCGTCGAATGACGTGAACATTCGCAAACCTTCTATCTAGCGATCCGTTATCTGTATTGTGCTATTTCGTCCTTGACCTGCTTTAAACACTCAGTTTACTTGCTAAATTTGATTAAACAATTAAATACAATACAAATATAAAGTAAAAACAAGTGTTATCTGTAATGATATCAACATCAGTTATTAGACCGTCACACGGAGCATGCGCAGTTGGATTGGCGCGCTGCATGTTGATGTCTGTTCCAAGATACATCGTGTGTTTATTAAGGAACCCAACAAAACATTACATTATCTAGCGATCCGTTAACTGTATTATGTTATTTCGTCTTTGGCAACATGAGCGCGAATGTTTTTTGAAACCTGCCCGGCAACGGACGACGCGATCATCTGCTGACAGGCAGGTTTGGAATGGATTACGTATGGATGACGCGCCCGGTACAAATTTGGCAGCCGGTACAAATTTTGTGTGACAGCGCCTTTCAAGGCACCCAAGGTCACCTTACAGAGCATAAAGTCATCATAAATCTTTTAAAAACAAGACATTGTGAAAAAATTATGAATGAATGCTGGTAACGAATAAATTGTAAAAAGGCGCACCATGTGAAGTTATTTTTTTTAGTTTTGGCAAGTAGCCGTGTTATAAGCAGGATCATGTATAGAACGTCGCCGGTCATTTTCGAAAATAAGCCCCTTCAGGGCGAAGCAAGACGCCATCGCTGCGCGTCGGTGTACTGTTCGTTTTTTAGTTTTGGCAAGTAGCCGTGTTATAAGCAGGATCATGTATAGAACGTCGCCGGTCATTTTCGAAAATAAGCCCCTTCAGGGCGAAGCAAGACGCCATCGCTGCGCGTCGGTGTACTGTTCGCCCTGTCGGGTCTTATTTTCCCGATAATGACCGGCGTTCTATACATTATCCCTTACATATATATTTAGCTGAGTAAGCCTAGTAACAAATTATTTTAACATGTAACAAAGTTACATGTTAAAATAATTGTCGGGTTGAAATCGGGCTAGGGCTCCTAATTACAGTTAATGTGTCGGGTCGGGCCGGGCTCGGACAGAACGTGCACGGGCTCAGGTTCGGGCTTGATTTTCTGAGCCCGATCCAAGCTCTACCGTGCGCATGCGCATCCAATATTTTGACGCGACGGCAAGGGCTGTGATTGGTCCCCCAACAAAATCATTTCCGGAATCACTTTTCTTTACCTTGAAGGCACGGGGGGTCTCAGTCAATCCGATTACGGAATATTGACACCTGTACGCGAGCACCGATCAACGCACCGATCGACCCCCCCCCCCCCCCCCCCCCAAAAAGAAAAACTCTTCGGATCTGCACGAACCACACAGGTCCCCAAAATGTATGATAAAAAAGCGACTTGCGCCAAAAAGCGCGCCGTTTGCATGTCTGTGGATGGAAAAAAATAATCATAGAACCAAAACATATTGCATGTAAATTGAGATTTGTGTGAAATAACGAAATAAGAACCAAAAAGGGGCTTCGTCCCTGGGTGGGCTCGAACCACCAACCTTTCGGTTAACAGCCGAACGCGCTAACCAATTGCGCCACAGAGACATGCTGTCGCGAGGGGATGAAGGTGACCTATTTAAAGCCACCAATGCTGTTGGTCTACTGGCAGGGAGAGGGTTGTTGGTCTACTGGGGGGGGGGGGGGTTTTGGTCTACTTGGGGGGCTTTGGGGTCTACTTGGGAAAGGGCAGGGTGCTTGTATAGCTTTATTCCAGCTTTATTCCAGCACACACACCGCCCGGCTAGCTCAGTCGGTAGAGCATGAGACTCTTAATCTCAGGGTCGTGGGTTCGAGCCCCACGTTGGGCGCTGATGATTTTCCTGTTGTTAATCTCACCTTTCAGTATAAAAATATCTATATTCTACTTCTTATGCAAAATGTATTACAATGCCAGTAGTGTAGAACTTATGATTTTCAGTATTGTGCCAATAAACTCAAAACATCGTAAAGAATACATCAGATTTAAGCGTTTTGGTTTGCAACTGGAATGGCTGATAATGGTCTGACCATCTATGAAGGAATCAATTAACTATTTCACAATACCGCCTGAAAATACATAGCTCATCTGTAGAAGAAGGCACATATAGGGTTGGTTCTATAGTGGTGAGCGTAAGTACCCTCACACAGCGTTGGTGGTATAGTGGTGAGCATAGCTGCCTTCCAAGCAGTTGACCCGGGTTCGATTCCCGGCCAACGCAGAGATTCTTTTGAATATTTAACCTATGACCTCAAAGGTGGATTCTAACTACGCCCCCTCACATTGCCCTATAGCAATGTGCCTCGCATCGTCTTAAAATATGTCCTGGCTGATACTACATGACAGACTGAACTATGGGAGGGCAATTCACTGAAAATACTCCTTGTTTTGTGTCTGGTTCTACGTTGATGTAGTATTTGACCAAATCGAGAATGTCAAATACACAATGTGATGTATTTTCTGTGTGACAATATGTATTGTCACATAACATATAACTGAGCATACAGTATAAGTATATGTATGATTGCAGTCATAAAATAAAATAGTAAATTGGGAAAATAAATAAATTGGGAAATTTGTCCATGTTAAAATATAATAAGTATAATAAGTACTTCACTAATGCATTCATGACTACACATATTTGACAACACGACCATGAGTAAATGGCTTTTTGTATTAACCCAAAATCTGGACCGGGCTGTGGTCCGCCTGATAGTGCCTCCCCTCTCCCCCCAGTCTCCCTCTCCTCCCTCCCCAGTCTCCCTCTCCTCTCTCCACCAGTCTCCCTCGGCCTCACGTCTTCTCCCCCCCGCCCAAGTCCCTCCCCCCCCCAGTTTACCTCTCCCCTCTCTCCCTTCTCCCTCCAGGCTCCCTCCACTCCCCCCCCCAGTCTCCCGCCCCTCTCACCATGACGTCTGGATCTTAATATGTGAACGCCTCAGCGATCTGAATCTCATCCCGCTGTTTTAGATGTATGGAGACTGAACCGCTAACTTTATGAACATCAACAGAGATACAGAAGACCCCATCGGTCCGGCCATGGTACTCACATACTCCTCTGTTATATTAATGCAGTACCTTGACCTCTTTCTGAAAGAAAAAGAAAGAGAAAATCAGGATTTAGTAGCAAGGAACCCATTGATCATTTAATTACACTTCTAACGTCATAGCATTCAGAGACTTAGCCTCTTTGGACCTTAGGCTTTATTTCTTTGCCAAATTTAGAAACATAAAAACAGACTTTATCAAAAAAATTAAGTCGATAACTTAACTCTGCAGTTGTATGAAAAGCCGTCCAAGTTGCGTGTGGTGACCCTATATTTCAGTGGGGCAGAAACTACTGGCGGGTGACCACACCAACATTGTATGTTTTTTTACTATGTATATTATAGTAATATGTAATATTATATTTATATATATATATATATAAATATATATATTTATGCTTCACACAATCTGTTTGTTTGTTATGAAAGATGAGTCTGAAGAAGTGCGCGTGCTCCTCCGCTCTACTACAAGTAACTGCCATCTATCAGGTTAGTCTCCCTTCTTATATATTTTAGTTTGTAACGAGTCGGTGTAGGCAGGGATCTCTTGGAACTATGTATTTAAAAGTGTGTTTATTTGATTTGAAATAGTGCCGTTGAGACCTGGAGTAATATGATCCCAGTTATAATAAAAGTAAGTGGTTACTCCTACCGGTTGCCTACCTTCGACTTTATGCTAACCGGAGCTAATGCTAACCTTGACCTGCACCATCGCACATTACAACTCACAAATCACTCACACCCGTTGTCCATATATCCCCTTGTCCTGTGGACATGCTTGCTCGAAAAGTAGGTAACAAAAAACTGTGGTTCTCTTTGAGCAACCATAGCCATTTTTTCTTTTTCATACCTTGCTCGGGAGAAAGTTCTGTTGTAAGATTTCAAAAAAAATCAACACTTTTTTATCACAGTTGCAACACCACTCGCCATATCTTCATTTGATACAGAAACAGCAAAAGATACTGGCAGAATAATTTGAGTTAAAACAACAGTTCTAGAATATGACCATGGGGTGGACTACTTTACGACCATATAGGCATCTTTTAGCGAGGATTAATGCAGCCTGCAGGGTTATGCGATAAACATACGGAGGAACGCGGTCGCTGAGCTGCCCTGCCCAAACATTGCATGTTACGTTAAACTCAAATAGAATCGCCACCATCATCCAAAATTTGACGTCAATAGACCAACAATTTTCGGAAAGCCTCCAGAAACTATAGATAGTTCATGGGATAATCACATTATTAAAAATAGATTTGGAGCAATGATTCACTGAGGAACCTTTTTTTTGGGAGCATGCTTTTTCCAGTAGATCGCTGCCCCACCTGCCCATATGGACTGCACGGCACGCGCGTGAATCCAACAAACTGACAGTAACACACGATTTAAACATCTTTACTATCATTACTATTATCAACTAACTAACAGTAACACAACATTTAACCATCTTTACTATTATCAACTATCTAACAGTAACACAACCTTTCACCATTTCAAATAGGTGAGTGCTGCATGTAGCCCTGAACTATTGTTTGTAATTTTTATCTTATTCTATCTTATTCTTTTTCTTTCTTATTCTCTACAAACTTTGGGACCTATCTCCTTCCTCATTTTTCACCTAGAGACTCGATTCCAATTTCAAAATGTTCAGATTAGCTTGGAATCGCGCTTTCTTTTCAAGTTTTTAAAATATTTTATACTTTTTAAGATATTCTACTTTTAAAATACTATTTTTTCAATGGAAGTAGACTTACTACTTCAGCCTTCATGACTTGGTCAATTGTTTACCGTTATCCTTCGTTCAAGGGTGTAACAAATCAAGACACTTGTATCTTCAATAATCTGAACAGAATTGCGGTTACCTTTATACTTTTTCATAATCACAGTTTAAGTTCCATATCGGCTTCGTTTTCTTTTGGTCTCATTGATTTACACTGAGGTAAGAGCACGAGTATCTGCAGGGAGTGTAGCCATATTGGGCCGTTTTCCTGCTCAATTCGACTACTTTTACAACGTTCAGGCAGCGTTGCCAGATTTGGTGATTTTCCCCGCCAAATTGGAATACTTTTAATCACGTTTGGCTGGAAGAATGAACATTAGGCGAGTACATACAATTTCGGCTGTTTTTTTAAAAACCTGGAGGGATTATTATAATTCTCCCTACAAACATCAATCAATACCATACCTTTCATTTAGCATATTGTTTGTGCAGCTAATACCATTATTACTTCAGCTACTACTACTACTAATAGAGCTACTACTACTACTACAGCAAGTACAACTAATACTTCTATCTTCCAGCTTTGACAGTATTACAATTTAGCTTCCAGCTTTTGTAACAATTTATTTCAGCACTTTGCTTCTTATAATGCAGATAATGCAAACCAGTGTCTTGTCAGTTTTGATTTCAGCTTCTAGGTTTTTTAGCAGTTTACTGCAATACATTGGCCTTTCAGATTTTTCAGCAGTGCAGGGCAATACATTTGACCTTTCAGATTCTTCAGTTCAATTCCTTTTACATATTTTTAAGCAATGCTTTGCGCTTTTCATTCAGCTGTCACTTTATTTGTTTCCAACCATTATTTATTTTTTTAAACGGTTTGCATGTTTACATTGTTTAATCCATTTAGACTTTTGAACTGTTCGAATCCCTTCCCTGGATTTAAGCCATTTAACTTTTCGTTACGTCTTAAACTCTGGCTTTATTAAAACATATTTTCAACGTCACTTTGTACTACAGCACTCACCGCATTTTCTGCAGGAAATGCGTTTTCTAGTTATCATTAAAGGAGAAATATTATGGCGTTTTCACAACAAGTAAACATAGTATTTGAGTTCCAGAAAAAAAATCTTGCCTACCACTATTCCCCTGTTTCAGTCCCTTCAGAATGCGCTGTTTCTGGTGTCTGAAGCTTTAATGCAAATGAGCTGCTTCCCATTGACCAATGAGCTGTCAGACTGATCCTCAGCATGAAGGAGAAGGGATTGTTGCCGTTTGCAGACTCCTGGAGCTCTATATCTATATCATATAATATAATATAATAATGATAATATTATACATGGGTATTTATATAATATTATATCTAATATCATGGCCAAAAGCTATGTGCGCCTCGGATGATATTATGAATCATAAAGACTGCGTCTGACGTCTCTGGCACTTTCACAACAAGTAAGGACTCGTAGTGGGGGAAATCTCGGCCATGGTTTAGAAGAATTGGGGGAAAGGAACTTTGGCCATGACTCTCTGAAGTCCATGAACCGCGACATGGAGGAGAAAGGGATTGTACTCCGGGAGCTGAGATGCCGAACAGCCACTGAGCTCCCCTTGCCAGAGCTGCCGGACTGCCGCCGAAGCTTCAGCGGTAGTCCGGCCGCCGTCGAAGATGCCCGGGCGTTGCCGAAGCTTCGGCCGCAGTCCGGCAGCTCCGGCGGTGTACTTCGGGAGCTGAACTGCTGCCGAAGCTTTCCGGCTGCTCCTGCGGGTGTCCTCCGGGAGCTGAAAAGTCTGGCGGGGGTAGCTCGGCGGCAGTCCGGCAGCTCAGCTCCGGGAATACAATCCCTTTCTCCTCCATTTCTCCTCCTCCGGACTGCCGCCGAAACTTTGGCGGTGCCGCCGGCAGCGAAAGGGATTGTACTCCTGGAGCTGGGCTGACGCCGAGTTCCCCCCGCCGGAGCTGCTCGTCCGCTGGTCCACAAAATCTTAGCTATGCTCTGACTGGAGGGGAGTGGGGAAATGGGAGGTAATATTCAACTGTGGCCCCTTCCTACGTAGTAGGGGGCGCCAAAACTGACTTGCTCGTTTGGTAACTGTGGGCAAGGTACTTTCAGAAATGCATATCTCACTCAAAAAATCATGTAGACTTTTTTCAAAGTTTGTATGCGTGTGGGAGCACCAGAGACCCAAAATACCCCAAATCCCAGGTAATGAAAGGTTCTGAAAGACGGCATACCCATATAATTAATTACTAAGGAATAAAATGCATACAAAATCTGTCAGGCACGTTTTATGAAGAAAACGTTTCCAAAAAGCATCAGACATATGTCCCACTATGTTCTGCTCCATGTATCCAATGTTGACAATGTGACATGAAATAGCTAAGCTAACAACATAAACCAGAGGAGCTAGGAAAGGAAATTAACTGTGTGTTTAAGTTCAGAAGGGCCAAACGTGTTGCTACACACAGCACTACAAAAGTCAAGATTGAAAACGAAAAAAATATTTGTTGCACAGTTCAACGCTGCATCACATCATGAGCTGGCTGTTCTCAATTCACAACACGCATTCCATCAAAACTAGCCTACATCAGGCATTCGGAACAAAACTCATGCCCTCCCCCCTACAATTATTCTGGAATTCAAGCAAAGCAAGAATGACCAAAAGTCACTTTGTGTCAACAAGAGACTGACTCCACGACTATCAATTGCAAGTTAAAACAGCTGACCACTTGAGTGCAAAAAACACAAAAGACCTCACCACAGCACCAGCAAATCTTAAGCAATAAATATCACGTCATACCTTTATTTTTATGTGGCAGTGGTCTGCAGATGCATCCCGTGGTGTAGCCTACCACATCCATTTAGTTCAAGAGGTTATCGTTCTGATACTGTCCATGGTACTAGCAACCTGCTTTGGTGCTTTTTACCTATGTATTTAGGCTAAAATGACTCGATTGTCTTATGCCTCATCATCCCAGCCAGAGGTATAGCAAGAGTATTGGTATTATTAGTAATAGCTACTTGCCAAATCAAAAAAATAAATTCCCAAAACAATAATTAAAAAAGGATTAATTCATTCACATTCCTTCATGATCACCATCAATTTATATCTCGGTAAGAACCCTGCTTGTGTGGTTTAGATGTTCGAAAACTCAACTCTGTCCTCTCCCTCCTCCACCGTGCCTGCCCTGACCGGCTCTCCTCAGTTTACTCGTCAGCAAAGTGAAACTTATCTTTTCGATGGTTGTTAGTAAAAAGAAAGAAAAGCACATTTAATTTAAAAAAAAAATAGTCGCAGATACTGATATAATAATCTCTGACAGCCGGAGTCTTAAATTAGCAACCCAGTTTGAGCTAGCAATCGTCAGTTCGACATTTATTTATTTTTTAAATGGGAATAGACAGTAACATACAATTTATCTATACAAAAGCAAACGAAATACGATTTTTCTAATTATTTAAGCATTTATCAACCGCACAACATTAACCTGAACAAAGTAAAACTTACCGCATGGGTTAGAAAGATGGCTACCAGAAAAGGATCAGCTCCAGATCAGCTCTGGAATCTGGAATCGCACAGAGAGTAGATGTTAGGGTCGGTCGTCAGGCTTTGGGTTAGGATAAGTTTGGGTAACTTTTTGATAATGTAAAGTTGAGGGATTAGTTAGCTACTTGTTAGACGTTTTCATGAAATGCTCTTAACTTACTCATGAGATTCGTTAGCCATCAAAGAAAAATAAAGGAAACCCAGGGTGCTGGGACTGCGGTCTTAGGAGTGCGGTCCTGAAGCAGCAGACCACTCTGAGGACCTGCTGGGGGTCCTGATGCGTTAATCAGCGCCTGGCTGTTGGGTACGGAAGCCGAGAACGGCCATCGATTATTTATTTTTTTATGCACTGTTATCTCGTGATAACGACTTATTATCTCGTTTTCTCGATATAACAATGGTCGTTTTCTCGTGATAACGAATTAATTATCTCGTTTTCTCGATATAACAAAGGTCGTTTTCTCGTGATAACGAATTAATTATCTCGTTTAATTATCTCCACTTTTCTGTATACCTGTCTGCAGGCTCCACCTGTCAATGAGAGAAACATGAAATAAGGCAGTTTTTTGTGTTTCACCGGCAAGGAGCTGTCATTACGCGCAAATTACGCACGGCTGCGCGCTCTTTATATCGTCCATCTTCACTTGAACCTCGTTGCTCATATCAAATCCAACTTTACAAGCTGTGTCACAACTAAGGATAAATAGATCAAATCAAAATGTCGATGAATCACACATGAATCATCAGCATTACGTTTATAAATGCGCTTTTGATTTACAGTTTACAGATATCTATCCTAGGAGTGTCAATCCTGATATCCTGGAGTGCACTTCTTATTATAGATCACACTTAAAATGCAACATCATTTTATTTTTTAACTATAGGGGGTCCCCCAAGGGGTTGAAGACCATGCGTAGTGGCACAACAGCCTTCTTCAGGGTGTAACCCCGGATTATCTCGTTATCACGAGAAAACAAAGGGGAAAAAATATCTCGTTATCACGAGAAAACGAAATTTGTTATATCGAGATAACGAGATAATAAGTCGTTATCACGAGAGTGCATTAAAAAAAAAAAAAATCGATGGCCGTTCTCGGCTTCCGTAGTTGGGGGCAGTATTGGGTTATCTTCTGTTTCCACTTGTAGCTTCTTTCTGAGCAGCAGAGAGAAGAAGACCTCACTTTCTCTGTTCAGGCGTCGTGTCTCTGCTGATCTTTTTTTCATCACTTCTCTTCCAATACTTCCTCATCTCTGCAGAGGATGTCTCTGGAGGTCTGCTCCCGGGTTGCCGCCATCGGGCTGTCCGTCGTGTCTTTCCTCGCAACTTTAGTCGTCAACGGCTTGGCTGGGGCGGGGCGAGGTGAACGCAACACGGAGTTTTCATAGATGTCATGTAGTATATAATATTGTCTTACCGTGCGGTCGATACTGATGAATTAACTTCTGATTTTATCTGAACAACATTCTAACTTTACTTTGTTGGTCAACCAACATGAAGCTGAACTGCGATGGGAACAATAATCAGAAACTAGACTACAGGGAGTGACCAACTTTATGTCAACTACGTTCATTCATAGTTATAGTCCTTAGTGACCTGTCTCTGTACTGCCAACCCCCTACCTGCTCCTTAATGACCTGTCTCTGTACTGTCTAACCCCTACCAGCTCCATAATGACCCGTCTCTGTACTGTCTAACCCCTACCTGCTCCATAATGACCCGTCTCTGTACTGTCTAACCCCTACCTGCTCCTTAATGACCCGTCTCTGTACTGTCTAAACCCTCCACCTCATCCCTAACTCTCCACCTCAAGCTGGTGTGTAGTGAGCGTTCTGGCGCCAATTGGCTGCCGTGCATCACCCAACTGGGTGCTACATATTGGTGGTGGTTAGTGAGGTCCCCCCTTCACTTTAGGCGTCTTTGAGTGTTATTAATTATTATTATTTTTCATGTTTAACCTCTGTTTTCCTTTTATTCCTAGTCTGTTTTACATAGTTTTGAATGATGACTATATGCTCTGTAAGGTGACCTTGGGTGTCTTGAAAGGCGCCTCTAAATTAAATGTATTATTATTATTATTATTACCTGCTCCTTAATGACCCGTCTTTGTACTGTCTAACTTATTCAGCCTACATGTGAGGGTTGCGTCCCCCCCCCTCTAGCCTGACCCCTGTGTGTGCAGGTCCGTTTGGCTCCAGCACCGGTAACGTCTCGTCCCGCTATGAGACGGACGTGACTCCGGCCGGCTGGACCTTCTCCATCTGGGGCCTCATCTACACCTGGCTCTGCCTTGCCCTGATCTACATCACCTCCTACCTGTTCAGAGGGTACACACAACACACACACACACACACACACACACACACACACACACACACACACACACACACAATGGAACATAAAGGTCTGCTCTGTGTTACTATTATGATGGAAGGGGTGTGTGTGTGTGTGTGTTTTTGTGTAGTGCGTGGGCCCTGTGTGTGTTACCCTACGGTTTCTACTTCTGCTGGCTGGTCAACATGCTGCTGAACATTAGCTGGCTGCTGCTGTGGGACAGAGAGTACGTATACTAATACACTACTGTAGTACTAGAACACACTACTGCTGTAGTACCAATACACAACTACTGTTTGAGTACTCTAGTACTAATACACACTACTGTTCAATACTAGACTGGGAACATAACTCAGTTTCAAAGTAAAAGCCCCATGTTTCTCCATCCTGTGGACATTAGTCAGTTTCAAAGTATAAGCCCCATGTTTCTCCATCCTGTGGACATTAGTCAGTTTCAAAGTAAAAGCCCCATGTTTCTCCATCCTGTGGACATTAGTCAGTTTCAAAGTAAAAGCCTCATGTTTCTCAATTCTGTGGACCTTGGTGATGTGCTTGTTGTTTCCAGGGCGATGGTGGCGGCGCTGGTCGTCTTGGTGATGCTCACTCTGTCCAGCTACGGCGCCTTGTTCTTCTGTTGCTACGCTACTGATAATTATGGTCTGTGGCTGCAGACCCACCAGCCAAAAGACCTGGCCTGCCTGCGCATACTGGTAGGGTTTGAATAATCTTTATTGAACCAGCTCAGTTTTACCAGACAGAGCTCAGCTGTCCCAGCCTGCAGCAGCACACAGCGACACAATCAACCCCACTTACCTAACCTTAACCTGCACCATCTTCCTTATGTTCCATATTTGAGGATCTGATCTCATCACACTGAATTTAATATTGTTTGAAACAAAAGGAGAGATATTCGGCATTGTTTAACCAATAGGAGGGCAGAAGGCGGGTAGTCAGTGTTAACCATCAGGAGGGCAGATGGGAGGTACTCAGTGTTAGGGCAGGAGGCAGGCGTTGTGGGGACCGTGCTGAGCGTGTCCTGTGATAGGTTCAGAACGGCCTGGCCCTCTACGCCACCTGGACGTCCGTGGCCACGCTGATCAACCTAGCGGTGGTCCTCCAGCTGGGGGGCGTTGCCCAGACCACAGCCGGGACCATCACCCTCTGCCTGCTATTGGTCCAGCTCCTAGCCTGGTGAGTTCCGATTGGAGAATGTAGAGTGAGCGAGTCAGAAACTGTTAAAGCCACTCTCACTCACACACAGCTGGTCCTCTGGTCTCCAGCTGGTCCTCTGGTCTCCAGCTGGTCCTCTAGTCCTCTGGTCTCCAGCTGGTCCTCTGGTCTCCAGCTGGTCCTCTGGTCTCCAGCTGGTCCTCTAGTCTCCAGCTGGTCCTCTGGTCTCCTGCTGGTCCTCTGGTCTCCAGCTGGTCCTCTGGTCTCCAGCTGGTCCTCTGGTCTCCAGCTGGTCCTCTGGTCTCCTGCTGGTCCTCTGGTCTCCAGCTGGTCCTCTGGTCTCCTGCTGGTCCTCTGGTCTCCAGCTGGTCCTCTAGTCCTCTGGTCTCCAGCTGGTCCTCTATTCCTCTGGTCTCCAGCTGGTCCTCTGGTCTCCTGCTGGTCCTCTGGTCTCCAGCTGGTCCTCTGGTCTCCAGCTGGTCCTCTAGTCCTCTGGTCTCCAGCTGGTCCTCTGGTCTCCAGCTGGTCCTTTAGTCCTCTGGTCTCCAGCTGTTCCTCTAGTCCTCTGGTCTCCTGCTGGTCCTCTGGTCTCCTGCTGGTCCTCTGGTCTCCAGCTGGTCCTCTGGTCTCCTGCTGGACCTCTGATCTCCTGCTGGTCCTCGGTCTAACAGGTTCTCTCTGCAGGTTCTTCCTGGAGAACGTGTTCCTGGACCGCTGGGTGCGCCCGCTGCAGACGGTGTACCCGGTGGTGGTCCTGGCCCTGTCTGGGACCGTCAGCCGGCACCACCAACCGCTACACCCCACCGCCAACTCTGTTTTCCAGGGTGAGGCAACTGCACCACCCCACACCCTACTGCACCACCCACTGTCCTTCTGCAACTTACACCATCACCCTTCATCCACCATCACGTTTATCGTCTGAGTTCTTCCTCTTTGTATCTTCTGTTAGTGGTGCTGCTGGTCCTCTCGTGTGTTCTACTGGTGGCCCGAGTCGTCATGGTGATCTGCAGAACCAGGAAGCAGCCTCTTCTGGGTTCAGGCCAGCATCCAATCAGATCCCCTTGTGATGGTGGCAAGAGGAAACTCCTTAACTAAAACCTCTATATAGAATATAACTATAGCATTGTTGATGTGATATATATACTTGAACTGAAGACTAACTATTCATTGTCTGTATAGTTACATAAACATCCGTCATATACAGAAATATTTACACGATCTAATGTATATAATTTTTATGATCCTTTTTCCAATAAAACATCCTTGATCTAATGCTTTATATTGCTACAGTCTTAAACATTTTATATTCTCATTAAAAAAAAACTGCTTTCATAAAAATGTCATGTTTTGTCATCTACTTCATCCAACCGAGTTCGTCGGCTCAATTCAAACATCTGCTTGAACTGAGGTCTAGTCTATAGACACAGGCCACGCCCATTTTGATGCCACAACCAAATTAAAAATGCATGGTTGTCATCTTGTCCAGAATAATCTACTTTGAATCTATTTATTTTTCACTTTGAAGCCCAAAAATAACCGTTAGGTGGAACCCCTCTTACACTTAATTCCAAACACAATAATTGTTATTCAGAACAGAGGAACAGATTCGGGTTTATTGTTCAAACAGAAAATCCATTTTACACCAACATCTGGAACCTCGTGCCCTTCAAATGTTAACATGCCTTTTAGAAAAAGAAGGATAGATATGGACTCAATGTTCCCAGCGCCTTCCGCTAACCCCTCCCCTGGGTCTGAGGCCCGCCCCCCCCCCCCAGTCCGGACGTCACATACACAACTAAAACTAACACTCTAACGCACCCAACAACCCGACCTTTGACCTCACCGGTCAGTGGTGACTGCGGGGGAATTTGGCGCCGTGCCCCCCCCAGCCCAGATAGACCAGAGGGTCCAGATTGGACCCCCTCCAGCAGCCCAGGCTAGAGCGTCCAGGGGTCCATAGTCTACCCCCCAGCGTCGGCCTGGATTCTAGAGGCCAGACCCACAGTCCTGCTCGGGGTGTGGGTCTGGGTGTGGGGGTGGTGGGGGGCCTTGTCTGACCGGGGGGGGGGGGGGGGGGGGTCTGACCCGTGGGGGGGTACGGCCAGGTAACGGTGCACATTAACATACGAGATAAGAAGATATAGAAAACAAAACCAATGTACACGAGTCGCTGGGGCCGACTCCTCCTCTCCTCCTCACACCGGCTCCTTCGTAGGTGCAGTAAACGTAGTCCTGTGTTTGTGTGTGTGTGTGTCTGTGTGTGTGTCTCTACTTGTGTTCTTTCGTGGGGGCGAAGTACAGTTCCATGGGCTTGTTGACCTTCCAGTACTTCTCACTGACCAGCTCCAGGGAGAAGGACCCGTTCAGCACCTGAGGACACACCGCGTTAGGGACGCACCTCAGAGAGTGTGTATACAGTAGAGGTGTTAGTGTATACATGAATGTAGTTAGCTGTGTTTATTAGGGGTGTAACGATACATGTATTCGTATTTAAAATCGGTACGGACGTCACGGTTCGGTGCATGGATGTACACGGAGAATACACGGTATAAAACTGGCGTGCAAATTAATTAATGTAATGCCGAACTAAGGTTAGATACGCGATCTTCAGGGACAACTGAGACGCCTGAAAGGGTGCCGGCAAGTTCGAGCTACACACACCTTCCGTTGATTGGTCGACAGAATCGCACTTCCGTGAGGCAGGGGTATAATAAACCAACACATTATCCGCAAGGTATTTCTGGACAACGCCGAAAGCTTCTTTTATTGAAGAAAATGTTGCACAAAAGTTTGCCGTCCTTCTTGGACATCCTACATTGTTGATCTTTGTTCATTGTGCATGTTCTTCTTTTTCCTTGGAATTATTAGCAGGCTACACTGTCGCCCCCCCCCCCCCCCCCCCCTACCATAATGGTACTGTCGGCGGTTGAAATGTGAGCCGTAACTGAGCTGCGCCGAACCACACCGTCACTACTCCACCAAGCCGCACCGAACCGACCCGCACCCTCCGGTGGAAATGCGCAAATTCTGTGTAATTTGCACTATGTGCTGAATTTTCAGTTTTATAACTGTTAGTCTTATTTTGTTTACAAGTTAAGGATGGAGTCTGGAGTGTACTTATTGTGGGGTACTTATTGTTTACATCTTAGATTACACAGTTCAGGCTGTTGCAGCTAGCTCAGGGGAGAGACAGTATGACACTAGGTGGTACAACCTGAGACAATAAAAATGAATTGCCTTCTGCATTTTTGGTTTTTCTTTTCCCTTCATTGTTCCGAATTCGTACCGAACCGTGACTTCAGTGTACCGTTACACCCCTAGGGTTTATGCATGCGTGTGCTCCTAAATCGAAGGAGGAGGCAGCGCAGGGGATATAGATGGGGGGGGGGGGGGGGGGGGGGGGGGGTGTGTGTGTGTGTGTGTGTGTGTGTGTGTGTGTGTGTGTGTGTGTGTGTGTGTGTGTGTGTGTGTGTGTGTGTGTGTGTGTGTGTGTGTGTGTGTGTGTGTGTGTGTGTGTGTGTGTGTGTGTGTGTGTGTGTCTACCCACAGTGAAGGTGGATGCGGCGCTGGGGATGTAGATGGTGTACTGCTTCTCGGAGGCGGCCTCCACGTTGACGGGGCTGGCCTCGGCGTTCCTCCGCAGCTCCTCCAGGGCAAGGCGCACCGCCAGGTACTTGGAGAGGTGGTCCACCGTGGCGTTTCCCGACGTCTTGATGTAGCGAGGGACGAACTCCACACTTAACGCACACACACACCCACCCACGTTAGTGGGAAAGTCCCTGGTTAAGGGTACACCCTGGTTAGGGTGAGGGGGTACAGTCCCTGGTCAGGGGTACACCCTGGTTAGGGTTACAGTCCCTGGTTAGGGGTACAGTTCCTGGTTAGGGTTAGGGGTACAGTCCCTGTTTAGGGTTAGGGGAACAGTCCCTGGTTAGGGGAACAGTCCCTGGTTAGGGTTAGGGGTACAGTCCCTACTGAGGGTTAGGGGTACAGTCGCTGTTGAAGGTTAGGGGTACAGTCCCTGGTTAGGGTGAGGGGAACAGTCCCTGGTTAGGGGTACAGTCCCTGGTTAGGGTTAGGGGTACAGTTCCTGGTTAGGGTTAGGGGTACAGTTCCTGGTTAGGGGTACAGTCCCTGGTTAGGGTTAGGGGTACAGTCCCTGGTTAGGGTTAGGGGTACAGTCCCTGGTTAGGGTTAGGGGTACAGTCCCTGGTTAGGGGTACAGTGGGTCACTAAGGGGTGAACCAGGGGAGCCCCAAATGTTCAGGGGCTCCTCACTGCTGAACCAGTAAAGAATCAGCGCTATACTGGGACTTTAGGGTTTTGTTTCTCTTCTGAACACACCTGTTGTGGGCGTCGTCCTTCTCCATCAGAGTGGGGTGTGGCCTAAAGACCAGCTCTATCTCACTGGCGCCGCCGTCAATCACCGAGTCCCCGCCCCCGTTCTCCGTGGCGTTCTCCATGTCCAGCCCGCTGTCGTCGCTGGTCTTGGTGCGCTTGATGCTTGGCCCCGCCTCCTTGGGGTGGAGTTAAAGAGGCGTGATGGTGTTAAACCTAACAGGCTAACCTACGTAGCATATAAACCCCATCATAACAACCATCATGGTAAACCAACTAGCATCTATCCCAGCATAATCAGCCACTTGGTTAACATAGCCATCATTATCCCCAAATAACCACCAAGCTAGCATGTATCCTGACCCCCGGCCGACCTACCTGGTTGCTATGGACAGAGGCGTTGCTACAGTGGGAGGAGTCTCCGTTGTCTTCGGCTCCACTTCCGTTCTCCACCGTGTGCTTCTTACCACGCTGCAGTCTACACACGTGCGCACACACACACAAGTTTGTTTGTCTTGATACTGACAGGTGTGTCCACCTGGTCGTTGTATGGAGGTGTGTACTACTGGTTGTGTACCTGGCTGGGGGTGTTACCTGTTCATAACCTGTATCTTCAGCCCCTCCTCTATACTGTGGGGGTGTTACCTGGTCATAGCCTGTATCTTCAGCCCCTCTATACTGTGGGGGTGTTACCTGGTCATAGCCTATATCTTCAGCCCCTCCTCTATACTGTGGGGGTGTTACCTGGTCATAGCCTGTATCTTCAGCCCCTCCTCTATACTGCGGGGGTGTTACCTGGTCATAGCCTGTATCTTCAGCCCCTCCTCTATACTGTGGGGGTGTTACCTGGTCATAGCCTGTACCTTCAGCCCCTCCTCTATACTGTGGGGGTGTTACCTGGTCATAGCCTGTAACTTCAGCCCCTCCTCTATACTGTGGGGGTGTTACCTGGTCATAGCTTGTATCTTCAGCCCCTCCTCTATACTGTGGGACAGTGCCTGCTGGTTGTTGTGTTTGCTGATCCGGGCGAGAACCCTCTCCTGGTGGGCTTCATACTCATCTCGGCTGGGGTAGATCTTACCTGAGAGGTGACACATGGACCAGTTACACTAGCTTATACACCTGAGGTGACACGAGTTATACACCTGAGGTGACACTAGTTTAAACACCTGAGGTGACACGAGTTATACACCTGAGGTGACACTAGTTTAAACACCTGAGGTGACACTAGTTTATAAACCTGAGGTGACACTAGCTTATACACCTGAGGTGACACTAGCTTATACACCTGAGGTGACATTAGCTTATACACCTGAGGTGACACTAGCTTATACACCTGAGGTGACAGTAGTTTAAACACCTGAGGTGACACTAGTTTATACACCTGAGGTGACACTAGTTTATACACCTGAGGTCACACTAGTTTATACACCTGAGGTGACACTAGTTTATACACCTGAGGTGACACTAGTTTATACACCTGAGGTGACACTAGTTTATACACCTGAGGTGACACTAGTTTAAACACCTGAGGTGACACTAGTTTAAACACCTGAGGTGACACTAGTTTATACACCTGAGGTGACACTAGTTTAAACACCTAAGGTGACACTAGTTTATACACCTGAGGTGACACTAGTTTAAACACCTGAGGTGACACTAGTTTATACACCTGAGGTGACACTAGTTTATACACCTGAGGTGACACTAGTTTAAACACCTAAGGTGACACTAGTTTATACACCTGAGGTGACACTAGTTTAAACACCTAAGGTGACACTAGTTTATACACCTGAGGTGACACTAGTTTATACACCTGAGGTGACACTAGTTTAAACACCTGAGGTGACACTAGTTTATACACCTGAGGTGACACTCGTTTATACACCTGAGGTGACACTAGCTGCTGCTGCTGGGGTGAGAAGGACTTACTGATGAGAGCGTCGAAGTTTGGGTCTGGACGCAGAGACCTCTTGGACACCAGCTTCTTACGACATGTCGGACACTCCTTGTTACTGGAGTGGCAGGAGGGGATGAGAGTGCGAGAGAGAGACTACATGTTAAGTTCAGGAACATAACTCACCAAGATCTGAATGGTGGTGATAAACTCACCCAGACCTCCACCCAGACCTCTGAGTGGAGGTTACAAACTCACCCAGACCTCAGAGTGGAGGTCATCAACTCACCCAGACCTCTGAGTGGAGGTTATAAACTCACCCAGACCTCAGAGTGGAGGTCATCAACTCACCCAGACCTCTGAGTGGAGGTTATAAACTCACCCAGACCTCAGAGTGGAGGTTATAAACTCACCCAGACCTCTGAGTGGAGGTTATAAACTCACCCAGACCTCAGAGTGGAGGTTATAAACTCACCCAGACCTCTGAGTGGAGGTTATAAACTCACCCAGACCTCAGAGTGGAGGTTATAAACTCACCCAGACCTCAGAGTGGAGGTTATAAACTCACCCAGACCTCAGAGTGGAGGTTATAAACTCACCCAGACCTCAGAGTGGAGGTTATAAACTCACCCAGACCTCAGAGTGGAGGTTATAAACTCACCCAGACCTCAGAGTGGAGGTTATAAACTCACCCAGACCTCCACCCAGACCTCAGAGTGGAGGTTATAAACTCACCCAGACCTCAGAGTGGAGGTTATAAACTCACCCAGGCCTCAGAGTGGAGGTTATAAACTCACCCAGGCCTCAGAGTGGAGGTTATAAACTCACCCAGACCTCAGAGTGGAGGTTATAAACTCACACAGACCTCAGAGTGGAGGTTATAAACTCACCCAGACCTCAGAGTGGAGGTTATAAACTCACACAGACCTCAGAGTGGAGGTTATAAACTCACACAGACCTCAGGAGGTTATAAACTCACCCAGACCTCTGAGTGGAGGTTATAAACTCACACAGACCTCAGAGTGGAGGTTATAAACTCACACAGACCTCAGGAGGTTATAAACTCACCCAGACCTCTGAGTGGAGGTTATAACTCACCCAGATCTGAGGGCCGTGATGATGCAGTCGGCGCAGAAGCGGTGGAGACACTCCTTGGTGGTCATGGTGTTCTTCAGCATGTCCAGACAGATGGGACACATGAGCTCACTGTGCAGCGACCGCGGAGACACAGCGATCTCCAGCCCGTCCGTTATCGCCTCCTGCAGAGAGGCGCTATGTTATGGCCTCCTGTAGAGACGTTACCGTCATGTTGTAGTAATGTTATGGCCTCCTGTAGAGACGTTACGTCATGTTGTAGTAATGTTATAGCCTCCTGTAGACGTTACGTCATGTTGTAGTAATGTTATAGCCTCCTGTAGAGACGTTACGTCATGTTGTAGTAATGTTATAACCTCCTGTAGAGACGTTACGTCATGTTGTAGTAATGTTATGGCCTCCTGTAGAGACGTTACGTCATATTGTAGTAATGTTATGGCCTCCTGTAGAGACGTTACGTCATGTTGTAGTAATGTTATGGCCTCCTGTAGAGACGTTACGTCATGTTGTAGTAATGTTATGGCCTCCTGTAGAGACGTTACGTCATGTTGTAGTAATGTTATAGCCTCCTGTAGACGTTACGTCATGTTGTAGTAATGTTATAGCCTCCTGTAGAGACGTTACGTCATGTTGTAGTAATGTTATAGCCTCCTGTAGAGACGTTACGTCATGTTGTAGTAATGTTATGGCCTCCTGTAGAGACGTTACGTCATGTTGTAGTAATGTTATGGCCTCCTGTAGAGACGTTACGTCATGTTGTAGTAATGTTATGGCCTCCTGTAGAGACTTTACGTCATGTTGTAGTAATGTTATGGCCTCCTGTAGAGACGTTACGTCATGTTGTAGTAATGTTATAACCTCCTGTAGAGACGTTACGTCATGTTGTAGTAATGTTATGGCCTCCTGTAGAGACGTTACGTCATGTTGTAGTAATGTTATAGCCTCCTGTAGACGTTACGTCATGTTGTAGTAATGTTATAGCCTCCTGTAGAGACGTTACGTCATGTTGTAGTAATGTTATGGCCTCCTGTAGAGACGTTACGTCATATTGTAGTAATGTTATGGCCTCCTGTAGAGACGTTACGTCATGTTGTAGTAATGTTATAGCCTCCTGTAGACGTTACGTCATGTTGTAGTAATGTTATAGCCTCCTGTAGACGTTACGTCATGTTGTAGTAATGTTATAGCCTCCTGTAGAGACGTTACGTCATGTTGTAGTAATGTTATGGCCTCCTGTAGAGACGTTACGTCATATTGTAGTAATGTTATGGCCTCCTGTAGAGACTTTACGTCATATTGTAGTAATGTTATGGCCTCCTGTAGAGACTTTACGTCATGTTGTAGTAATGTTATGGCCTCCTGTAGAGACGTTACCGTCATGTTGTAGTAATGTTATGGCCTCCTGTAAAGACGTTACGTCATGTTGTAGTAATGTTATGGCCTCCTGTAGAGACTAGGGCTGTCACTTTTTCCAAAAATGAAATTCGAACGAATTTCGAATGTCCATAATTAATTCGAATACATTCGAATACATTCGACCCCCCCCTCCCCCCCCCATAGAACTATTAAAAAAAAAAAAAAAAAAAACACGACAACGACTGTTGCCGTGTTTCTTTTTATTTCTTGTGGAAATCACGTATACCTACTGAATTCATAACAGCACAGGATAAAAACACATCTTTGATAACACATTTGTAAACACAACAAGAGGAAGCTCCGACACACAAGTGCGGCTGTCTTTTACGCATTAACAATAACTGCTCGGAGCGCGATATGCGGAGCGCATGTCGTCCATGGCACACACAGCCTATATAAACGAACAATCTGTGAGGCCGACCTCCAACACGGCATGCTGCTCTTTTGTACTTGTAAAGAAAATTACAAGTAGTCTCGCAGCTCTCCGTTACCGCTGCAGCTGCAGCCGCTACAGGCTGTCCATCGCGCCCAGCGCAGCAGCGGACTTTTCTCCCTGTCGTGTGCGATCAGTGTCGGTCTCCGTTTCAATGAGCTCGTGTGAGAGGCTTTCAGTCACGAGATGTTTCTGTGCAGGGGAAAGGTGGACTAACCGGGAGAAGCGGGGATCCAGGAGGGCCGCTTTATTGAGGAAAAGCCACTCGCCGCTCTCTTCTTTATAGCGCATTTTTACAGTTCGAATGGAGAATTACACTTCGAATTCGAACTTTTCACCCCACCTTCGAACGAATATTCGAACTTCGAATAAAAAGTGACAGCCCTAGTAGAGACGTTACGTCATGTTGTAGTAATGTTATGGCCTCCTGTAGAGACGTTACGTCATGTTGTAGTAATGTTATAGCCTCCTGTAGAGACGTTACGTCAAGTTGTAGTAATGTTATGGCCTCCTGTAGAGACGTTACCGTCATGTTGTAGTAATGTTATGGCCTCCTGTAGAGACGTTACCGTCATGTTGTAGTAATGTTATGGCCTCCTGTAGAGACGTTACCGTCATGTTGTAGTAATGTTATGGCCTCCTGTAGAGACGTTACGTCATGTTGTAGTAATGTTATAGCCTCCTGTAGACATTACGTCATGTTGTAGTAATGTTATAGCCTCCTGTAGAGACGTTACGTCATGTTGTAGTAATGTTATAGCCTCCTGTAGACGTTACGTCATGTTGTAGTAATGTTATGGCCTCCTGTAGAGACGTTACGTCATGTTGTAGTAATGTTATGGCCTCCTGTAGAGACGTTACCGTCATGTTGTAGTAATGTTATAGCCTCCTGTAGAGACGTTACGTCATGTTGTAGTAATGTTATAGCCTCCTGTAGAGACGTTACGTCATGTTGTAGTAATGTTATAGCCTCCTGTAGAGACGTTACGTCATGTTGTAGTAATGTTACAGCCTCCTGTAGAGACGTTACGTCATGTTGTAGTAATGTTATAGCCTCCGGTAGAGACGTTACCGTCATGTTGTAGTAATGTTATAGCCTCCTGTAGAGACGTTACGTCATGTTGTAGTAATGTTATAGCCTCCTGTAGAGACGTTACGTCATGTTGTAGTAATGTTATAGCCTCCTGTAGAGACGTTACGGCATGTTGTAGTAATGTTATAGCCTCCTGTAGAGACGTTACGTCAAGTTGTAGTAATGTTATAGCCTCCTGTAGAGACGTTACGTCATGTTGTAGTAATGTTATAGCCTCCGGTAGAGACGTTAAGTCATGTTGTAGTAATGTTATAGCCTCCTGTAGAGACGTTACGTCATGTTGTAGTAATGTTATAGCCTCCTGTAGAGACGTTACGTCATGTTGTAGTAATGTTATAGCCTCCTGTAGAGACGTTACGTCATGTTGTAGCAATGTTATAGCCTCCGGTAGAGACGTTACCGTCATGTTGTAGTAATGTTATAGCCTCCTGTAGAGACGTTACGTCATGTTGTAGTAATGTTATAGCCTCCTGTAGAGACGTTACGTCATGTTGTAGTAATGTTATAGCCTCCTGTAGAGACGTTACGGCATGTTGTAGTAATGTTATAGCCTCCTGTAGAGACGTTACGTCAAGTTGTAGTAATGTTATAGCCTCCTGTAGAGACGTTACGTCATGTTGTAGTAATGTTATGGCCTCCTGTAAAGACGTTACGTCATGTTGTAGTAATGTTATGGCCTCCTGTAGAGACGTTACGTCATGTTGTAGTAATGTTATGGCCTCCTGTAGAGACGTTACGTCATGTTGTAGTAATGTTATGGCCTCCTGTAGAGACGTTACCGTCATGTTGTAGTAATGTTATGGCCTCCTGTAGAGACGTTACCGTCATGTTGTAGTAATGTTATGGCCTCCTGTGGGGACGTTACCGTCATATTGTAGTAAGGTTATGGTCTCCTGCAGAGAGGTTATGTTTCAGTCTAAGTAGTGTGTGTGTGTGTGTGTGTGTGTGTGTGTGTGTGTGTGTGTGTGTGTGTGTGTGTGTGTGTGTGTGTGTGTGTGTGTGTGTGTGTGTGTGTGTGTGTGTGTGTGTGTGTGTGTGTGTGTGTGTGTACCTGCGGGGTCCTCTGCAGCTCGTACAGGCTCAGCTCCCAGGTCTTGCTGAGGGGCTGGACCCCGTTGGTCTGAACGGTCTGGGTCATCACGGCAACACTGTAACACCATGACACATTCATCACCATGACAACACTCACTACCATGATGACACCCCATAACACACTCATCCCCATGACAACACTCACAACCATGACAATATCCCGTGACAACCTCATCACCAAGACAACACCCAATTATACTAACCCCAATGACAACACACCATAATACACTCACCACCATAACAACACACCACAACACTTTTCATTGTCAAACAGATCTGCAGATTTCTGAATAAAACATTGAACTCTCTCCATCATGACCGGTGATTATATCATCAGGACCAGTTATCTACTGTGAGGACCACCGATTCCACCAGGATCACTGATTCTACCACCAGGACCACTGATTCTACCATCAGGACCAGTTATCTACTGTCAGGACCACTGACTACCATCAGGACCAGTGACTTCCATCAGGACCAGTGATTCTAACACCACTACCAGTGACTACCATCAGGACCAGTGATTCTAACACCACTACCAGTGACTACCATCAGGACCAGTGATTCTACCATCAGGACCAGTGATTCTACCATCAGGACCAGTGACTCTACCATCAGGACCAGTGACTCTACCATCAGGACCAGTGACTCTACCATCAGGACCAGTGACTCTACCATCAGGACCAGTGACTCCAACACCAGGACCAGTGATTCTAACACCAGGACCAGTGATTCTAAAACCAGGACCAGCGACTCTAACACCAGAGAGTTGTTTATGAATGACCACCTTAACAACACGATGCCTCCAGGACGGACGGTAGCTTCAGGTTCTCCTTCCTGTTCCACAGGGTCTCATAAAGGAAGGATCAGTGGAGTTGGAACCGCTAGGAGGTCGGTGGAGCACAAAGGGCCGTAAAACTGTATTATATATATGAAATTGTATGATACTATACAGGGCTGTACCGTCTGAGTAGTGGTCCATTCCGCCGTGGAGGAACACTCTGCTCATGCTAACCCTAAACAAACCATGGCTGTGGTACTCTACGGTGAATCAGACCCGGGACCGGTGCCTGCCTGTCCGGGTCGACCCTCCACCGGGTTATTACCAGACCGAGACCGGGAACCGGAGTGCGGTCACAACAACAACAACAGGAGGGGAGCGGGAGGACGGAGGGATCCCGGCGGTAGCTAGCTCCTCAGAGACAACAACAACACGGCCCGCGAGGAGCCGTCCCCACCGCCGCAGCGCGAGCCTCCAGCAGCGGCGCGAGTCTTCCGCTGCGGCGGACAGAGCCTCGCCCATCCGCCCAAACACCTGGACCCAGCGCAGGAACACGGCGCCCTAAACATCGCGTTTATATACAACTTACCGACGGAGCAGCAGCTTCTCGAGCAGCGACAGCAATATGGCGGGTCTCATCCACGCTGGGGCACCTGGGAGATGTAGTCTCTATGTATGTAGGTCAGCCGGGAGATGTAGTCTCTTTGTCTGTAGGTCAGCCGGGAGATGTAGTTTCTGTCTATGTAGGTCAGCCGGGAGATGTAGTCTCTGTGTATGTAGGTCAGCCGGGAGATGTAGTCTCTCTGCACCGTGTTTAATCACTTATTGGTTTGAGTTGTATTCCCATATACTTCCCTGTCATCTGTTTTAAGAAATATAAAATAATAAAATCAGAAGTATATAAAAGTATATAATATTATATTTTCTGGTTTAGTGAACTATAACTGGACTGGTTTAGTGAACTATAACTTGTTTACTGAACTATAACTGGCCTAGTGATCAATAACTGGTTTAGTGAACTTTAACTGTTCTGGCTTAATATTAAAGCTTTGTTTGCCTTGTGTGATTGTAAAACTGTACATATTATATGATAAGTGGTTAATAGTTCAACCACACAGCAGCAGTGACAACAACGTGTGCATGGTGACGTCACATCGCGACGGCCGCCGCCCTCGTGGGAGAGTGACGGGTGGAGTGACGTCAGAGTCCCTATCCTCGTTGGTCTAATGGAGACGTGATAATGTGTCATTATGGGAGACATGGTTGGATTTTTTACTGTTTATCAGGGGAGACGTCTTCCTCAGCTTAGGTGACTGGAAGTCTTCCTTCGTATTCAACATGACGACTCCTCTCCAAATGGCGGAGAATCACCAACAAAAATAAACATGATGCATCAATGCGTACCAAACCTATTCTAATGCTGTTAGACCTTCTACAAAGAAGGTCTTATAACAAGTTAGGAGGAGTGGGATGGGGGAGAAGGAGGAGGTATGTGGGGATGAGGAGGAGAAGGAGTATGGTGGGGAGGAGGAGGAGGAGGAGGAGGAGGAGGAGGAGGTGGAGGAGGAGGAGGAGGAAGAACTGTATGGGGAGGAAGAGGAGCAGGGCGAGGGGGGGAGCAGTTTTGGGAGGTAGAGGAGCAGATAACGGAGGAGGAGGAGCAGTTTGAGGAGGGGGAGGAGCAGTTTACGGAGGGGGAGGAGCGGTTCGGGAGGGGGAGGAGCAGTTTGAGGAGGGGGAGGAGCGGTTCAGGAGGGGGAGGAGCGGTTCAGGAGGGGGAGGAGCGGTTCAGGAGGGGGAGGAGCAGGTCGGGGAGGTGTTGTCGGCTCCTGAATGAACCATGTTCGGTACCGGAGCCTCCGCGGTGCTCTCCAAATGGCGGAGAATCACCAACAAAAATAAACATGATGCATCAATGCGTACCTAACCTATTCAAATGCTGTTAGACCTTCTACAAAGAAGGTCTTATAACAAGTTAGGAGGAGTGGGATGGGGGAGAAGGAGGAGGTAGCCTATGTGGGGATGAGGAGGAGATGGAGTATGGTGGGGAGGAGGAGGAGGAGGAGGAGGAGGAGGAGGAGGAGGAGGAGGAGGAGGAGGAGGAGGAGGAAGAACTGTATGGGGAGGAAGAGGAGCAGGGCGAGGGGGGGAGCAGTTTTGGGAGGTAGAGGAGCAGATAACGGAGGAGGAGGAGCAGTTTGAGGAGGGGGAGGAGCAGTTTACGGAGGGGGAGGAGCGGTTCGGGAGGGGGAGGAGCAGTTTGAGGAGGGGGAGGAGCGGTTCAGGAGGGGGAGGAGCGGTTCAGGAGGGGGAGGAGCAGGTCGGGGAGGTGTTGTCGGCTCCTGAATGAACCATGTTCGGTACCGGAGCCTCCGCGGTGCTTCTCCTGCACGTTGTGTTTGTACCGGGAGCCAGCAACTGGGCCCCCAAGGTAAGCGGGAGCCCCTTCCCTCCTCCCCGCGGGGCCGGTCCTCTTCTCCGCTCCCTCTCCCCGGCGCTGCGGCTCTCTGGTGCCTCTGCTTTACACGGCTAGATACAGCAACACGACCAGTGTTGACCAGTTCAACCGCTGGAAGTGTTTCTGTAGACCAGTTAAACCTCTGGAAGTGTTTCTGTTGACCAGTTTAACCAGTGGAAGTGTTTCTGTAGACCAGTTAAACCGCTGGAAGTGTTTCGGTATACCAGTTTAACCGCTGGAAGTGTTTCTGTGGACCAGTTTAACCAGTGGAAATCTTTCTGTAGACCAGTTAAACCAGCGGAATTGTTTCTGTAGACCAGTTGAAGTGTTTCTGTAAACCAGTTTAAACAGTTTAAGTGTTTCTGTAGACCAGTTAAACAGCTGGAAGTGTTTCTTGAGGGTCCCGGACTGCGAGGCTGAGGTTGGGGTTGATGGTGTGTAAACCCCGCTTGTACGTCGATGTTAAACTATCGTGTTGGTGTTTCTCTGAGTTTCATGGCCCTTAAAGGACCCCTCGCTTCAGAGCGTTGAAGACTAGCAGAATACGGGCTGAGGAGGAGAGCCTCTCGTTGTTGTTGTTGTTGTTGTTGTTGTTGTGGTGTAGCGGCTCCCACCGACCAACTCTGCTGTTCTCTTCTGTTCCTCCGCGGTCACATATTCCTGTCGTCTCCTTCGCTCCCTCCTCCTCCTCTCCTCTCCCTCCTCCTCTCCACATCAAAGCAGTCTGGTTAGTAGGTTAAGGTCAGCTGCTCAGAGCTTCTTATTAGGTTAAGGTCAGCTTCTCAGAGCTGGTTAGTAGGTTAAGGTCAGCTGCTCAGAGCTGTTCAGAGGAACTGTCCTGGTGGAAGAGGTGTTAGGCCATCTCTAGTGACCACATATTGACCTGCTATACTGTGATGCAGTCCACACACACACACACACACACACACACACACACACAGGAATTTTTTGATATTGGTGTAATGAACTAGTTGGTTGTATTGATACCGGTGTGTGTGTGTGTGTGTGTGTGTGTGTGTGTGTGTGTGTGTGTGTGTGTGTGTGTGTGTGTGTGTGTGTGTGTGTGTGTGTGTGTGTGTGTGTGTGTGTGTGTGTGTTTGGCAGGACAGAAGTGATGAGAGTGTAGATCCGCACAGAACCACACAGGTAACACACACACACACACACACACACACACACACACACACACACACACACACACACACACACACACAGGTAAGGTGACTGAGTGTGTGTGTCTGTGTGTTTTTGTGTGTGAAGGAGGAGGTGTTTGAGTGGTGGGGGGAGTGGTCCAGCTGGTCCTCCTGCTCCAGGAGCTGCGGAGGAGGAGTGAGGAGTCAGGAGAGACACTGTCTTATACAGAGGTACACACACACACACACACACACACACACACACACACACACACACACACACACACACACACACACACACACACACACACACACACACACACACACACACACACACACACACACACACACAGTTGCTGACTGATAATTGTCAACCTGCTGTAGAGTTCATCCTTCTTCTCTACTCTCTTTCTCTCCTTGTCTCCTCCCTCTCCTCTCCCCTCCTCCTCTCCTTTCTCCTCCTCTCCTTTATCCTAATATTAGGAGCTAGATCATAATGACATAAACAGTGAGTTGAATAGTAACCTCATCGTCATTAATGCTCTGTCCCCATTGGTCAGTCATTAATGCCCTGTCCTCATTGGTCAGTCATTAATGCCCTGTCCTCATTGGTCAGTCATTAATGCCCTGTCCTCATTTGTCGCTTTCAGGTTGACTCCTGCCCAGAACATTAACAGTTCATACTGTCTGGGCTCAGCCAAAAAATATCAACTCTGTCCTATACAGGTACTGTCTGCCTGTCTGTCTGTCTGCCAGCCTGTCTGTCTGCCAGCCTGTCTGTCTGTCTATCTGTCCGCCCGCATGTGTGTCTGTCTGCCAGAACATTTGATTATTAAATATATATATTAGACCTTTGTGTGTGTGTGTGTGTGTGTGTGTGTGTGTGTGTGTGTGTGTGTGTGTGTGTGTGTGTGTGTGTGTGTGTGTGTGTGTGTGTGTGTGTGTGTGTGTGTGTGTGTGTGTGTGTAGCCATGTCCCAGTCTCAGCGTGAGCTTCAAGCAGCACCAGTGTTCCCAGTTCAATTCCAAGGCCTTCGGAAAAACCCACTACCAGTGGATCCCACTGTACCCAGGTAAGCAGTCAGTCACTAGTTACAAGTCCTGTATCCAGGTAACCTGTCGGCCACAAGTTACTAGTCCTGTGGCCAGGTAACCAGTCAGCCACTAGTTACTAGTCCTGTACCCAGGTAACCAGTCAGCAACTAGTTACTAGTCCTGTACTCAGCTAACCAGTCAGTTGAACAGTCAGTCAGTTAAACATTAAGTGATTCAAACAGTAAGTCAGTCTGTTTCTTGAAGATAATTCTCCTAAGATAATAGGCTGTGTTCAAACGTCTCTCTTTCTGTCCTGATTGGCCGGTCAGCTGATTACATCAGCATCTCCAACAAGCCATGTGACCTGCAGTGCAGCACACAGAGCGGCGAGCGCCAGCTGCTGGTGCCCGCCCACGACGGTACCTTCTGCCGGGACGCCAAGCTGACCGGGGTCTGCATCGAGGGGGTCTGCCAGGTAAACAGCTAACTAGTCTACTAACTAGTTAACTAGTCCACTAACTAGTTACCATTCTGCCGGGACGCCAAGCTGGCCAGGGTCTGCATTGAGGGGGTCTGCCAGGTACATCTAGTCAACTAACTGGTGACCAGTACTAGTATTCGTTAATTACTGAGTAGGCCTGCACAATAAATCGTTATAAAATCGCGATCTCGATTTACACCTCTGTGGATTATTTTTTTTTACAAATTAATTATATATATATATATATATATATATATATTTATGTAATTTTATTTATTTATTTATTTATTTTATTTATTTTTAAAGCCTTAATTTACAGGTGTGTAGAGTTGGTTCAGTAGTTATAAAAGGCCAGCAATTAAAGACAATCTGCTGCTAAATGTACAAAATAAATCATTCCGTTTTTAATCCTGTACTTTACACAGTTACAAAGGGCCATATGAAACGCAACGTGCTAGAGGTGCCAAAAAGCTATGTTTGGTACTGCCATAATTTTATTTTTGTTTTGGTTTCATGTTTACAATAAAAACTACATTTTGCGAGAAAGAAATCGTGGCAGAGTATCGTGATACCAATTCTAAGCTAAAAAATCGTGATTCATATATTTCCCAGAATCGTGCAGGCCTATTACAGAGTTAGTTAACTGTGCAGCTAGTTGACCATCTGACTAGTTATAATAGTAATCCCTCCAGAACCCTACAGCAAACAAAGAATAACTAGACTGACCAATGTGGCTATCAAACTAACCATCTGGCTAATAAGCTAACCATCTGGCTAACAAGCTAACTATCTAGCTAACTCCCTGGCTAAAGCTAACTAGCGGTGCTTTTCTGCTAGCCGGTTAGCTGTGATGGACAGCTGTACAGCAGGAAGTCAGGCGACCGCTGTGGCGTCTGCGGAGGAGACGGGACTTCCTGTCAGCGCGTCTCTGGAACCTACAGAAAGGGACTCACACAGTTAGGTAACACACACACACACACACACACACACACACACACACACACACACACACACACACACACACACACACACACACACACACACACACACACACACACACCGTATTCCAGTTGGTAAGATCAGACCTATTGGTTAAGCCCGGGTTATGACGGAAACTAGGGCCACATTAGAGAACGATTGGTTCCCTACCAAAGTCTACATATGGGCGTGGCGTCCGTGACGTCCCTATTGGTTCACTACCGCCACCATTAGGCCGTGGCTACGGCGCCGCAATTGCTTGCGGTGTTCTTCAAGCAGAGGAAACTACCATGTTGGGCACAATGTGGAATAAATGGGCGCCTGGCACCGACCAAAACTAAACCGTCCAACGGGACCTTAGGTCACTTCTGGAACACTACACGGTTTCTCAGCCGTCTAGGTCTTCAAGAAGGGTTTCTGGGAAATGTAGTGCTAGATGAAGAAGGAGTTTCTGGGAAATGCAGTTCTACATGAATAAGGGGTTTCTTGGATATGTAATTCTAAGTGAAGAAGGGGGTTCTGGGTAATGTAGTTCTAGATGAAGAAGGGGTTTCTTGGAAATGCAGTTCTAGATGAAGAAGGGGTATCTTGGTAGTGCAGTTCGAGATGAAGATCGGGTTTCTGGGTAATCCATCTGACCCTCCCATCACGTGACCCCAGCTGGATGCTAACCTAGCGTGTTGTGGTTGTCTACGGCTAGGCTACGCGTTCATCACCAACATCCCGGCCGGAGCGAGAGACATCCAGATCATCGAGAGACGCAGGACCGAGAACATCCTGGGTGAGGTCAAAGTTCATAGGTCAAAACCTAGAACACCCACAGTTAGGTCAAAGGTCATAGGTCAAGACCCAGAACATCCTGGGTGAGGTTAAATGTCAACATCCAGGGTGAGGTCAAAGGTCATAAGTCAAGACCTAGAACATCCTGGATGAAATCAAAGGTAATAGGTCAAGACCTAGAACATCCATTGTGAGGTTGAAAGTCATAATTCAAGACCCAGAACATCCTGGGTGAGGTCAAAGCGCACAGGTCAAGACCCAGTACATCCTGGGTGAGGTCAGAGGTCATAGTTCAGTGCTGAATGCTGAGGGTGTTTTTATGCAATTGTTAGGCTGTCCTATCTGATGCTTATGCTAGCACTGTGCCATCCAGCGCTAATGCTGGTGCTGTGCTTCTGATGCTCCTGCTAGCGCTGTGCTATCTGATGCTAATGATAGCGCTGTGATATCTGATGCTCATTCTAGCGCTGTCGGACGAGGCGGGGAACTTCTTCTTTAACGGAGACAGCGTCATCGACAACCCGCGAAACTTCCGCGTGGCGGGAACGGTGCTGAAGTACCGGCGGCCTGGAGCCTCCGCCGCCGACGGCCTGGAGTACATCAGCGGGCAGGGGCCCACGCAGCAGGGCCTCAACCTCATGGTATACACACACACACACACACACACACACACACACACACACACACACACACACACACACACACACACACACACACACACACACACACACACACACACACACACACACACACACACACACACCCCCCCCCCCCCCAGCAGGGACTCAACCTCATGGTACACACACACACACCCAGCAGGGACTCAACCTCATGGTACACACACACACACACACACACACACACACACACACACACACACACACACACACACACACACACAGGGACACACACAGGGACACCAACCCCACCTCTCTGGGTCTCCAGCAGTGTCTCTGTGTGTATTTCCAGTACTACAACTTAAACGGGAAACTTCCCTACATTACCTACGAGTTCATACTGCCTCGTGACATCACCGATGACATCACACCGCCCCCTGTCATCACCGATGACATCACCAGAGGAGATGACATCACGAGCGGACCCGCCATCCTAAACCACACCCACAACGAGGTGGACCTGAGAGAGGCCAATCACAGCCGCCCAGGCGCTGAACAGGTGGCGGCAGGCCCGCCGCAAGGGGCAGCGTCTGTCCAGGAGCTGCAGACGCCCAGCCCCCCCCCGCCGGTGGCCATGTTGGTCTACCATCCATTCGACGCGGTCATCAGTGATGAGTACCGACAAAACGACCTGCAGGAGCCCCGCCCCCCCGCCGCCTACAGTAGGACCCTGTTTGAGACTCTCTCTCTCTCTCTCTCTCTCTCTCTCTCTCTCTCTCTCTCTCTCTCTCTCTCTCTCTCTCTCTCTCTCTCTCTCTCTCTCTCTCTCTCTCTCTCTCTCTCTCTCTCTCTCTCTCTCTCTCTCTCTCTCTCTCTCTCTCTCTCTCTCTCTCTCTCTCTCTCTCTCTCTCTCTCTCTCCCCCCCTCCCTCCCTCCTGCTGTTTGTCGTCTTCTCTTCACCTGGCTACTATGGTAACGTTCCCAACATAGCAGCTGTTCTAACTCTGCTAACGGTGCTAGCGTGCTAACGGTGCTAGCGTGCTAACGCTGCGTTCTCTCTTCAGGGAGCGGCAGCTCCAACTCCATCGACAGCGAGCCCGGGAACCACACCCACCCCTCTAAGCCCCTCCTCTTCCACCACCGAGGTCACTTCCTGGATCTCCTGCTGGCTCTTCCCGCCCCTCTGCCCCGACCAGGCAACCAATCAGCTGGTCTGGAAAACGCGCTGGCTACCAGGAAGTCCTCTGGTAGGAAACCAGTGGGTGGAGGAGTGTCTGCTCTAGTGCTGGAGGAGTGTCTGCTCTCGTGGTGGAGGAGTGTCTGCTCTAGTGGTGGAGGAGTGTCTGCTCTAGTGGTGGAGGAGTGTCTGCTCTAGTGGTGGAGGAGTGTCTGCTCTACTGGTGGAGGAGTGTCTGCTCTAGTGGTGGAGGAGTGTCTGCTCTAGGGGGTGGAGGAGTGTCTGCTCTAGTGGTGGAGGAGTGTCTGCTCTAGTGGTGGAGGAGTGTCTGCTCTAGTGGTGGAGGAGTGTCTGCTCTAGGGGGTGGAGGAGTGTCTGCTCTAGGGGGTGGAGGAGTGTCTGCTCTAGTGGTGGAGGAGTGTCTGCTCTAGGGGGTGGAGGAGTGTCTGCTCTAGTGGTGGAGGAGTGTCTGCTCTAGTGGTGGAGGAGTGTCTGCTCTAGGGGGTGGAGGAGTGTCTGCTCTAGTGGTGGAGGAGTGTCTGCTCTACTGGGTGGAGGAGTGTCTGCTCTACTGGGTGGAGGAGTGTCTGCTCTAGGGGGTGGAGGAGTGTCTGCTCTAGGGGGTGGAGGAGTGTCTGCTCTAGTGGTGGAGGAGTGTGCTCTAGTGGTGGAGGAGTGTCTGCTCTAGGGGGTGGAGGAGTGTCTGCTCTAGGGGGTGGAGGAGTGTCTGCTCTAGGTGGTGGAGGAGTGTCTGCTCTAGGGGGTGGAGGAGTGTCTGCTCTAGTGGTGGAGGAGTGTCTGCTCTACTGGGTGGAGGAGTGTCTGCTCTAGTGGTGGAGGAGTGTCTGCTCTAGTGGTGGAGGAGTGTCTGCTCTAGTGGTGGAGGAGTGTCTGCTCTAGTGGTGGAGGAGTGTCTGCTCTACTGGGTGGAGGAGTGTCTGCTCTAGGGGGTGGATTCAGGTTGGGGAACGGGCATTTATGGTGTTCATTTGTACCTTAGACCACAACATGAATGCTACGTGTGTATGTAATTGTGTACTTATGTGTACTTATATACACAACGTCTTGTTCCAGTGGTTCTGGGTGAGGGGCAGTACAACCTCACACACATGACTACACACACGGCCTTGGGCTACGAGCCCCCTCCCCCCCACACACCGCTGACAGACCCCGAACCCAACACGCCGCCTAGCCAAGTAACATCCCCTCGTGGAGAAACGCCCCCTCATGGAGACACGCCCCCTCGCGGAGACACGCCCCCTCGCGGAGACACGCCCCCTGGGGTTGCTCTTGAGCTCCAGCAGATGGCAGCAGAGCTCACAGTCAGCACTGAGAGGTAACACACACACTGGATACACACTGGATATACCCACTGGATACACACTGTCAATTAACAGTTTCTCTCGCTCTCTCTCAGTAATGACTTTGATGTGGGTGTGGCCTCTGATGTGGGTGTGGCCGAGGTCAGCCTGGCTGATATGTACCGCTGGAAGATCTCTGGCAACGCCCCCTGTAGCTCCACCTGCACTACAGGTAACACACACACACACACACACACACACACACACACACACACACACACACACACACACACACACACACACACACACACACACACACACACACACACCACAGGTAACACACACTCCTGCAGTATGAGTACCAGCTATGTTATGCTGTGTGTGTTTCAGGTATCAGTACCAGCTATGTTATGTGTGTGTGTTTCAGGTATCAGTACCAGCTATGTGTGTGTGTTTCAGGTATCAGTACCAGCTCTGTGTGTGTGTGTTACAGGTATAAGTACCAGCTATTCTATATGTGTGTGTTGCAGGTATCAGTACCAGCTATGCTATGTGTGTACGCTACGATGGTACTGAAGTAGAAAACAGCTACTGTGACTCGTTGACGCGACCCGAACCCACACACGAGTTCTGTAACGGAAAGGAGTGTCCCCCCAGGTACACTACTAACACTAACCTGGTACTAAGTACCTAGCTTGCACTAACCTGGTACTAACCTATAACCAACCTAGAACTAACCTTGTACTGACACTCACCTGGTACTAACCTAGTACTAACCATAACCTGGTGCTAACACTAACCTGGTACTAACCTAATGCTGGCCTAGTCCTGCTAGTTATACTAGCTCTACTAGAACACTCCTGCTTCTGGTAACAGGTAGGAGACCACTGGGTGGAGTTAGTGTTAACTAGTGTTTAACTAGTTAGTGGTAACTAGTAATGTACTAGAACTGAGGTACTGAGTAGCACCAGATGGGACCAGTTGTGTTGTGTACCATGTCAGAGCAGGTGTGTTGTGTACCAGGTGAGAGCAGGTGTGTTATGTACCAGGTGTGTTGTGTACCAGGTGAGAGCAGGTGTGTTGTGTACCAGGTGAGAGCAGGTGTGTTATGTACCAGGTGAGGGCAGGTGTGTTATATACCAGGTGAGGGCAGGTGTGTTGTGTACCAGGAGTGTTGTGTACCAGGTGAGAGCAGGTGTGTTGTGTACCAGTGTTGTGTACCAGGTGAGAGCAGGTGTGTTATGTACCAGGAGTGTTGTGTACCAGGTGAGAGCAGGTGTGTTGTGTACCAGGTGAGAGCAGGTGTGTTGTGTACCAGGTGAGAGCAGGTGTGTTGTGTACCAGGTGAGAGCAGGTGTGTTGTGTGCTAGTTGTATGATGTACCAGGTGTGTTGTGTACCAGGTGGGAGACCAGCGGGTGGAGTGAGTGCTCCCGGACCTGTGCGGAGGGTTTCCAGTTCCGGACGGTGCGCTGCTGGAAGATGATGTCACCGGGCCTGGACTCCTCTGTCTACGATTCGCTCTGCCTCTCACATGACCTGCACAAGCCGGCCAATAGGAAGGTCTGCCATGGTCAGAGCTGTGGGCCTCAGTGGGAGGTCTCTGATTGGTCAGAGGTCAGTATATCTGTGTGTGTGTGTATCTATGGATTTTTTTATTGCAAGGGAAGTAAAGGTGACAGAATGTGTGTGTCTGTGTATGTGTGTGTGGGTGTGCGTGTAGTGCTCTGCCCGCTGTGGTCTGAGGGGTCTTCGTTCTCGTGACGTCCGCTGCTCCATGGAGACCCGCCTCTGTAACGACTCCTCTCAGCCAATCGGAAGCCAGGAGTGTGAAGGCCCACCCTGCGACCGGCGCTGGACCGTCTCTGATTGGGGGCCTGTGAGTCACATGACCTGAGCCACCGCATCCACAACACACAAACAATTACACACATTAATGGACAAGGTAACATGGTGTATTTTGTTTGTGTGTGTGTGTGTGTGTGTCTGTGTCTGTCTGTCTGTCTGTCTGTCTATCTGTCTCTGTGTGTGTGTGTCTGTCTCTGTGTGTGTGTGTGTGTCTGTCTGTCTGTCTGTCTGTCTATCTGTCTCTGTGTGTGCGTGTCTGTCTGTGTGTTTCTGTGTGTGCGTGTGCTCGTGTGTCTCTGTGTGTGTAGTGCTCCGGTGTGTGTGGGGAGGGCCGGATGATGCGTGCGGTGGCGTGCCGCTCAGCGGGGGGGGTGGTGATGTCAGAGGAGCAGTGCGACCAATCAGCACGCCCGCTGGCCGTGTACCCGTGTGGAGACCGGGACTGCCCCGCCCACTGGGTGGAGCAGGAGTGGCAGCAGGTACACACACACACACACACACACACACACACACACACACACACACACACACACACACACACACACACACACACACACACACACACACACACACACACACACACACACACACACACACCATGCTTTAGCTAAGATAGCTGTGGAAAATCAATGGTGTGTGTGTGCTTGTTTGCAGTGCAACGCGTCATGTGGGCGGGGCTTGCGGCTGCGACAGGTGGTGTGTGCAGGGCTGGAAGGGGGCGTGTTCAAAGAGTTCCCTGGAAGCAGCTGTGGCCACACCCCCAAACCAGAGAGCTCCTCCTCCTGCTTCCAGAGGCCCTGCTCCAAGTGGTTCACGACCTCCTGGTCCCAGGTACCCGTCTCACTCCCGTCTGTCTCATGCACCTGTCTCTCTACATGTCTGTCTAACCAATCTTTCTCACCACCTGTCTGTCTGTCTGCCTGTCTGTCCTCCCCTCCCCCCTCAGTGCAGTAAGACGTGTGGGAGTGGCATCCGTGTCCGCGAGGTCAAGTGTTACCAGGGGGAGGAGCTTGTAACCAGGGGCCACAGCTGTGACTCCTCCCTCAAACCTGAGGCCAGACAGAGCTGTGACGTCATGAGCTGCCCTACCGAACCCCCAGGTATAACATCATAAATACTAACACCTATAGAACCCCCAGGTATAACATCATAAATACTAACACCTATAGAACCCCCAGGTATAACATCATAAATACTAGCACCTATAGAACCCCCAGGTATAACATCATAAATACTAACACCTATAGAACCCCCAGGTATAACATCATAAATACTAACACCTATAGAACCCCCAGGTATAACATCATAAATACTAACACCTATAGAACCCCCAGGTATAACATCATAAATACTAACACCTATAGAACCCCCAGGTATAACATCATAAATACTAACACCTATAGAACCCCCAGGTATAACATCATAAATACTAGCACCTATAGAACCCCCAGGTATAACATCATAAATACTAACACCTATAGAACCCCCAGGTATAACATCATAAATACTAACACCTATAGAACCCCCAGGTATAACATCATAAATACTAACACCTATAGAACCCCCAGGTATAACATCATAAATACTAACACCTATAGAACCCCCAGGTATAACATCATAAATACTAGCACCTATAGAACCCCCAGGTATAGAACCATGAGGACTACGACCTGATATAAATGTGTGTGTGTGTGTGTGTGTGTGTGTGTGTGTGTGTGTGTGTGTGTGTGTGTGTGTGTGTGTGTGTGTGTGTGTGTGTGTGTGTGTGTGTGTGTGTGTGTGTGTGTGTGTGTGTGTGTAGCTCCGCCCCCGGTCTCCGTGCAGCTGGACTCCTCCTGTCAGGATAAGCCGACCGCGAACTGCGCTCTGGTGCTGAAGATCAAACTGTGCTCCCACTGGTACTACAGGAAGGCCTGCTGCCAGGCCTGCTACAGCCTGACCACCTGACCCCTGACCTCACCATGACCCCTGACCCCTGGTACTACAGGAAGGCCTGCTGCCAGGCCTGCTACAGCCTGACCCCCTGACCCCTGACCTCACCATGACCCCTGACCACTGGTACTACAGGAAGGCCTGCTGCCAGGCCTGCTACAGCCTGACCCCTGACCTCACCCTGACCCCTGATACTACAGGAAGGCCTGCTGCCCGGCCTGCTACAGCCTGACCCCCTGACCTCTGGGCCTCCACAACACACACACACTCTCTCTGTTGAAACAAGGACAAGGTGAGGGCAGGTCAGCACCCAATCACAAGGCAGCTCTATCTGTACTGTAGTAACAGAACAGTGAGTGACTGGCCCATGGACCAATCAAAATACAGCAACACACACTCACACTCACACTCACACACACTCACACTCTGTGTGTGTGTGGGCGGGCAACAGGCTAGCCATCTCCCTAGCAACAGGCTAACTTGCTCCTCAGCAACAGAATAGCCTGCTCCCTAGCAACAAGCTAGCATGGCCAGGGTGACCAGACTGTACACTGTTTGTTTACCTGTTTCTTGTTTACTGAGATCTATGTTTTTGTGGTTTACTGAATAAACAACTGTTACCGACCCGTCTGACTGTCTCTAGCCTAATGCATAATCATCTGTAACCTACATCTAAACTACCCATCTTTAATCTAACCCCTATACTAACCAACTCTAAACTAACACCTAAACCAACAATCTCTAACCTAACACCTAACTACTCATCTCTAAACTAACACCTAAAATAACCATTTCTAACCTATCACTTAAACTAACCATCTCTGACCTAACCCCTGAACTAACCATCTCTTACCCAACCCCTAAACTACCCATTTCCAAACTCACACCTAAACTACCCATCTCTAATCTAACACCTAAACTAACCATCTCTAACATAGTACCTAAACTTCATATCTCTAACCTAATACCTAAACTACCCATCTCTAACTAGTACCTGAACTAAGCATTTCTAAGACTTCATGGGACATAACCAAAGAGTAAACAATGTCCTGAGACTATTAAACTAGTAAGAGCATTACATTAATCTGAGGGGGGCTGCCGTGGTAACCACTACAGCAGGAGGGAGTGGGTCTGAGAAGCGCGCCGACTGGAGTGGACAGTATCGGAGGACAATGGACAGAACTTAAAGAGGGGCTGGAGTCTGGTTTCTGCTGAACAGGAGAACAATGGAGAGCAGTTCTACCCGGTGGTTAGTCCGGGATGCAATCAGGAATAATCTCCCACAAACAAACACCAAACCGGCAAGACACATGAGCTGGGACACTTTATGTATGCTTTCAGTTGGACCTATAGTCTCTGTTTCTATAGAAAAAACACACACACACACACACACACACACACACACACACACACACACACACACACACACACACACCTGTAGGGTGTATCCTGGTCACATGATCTAAGTGGACGTTAAAACGGAGCCCAGAGTAAGGACCCTCTCGTCCTGAACACTGATCTGATACACATCGTACCTACAGGACGCTCTGTACGGTACACTGCCTGAGACTCCTTTAGGCTACACTACGACTACCACGGACTCCTACTGCAGTACGGACTACTGTTAACTTGTGTACTACTGTAGTACGGACTTTAACACAGCCTGAGGACCTCAATCCAAAATTTGCTTCATTCAAGGTAATGTCTCCACAATTTTTTTTTCTTCTCAAATGTACTTAACATGAATTTAAATGCATACATCATGCCAAGTCCGGCCCAGCCCAACGCAGTCTATTTAATCAGTAGCTGTTAGCTCTGGTGGTCAGCCAGACCCCCCTGGTGACGGTTCAGATAGAAGTTATCCAAGGTGAGGCACCGGAGGAGTCTCAGCAACTCCATGACCGGACGGCAACCAGAGACCCCCAGGGTACCTAACACCAGGGAACCTAACCCTAACACCAGGGTACCTAACACCAGGGAACCTAACCCTAACACCAGGGAACCTAACCCTAACACCAGGGAACCTAACCCTAACATCAGGGAACCTAACCCTAACACCAGGATACCTAACCCTAACACCAGGGAACCTAACCCTAACACCAGGGTACCTAACACCAGGGAACCTAACCCTAACACCAGGGAACCTAACCCTAACACCAGGATACCTAACCCTAACACCAGGGAACCTAACCCTAACACCAGGGTACCTAACCCTAACACCAGGGAACCTAACCCTAACACCAGGGAACCTAACCCTAACACCAGGGTACCTAACCCTAACACCAGGGAACCTAACCCTAACACCAGGGTACCTAACCCTAACACCAGGGAACCTAACCCTAACACCAGGGAACCTAACCCTAACACCAGGGTACCTAACCCTAACACCAGGGAACCTAACCCTAACACCAGGGTACCTAACCCTAACACCAGGGAACCTAACCCTAACACCAGGGAACCTAACCCTAACACCAGGGAACCTAACCCTAACACCAGGGAACCTAACCCTAACACCAGGGAACCTAACCCTAACACCAGGGAACCTAACCCTAACACCAGGTAACCTAACCCTAACATCAGGGTGCCGCACACCAGGGTAACTAATCCTAACACCAGGGTACCTAACCCTAACACCAGGGTACCTAACACCAGGGTACCTAACCCTAACACCAGGTTAACTCACACCAGGGTACCTAACCCTGACACCAGGGTACCTAACCCTAACACCAGGGTACCTAACACCAGGGTACCTAACCCTAACACCAGGGAATCTAACCCTAACACCAGGGAACCTAACCCTAACACCAGGGAACCTAACCCTAACATCAGGGTGCCGCACACCAGGTTAACTAATCCTAACACCAGGTTACCTAACACCAGGTAGGTAACCCCAGGGAACCTAACCCTAACACCAGGGTACCTAACCCTAAGACCAGGGTACCTAACACCAGGGAACCTAACCCTAACACCAGGGAACCTAACCCTAACACCAAGGTACCTTACACCAGGGAACCTAACCCTAACACCAGGGAACCTAACACCAGGGAACCTAACCCTAACACCAGGGAACTTAACCCTAACACCAGGGTACCTAACCTTAACACCAGGGTACCTAACCCTAATACCAGGGTACCTAACCTTAACACCAGGGTACCTAACACCAGTTTACCTGACCCTAACAGAAGGGTATCGAACCTAAGGCATGGGGCCCCTTATCCTAAAGCAGGGTCAGTACCCGCTGGTTACCTAACCTTGAAGCGACAAGAGTGGACACTTACCCCAGGAGCTGGACTTAAGGGACATCCTCTGTGAAAGTTCAGATGGCTCTTTTTCCTCAGTGTTGGATGGCTTGGTTCAAACAGCCGGCCGCTAGCCCTGATCGGATACCCTGACCTGATACCCTGACCTGGTGTCCTCCCCTCAGATGACCTCCAGACCCCCTGCCGTGTGGCTGCTGCTGCTGGCTGCTGTGCTGGGCCGCGTCAGGGAGGGGCGGGGCTTCTCCAACGGCTCGGTGGCCTCCTCCTGTGAGACGCTGCTCCCGGGCCACAACCCCTACAACGCCTCCACCCTGGCCTCGCCCTACACCGTGTCGGCCTCCGCCTCCACCTACCGCCCTGGCGACAGCATCACTGGTACCTCACTGGCACTTCACTGGTACCTCACTGGTACCTCAGTACATCAAGTACCTCAGTACACTTGTTTGTGGGAGACACTTCTGAACACACCATGTGACCCCCACCAGTATACCTGGAGATGGCGTCCAACGGCTCCATACCTTTCCAGGGGTTCATCCTACAGGCTATGAGCCGCGCGGGACAAGGTGAGTGACTCATGCGAACTCAACCCTAAACTATCCCTAAATTAACCATAAACTAACCATAAACAAAGCATAAACTAACCCTATACTAACCGTAGACTAACCCCAGCTCAACCCTAAACTAACCCTAACTCAAGCCTAAACTAACCCTAAATGAACCCTAAACTAACCATAAACTAACCCTAACTCAACCCTAAACTAACCCTAACTCAACTCTCAACTAACCCTAAGCTAACCCAAGGTCAGTGGTCACGCTAACTCAACCCTAAACTAACCATAAACTAGATAGATTGATCGATCGATTGATAGATAGATAAGACTTTATTGTCTCACACAAGGGTTACAGAAAAAAATCTTTGACAAACTAAGGATAAACTAACCCTATACTAACCCTAACTCAACCCTAAACTAACCCAAGGTCAGTGACTCACGCTAACTCAACCCTAAACTAACAATGAATGAAGCATAAACTAACCCTATACTAACCCTAGGCTATCCCTAACTCAACCCTAAACTAACCCTAAACTAACCAAAGGTTATCAATGTTGAACCCTAAAGCCGGTCTGTTGTTGTGTTTTGTGTTGATGGACCAGAGGGTTTGCCGGTGGGTTGCTTCACCAACATCGACACCAGCCTCACCAACACCCTCCACTGCAGAGGCATGCAGGTACCCATCCACCTTAAACACTCACTCCACCCCAGTCCATCACTCCACCTCAGATACTCACTCCACCCCAGTCCATCACTCCACCTCAGATACTCACTCAACCCCAGTCCATCACTCCACCCCAGTCCATCACTCCACCTCAGATATTACGAGCTTATTTTACCAGCAGTTCCTGTCTGTCTGTCTAGAACTCGTCGATCAGTCATTCTTCACCAACAAAGAAACAAAGGCTCCAGGTGACCTGGGAGGCCCCTAGTAACAGTAGCTCTGGAGACATTTACTTCTGGTAACACACACACAAACACACACACACACACACACACACACACACACACACACACACACACACACACACACACACACACACACACACAATTAATTTAACAAGAAGGAATTTGTGTATTTGCCAGACAGACGTGTCAATGTCATCATCTGATGTCATGGAGCTGATGTCATGGTACTGATGTCATCATGCAATGTGTTGCAGCGCCTCCTTCGTCCAGACCTACTCCACCTTCTGGGTGAAGGTGACCAGCGAAGATGTGAGACTGGACAGCTCGGTGAACAGGATCCCTGCTGGGAGCATGGTCAGGAGACGTCATGACATCATGATGACATCATGATGACATCCTTACACACAGCCAAAAGCATCATTACCCACACCAAAGGATGAACAGCTAATTAACGTGCTTAAACAAATGATAAATTAACAATCAACTGTTACTATAACATCAAATGCAAGATATACTAAACGTCCAACAACTGATGCCTGTTCTAGATTCAATGTCCGAGCACACCAATAATCCGGCTCTCTCTCCCCAGACCGCACTCCTCCTGACCGGACTCTCCGTGGGGTGGGGCGGCCTGTCGCCCTGAGCACCCTGTCAGCATGACCCTATTAGCAGCACCTTGCTAGCAGCACCCTGTCAGTCTCCTCCCGGGGCCTATCGTCCCCCTCAGGGGTCTCCAGAATAACGTCTACAATAATAAAGGCCCCCCCTCCTTCTGCCCACGTCTCCATGTTTCTGATTCATCCTCACGCTCCACCACAGATCATTACACACACACACACACACAAACAAACACAAGAGCTGGAGAAGATTGTGTTAATGTGGAGTTTATTCAGCATTGTTGTATCCATGGTAACAGTAATCTGGGAACAACAACAGCTCTGACGGTAAACATCCATGTTTCCTCTTCAACACACAAACATCCTGGAACAGTAGGGCTGTCTCTAGCTCAACGCTCTTTTTAAATCATTCTCCTCTCTTTGTAGCAGGGACAGGCATGAGCAGAATTAGAGGTTAGCGCTAGCGTTAGCATTAGCATGTAGCAACAACAAGACATCCTGCTCTACATTGTTGAGTCTCTGTTAGAACCCATGATGGGACCTCTGTTAGAACACATGATGGAATCACTGTTAGAACACATGGTGGAACCTCTGTTAGAACACATGATGGGACCTCTGTTAGAACACATTATGGAACCATTGTTAGAACACATGGTGGAACCTCTGTTAGAACACATGATGGGACCTCTGTTAGAACACATTATGGAACCATTGTTAGAACACATGGTGGAACCTCTGTTAGAACACATGATGGAACCGTTGTTAGATCACATGGTGGAACCTCTGTTAGAACACATGGTGGAACCGTTGTTAGATCACATGGTGGAACCTCTGTTAGAACACATGGTGAAACCTCTGTTGGAACACATGGAACAAGAGCTCCGTGTTAGATTGTCCAGAGGTCTGTCATGAGGACATGAACATAAAGTGACCCACTGCTCTCAGGACGAGGTCAGGAGGGTCAGGTGAAGGTGTAGACCACAGAGAGATGGTCTCTGAAGGCACCAGGGGGTCCTCAGAGTTAAGGTTCTCATGAAACAACGGAACCATCCTGGTATCATGACTTCTGTTCATAGCTAGATGTCTTCTCCTCCCAACGTCCCGCTGGAGCCTCTCAGAGAAGTCCAGGGTTATACTCACTGGGAGTTCAGTTAGTTAAGACCAGCTTGGTCTCCATGGAGACCGGAAAGGGAGAGTTGGGTAGGTCCAGGTGTTTCAGTCTAAGGTGGGTCCAGGTGTTTCAGTCTAGACTAAGGTAGGTCCAGGTGTTTCAGTCTAGACTAAGGTAGGTCCAGCTGTTTTAGTCTAGTCTAAGGTAGGTCCAGATGTTTCAGTCTGGTCTAAGGTAGGTCCAGATGTTTCAGTCTAGACTAAGGTAGGTCCAGGTGTTTAAGTCTAGACTAAGGTAGGTCCAGTAGGTCCAGGTGTTCAGTCTAAGGTAGGTCCAGGTGTTTCAGTCTAGACTAAGGTAGGTCCAGGTGTTTCAGTCTAGACTAAGGTAGGTCCAGGTGTTCAGTCTAAGGTAGGTCCAGGGTTTCAGTCTAAGGTAGGTCCAGGTGTTTCAGTCTAGACTAAGGTAGGTCCAGGTGTTTCTCTAACAGACTAAGTCTTGGAGGTAGTTCTCAGTAGGATCGTGCGCAGGGTTCAGGGTTAATAAACATGAATCAGAGCTTGATATCTGAACTATGTAGCAGTTCAACACATGCAGTACAGCAGGCTTAAAAGTGCCCTAGTCTCAGGGTATACACAGTAGTTCTACTGCACTGAAATCCTACAGCATGACACACAGCAACACTACAGTATGACCCTGTAATACTAAAGTAATACCACAGTAGAATTAGTACCCAGCAGTGGAGCCACTCCCCTTGTCCTCAAACAGCACAGCATGAATTAGTAAAAATATATTTAAATATATAAAAAATATATAGCATAATACATGTGGTAAACTAGGAGGAAGGTGGACTCTTTAGTAGGAGGGGACAGGGTCAGCAGGAAACATCTTGCATCTATAGTTTATAGATATATGATCAATCCTAGATCATTCCAGACTCTGAACAAACTACATTTATGCAATATAATGTTGGGATCAGGGCATGTAGAAGATGTTATAACATGTTGAAGCATGTTAGCGGATGTTAGCATGTTGTCAAGGATATTAGTATGTTGTAGCATGCGAGCATGTTGAAGCATGTAGCATGTAGGAGCATGAAAATACGTTGCAGCATGTAAGCATTTTAAATCATGTCAGCAGGTTTTGGCTAGTTAGCATATTATCGCATGTTAGTAAATGCTAAAAAGAAGAGCATTGTAAACTTGATAAACTATATTTGATACACTATATTTTATATAGTATTTTTATATACTATATTTGATATATTATATTTGATATATTATATTTGATATACTCATTTTGATATACTATCTGTAGTTGACTCTGTTAAAAGGCTGTCACCACGCCCACCAGGAGGAACCCTAGGGCCAAACATTAATACTTTATTATTTATTCTCTCTCGTGTGATACACACCTATTCTCAATAGTAGTGGGCATCGATATTGGTTTTGTTGGGGTAAAATAAACTATGTGTGCATAAGATGTCAGAAACAAAACATTCCCTTTAGAATAAGACCGATCAGTGTTATTGATCCTGATCACGTGACTCTGAGGACACAGGATGACCCAGAGCTGGACGCTGCTTCCTGCTTCTAACAGAGAGTAGCGCAGCACCACTGGACGCTGCAGGACAGAGGTTGTCTTCAGGTCACACAGAGGTCACCCAGAGGTCAGCTAGAGGTCACCTAGAGGTCATAGAGCACCTCCAGCACGGTGGCCAGCGACCAGGCCTGAGTCTCACAGCTGAAGGGGCAGTGCTGCCCGCTCTCATTGGTCAGCTCAGGGAGACCCTTCCATGGAGACCTGGGGAGAGGGCGATAGTTAGGGTACAGTTAGTGTACAGTTAGGGTCAGTTAGGGTACAGTTAGGGTACAGTTAGTGTACAGTTAGGGTCAGTTAGGGTACAGTTAGGGTACAGTTATGGTATAGTTAGGGTATAGGGTACAGTTAGGGTATAGGTTACAGTTAGGGTACAGGTAGGGTATAGGGTACAGTTAGGGTATAGTGTACAGTTAGGGTACAGGTAGGGTATAGGGTACAGTTATGGCGCGTTTCCACTGCAGGGTACGGAACGGATCGGATCGCAAAGGTGCGGGTCGGATCGCGTTTCCACCGCCAAAAGTGGGCGTGACCCGGACTTTGCCGTACCCGTTCCGACCCCATTTTGGGGACTCCTCCGTTGCGGTACCCAAAACGAGACCAGACGCCTGAAAGGGTACCCTGGAATTCTAGCTACACCCCCCCTCCGTTGATTGGTCGACAGAATCGTCACTTCCGGTCGACGTGGGGATAAAGACGAACAAACAGTAGCCTCGAGGTATTATTCTTAACAATTAACATGTCGCGTAAAAAGCTTGCTTGGCCGAACAAGGAGGTGGAGACGTTCGTCTGCATCCTTGGGGAGGAAGACGTTGTTTACTATGTTTACGTAGCTGCCGCGGCGATCGACATCCGGCCTACCACCAAGGGTACTGTCGGCAGTGGAAACGCGACCTCGGAACTGAGCTGGGCTATACCGCCCCCTCCCTACCGCACCTTTGCGATCCGATCCGTTCCGCACCCTGCAGTGGAAACGCGGCATTAGGGTATAGGGTACAGTTAGGGTACAGTTAGGGTGCTCACCCCTCCAGGTGGGTGTAGTGCCGTGACAGCAGGTGTTTGACCAGAGTCACGGTCCTCTGGTACTCTTCCTCCCCCAGCTTCTTAGAGAAAAAGAGTTTGGCCCGGAGGAAGTATCCTATTGGCCACAGCCACTCCTACACACACACACACACACACACACACACACACACACACACACACACACACACACACACACACACACACACACACACATTTTAAACAGTACTATGTTCCGCCACTAGGGGCTGTGACTACATGTTAAACAGTACTGTGTTCCGCCACTAGATGCTGTGACTACATGTTAAACAGTACTGTGTTGGAGAACTAGAGGCGCGTTGACTCACCGGCCCTTGGTGGTAGTTGAAACCCTTGGCCAGGTTGTAGTTGTCGTTGTCCAGTGCGTTGTCATAGACACCACAGTACACCATGTCACTAGAACAACAGAGACAGTGTTAAGGAGATCACTGAAACAGGAAGTTAAAGCGGCTGAAGGTGAGAGGTGAAACCATCAAAACACTTCCTGTCTGCTCCCTCTCGACCAATCAGAAGCATATAGAATATAGTATAGTAGTATATTGTATGGTAGTGTAGTTACTCTGGGTCCAGGGTCTTCATTCCCAGTGTTCCCAGTAGTTTGCTCTCTGCCACCTCCAGGGCCTTCCAAGCGCGCTCAGTGGAGAACAGCTCTGGAGCCTAGGGCCAATCGGAGCACAGGACAGGCCATCAGACCACAGGACAGCCAATCAGAGCACAGGACAGCCCATCAGAGCACAGGAAAGCCAATCAGAGCACAGGACAGCCAATCAAAGCACAGGACAACCCTTCAGGGCACAGGACAGCCAATCAGAGCACAGGACCGCCAATCAGAGCACAGGAAAGCCCATCAGAGCACAGCCCATCAGAGCACAGGATAGCCTATCAGAGCACAGCCAATCAGAGCACAGGACAGCCAATCAGAGCAAAGCCAATCAGAGCACAGGACAGCCGATCAGAGCACAGGACAGCCAATGCAAAAACACAGGATGGCCTATCAAAACATAGCATATCTGTCTGTCTGTGTGTAACCCGTCTGTCTGTTACATGTCTCTCTGTCTCTACCCTGTCTGTCGGCAACCCGTCTGTCTTTAACCTGTCTGTGTGTAACCCGTATGTCTGTAACCTGTCTGTCTGTCTACGTACCACCACCATAGCGATGGTGAAGTTGGGCCGGAGCTGGTAGTCACACCAGGCGCTGGAGGCCCCGAAGCTGTCCTTGTAGATGTGCTGTTTGTGGACCAGGTCTGGGCGGGTCTCGAGGGGGTCCCCGGCCTCGCCCGACACCCAGAAGGACGCCTCGAAGGACCGCTGGATGGCCTGGTCCCACCACGAGTACTGGATGAACTCCTCCTTGCCTAAGGGAGGACACCTTATACATGAAGTCACACTCCCCAGGGAGCAGGATGGAGTATAAAGTGCCATCTCTGTCTAACAGTATGTAGTATTAAGTATCGTCTCTGTGTAACAGTATGTAGTATGTAGTATATAGTATACAGTACGCAGTATATAGTGTAAAGTACCTTCTCTGAGTACTGTGGCTCCGTTGTAGGGGAACAGTATGTAGTATATACTATACAGTACGTAGTATATAGTGTAAAGTATCTTCTCTGAGTACTGTGGCTCCGTCGTAGGAGTACAGTATGTAGTATATAGTATACAGTACGTAGTATATAGTGTAAAGTACCTTCTCTGAGTACTGTGGCTCCGTCGTAGGAGTACAGTATGTAGTATATAGTATACAGTACGTAGTATACAGTGTAAAGTACCTTCTCTGAGTACTGTGGCTCCGTCGTAGGGGTACAGTCCCTCCTTGTGTAGCAGCAGCAACCAGCGCAGCGTCGACTTACAGAGACCCACGATCTCCACGGCCGCGCCATCCCTGGGGACAGAGAGTATTACTGCAGTACTGGGGACAGAGAGTACTACTGCAGTACTGGGGCGAGTCAAGCGATTAAAATATTTAATCGTGATTAATCGCATTAATGTCATAGTTAACTCGCGATTAATCACACTTTTTTTTCTATTCTAAATATCCCTTGATTTCGTGCTGCTAGCCATTTAGTGAGATCAGAGAGTGTTGAGAAGGTATAACATGTATATAACATGCTCTAACAGGTACCTGGGCGTTGCGGGCATCCCTTTGTTGCGAGCACGCTCGCTCTCTCCCATCTTGTCCATCCAGGTACCACAGTTGAAGCGGTTCCCCCCGGTTACGAAACCCGTCTCCGGGTCCACCTTGACGACCACGTTGAACCCTGAGGTCACATGACAGTTATCAGCATGGCTAGCACTAGCGTGGCTAGCATTAGCATGGCTAGCACTAGCATGGCTACCAGTAGCATGGCTACCACTAGCTTGGCTAGTATGATGCTACCATGATGCTGCTCCAGTCAGATACCTTCTGCTTTATAGTCAAATATCTCCTAAACTACAGATGACATCATACCTGATGACATCACATATCACCTCATACCTGACCTAGGTCAACAATAAGGAGGAGGAGCAGGGAGAGGAGGAGGGGGAGGGAGAGGACGAGGTGAGGGGGAGAAGGAAGAGGAGGAAGAGGGGGAGGAGGAAAAGGAGAAGGAGGAGGAGGGGGAGGAGGAGCAGGGAGAGGAGGAGGACGAGGGAGAGGAGGAGGACGAGGGAGAGGAGGACGAGCGGGGAGACAAGGAGGTGGAGGAGCAGGGAGCGGATGAGCAGGTGGAGGACTACCTTCGTCCCTCATGTGCTGGTCTATCTTGGGTCCGGCTCCTCTCTCTCGGTAGGAGATCCCCTGCAGGTGGCGCTGGAGAGCCTCCTGGATGACATCATGGAGAGGCTGCTCCTGTAGGAGAAACACACACACATGTCAAAAACACGCTATGCACAACACACACACACACACACTATACACAAAATACACACACCTGAAACACACAAATCACACACACACACACACACACACACACACACACACACACACACACACACACACACACACACACACACACACACACACACACACACACACACACACACACACACACACACACACACACACACACACCATGATGTGTGTGTGGGTACGTACCACCTCTCCGGCGGGGCGGGGCTCACAGTCGTCGGTTGGGAACATGCGTGTGACGGGACACAGCAGGATGTCCTCTCCCTGGGGCACCTGGGTAACGTAGTCCTGAGGAGGAGGAGGAGGAGGAGAGGAGCAGCATGAGGAGGAGGAAGGAGCAGCATGAGGAGGAGGAAGGATCAGCATGAGGAGGAGAGGAGCAGCATGAGGAGGAGGAGGAGGAGGAAGGAGCAGCAAGAGGAGGAGGAGGAGGAGGAGGAGGAGGAAGGAGCAGCATGAGGAGGAGGAGGAGGAGGAGGAAGGAGCAGCATGAGGAGGAGGAGGAGGAGGAGGAGGAGGAGGAAGGAGCAGCATGAGGAGGAGGAGGAGGAAGGAGCAGCATGAGGAGGAGGAGGAGGAGGAGGAAGGAGCAGCATGAGGAGGAGGAGGAGGAGGAAGGAGCAGCATGAGGAGGAGGAGGAGGAGGAAGGAGCAGCATGAGGAGGAGGAGGAAGGAGCAGCATGAGGAGGAGGAGGAGGAGGAAGGAGCAGCATGAGGAGGAGGAGGAAGGAGCAGCATGAGGAGGAGGAGGAGGAGGAGGAGGAAGGAGCAGCATGAGGAGGAGGAGGAGGAGGAGGAGGAGGAGGGGAGCAGCATGAGGAGGAGGAAGGAGCAGCATGAAGAGGAGAAGGAGGAGGAGGAAGGTGCAGCATGAGGAAGAGGAGGAGCAGCAGTACCTGGACGCACTGCAGCCACCACCAGACGGCGTCCCTGCAGTTGTAGCGTGCGGCGCGGCCGCCGCCCAGCAGGTTTGGGACCAGGCCGTGGCGCAGCGTCCCCGCGAAACCCAGGATCACGTTGCTGCGGAGACGGGAGGAGGGGTGAGAGGAGGATGGAGGAACACACACACACACACACACAAACACACACACACGACACACATACCGCGCCTCCAGGTGGCGTCCCGTCAGCAGCATCAGGCCGCGCAGGGCGATGAAGGAGTCCCGCCCCCAGCAGCGGAAGATCCCCGAGGAGAAGTGAGGAAGACCTGGAAGAAGACCAGCCGTCAGCCTCCTGCCCACTCCTCTAGCCCCTCCTCCTGTCCTCTAGCCCCTCCTCCTGTCCTCTAGCCCCTCCTCCTGTCCCCTAGCTCCCCTCCTGTCCCCTAGCCCCCCTCCTGACCCCTAGCCCCTCCTCCTGTCCCCTAGCCCCTCCTCCTGTCCCCTAGCCCCTCCTCCTGTCCTCTAGCCCCTCCTCCTGTCCCCTAGCCCCTCCTCCTGTCCTCTAGCCCCTCCTCCTGTCTGAAAGTCCTTCCATGTAAGGTCTGCTCCTTTGTTCCCTAATCCCAACCCTCCGCTGTGATAGGACGCTGAGAAGCTACCTGCAGCCAATGAGACGCAGCACTGCTCCTTCTGCCCGGTGACGGGGCTGAGGCGGTAGGGGACGTCCTCCAGCGAGGAGGAGAGCGGAGGCAGGGCCGGCAGCCGACCCACCCCGCACATCTGGACCGAGCCCAGCGCCAGCAGCCGCACCAGGCTGGAGCCCTCCTGGACGAAACTAACAGACACACCGTAGCGTTAGCAGCAGGCTGGAGCCCTCCTGGACGAAACTAACAGACACACCGTAGCGTTAGAAGCAGGCTGGAGCCCTCCTGGACGAAGCTAACAGACACACCGTAGCGTTAGCACCAGGCTGGAGCCCTCCCAGACAAAGCTAACAGACACACTAAAGCGTTAGCAGCAGGCTACCTGCAGCTAGACGAGCAAGCCTACCTGGACATGAGGCGGTAGGTGGACTGCAGCGCCGCTCCGTATGCCCCGACCAAGATGGCGTCGAAATAGCAGGGGATGAGATACCGAGGAACCAGCTTCAGGAAGTCAAACATAGAGGCCAGCCACTGGCCCACCTACACACACACACACACACACACACACACACACACACACACAGATGGAGAAGGGTCTGACTGATAGGAAGAGGAGGATGTCTGACTGATCGGGGGAAGAGCAGTAGGAGGAGGAGAGGAGAGGAGGAGGAAGAGGAGGAGAGGAGGAGGAGGAGGGGAGGAGGAGGAGAGGAGAGGAGAGGAGAGGAGAGGAGAGGAGAGGAGAGGAGGAGGATAAGGAGCAGAGGGAGCAGCAGGAGGAGGCTCTGACCTGGGCCAGCGGTCCCTCGCGGGCTACCAGGCGGGAGGAGACGTAGTCCAGCAGCCAGTCCCCCTGACGGAGGTTCACACACAGCGGGTGGCCCAGGTCGTTGGTGGGCCGGATCTCAGCCAGCACCGAGATGAGCCCTGTGCAGACCAGCACCAAAACGTGAACCATCAACCAGCACCAGACCATCAACCAGCCCCATCAACCAGCACCAGACCATCAACCGGCCCCATCAACCAGCACCAAACCATCAACCAACACCAAACCGTGAACCATCAACCAGTACCAAACCATCAAACAGCACCATCAACCATCAACCAGTACCAAACCATCAACCAACACCAAACCATCAACCAGCCCCATCAACCAGCACCAAACCATCACCAAACCATCAACCAGCCCCATCAACCAGCACCAGACCATCAACCAGCCCCATCAACCAGCACCAGACCATCAACCAGCACCAACCCATCAACCAGCACCAGACCATCAACCAGCCCCACCAACCATCAACCAGCCCCACCAACCATCAACCAGCACCAAACCATCAACCAGCACCAGACCATCAACCAGTACCAAACCATCAACCAGCACCAAACCATCAACCAGCACCAAACCATTAACCAGCACCAAACCATCAACCATCAACCATCAACCATCAACCATCACCAAACCATTAACCAGTACCAAACCATCAACCAGCACCAAACCATCAACCAGTACCAAACCATCAACCAGCACCAAACCATCAACCAGCACCATACCATCACGGTACCTTGCAGCCCGGCGTAGCGGAACTTCTCCCAGCCCGGGACGCCGTAGCATCCTCCTCCATCCTCCTCTTCCTCAGCGTCGCAGCGGAACAGCAGGATGTTGAGGTCGGAGAGGGAGAGCTGGGACATCAGCCTGCGCACACACACACACACACACACACACACACACACACACACACACACACACACACACACACACACACACACACACACACACACACACACACACACACACATATATATATACAGTATATATGTTCACACATGTATATATATACACACACACACACACACACACTATGTGTGTGCATGTGTGTGGGTCTCTGTGCTATGTGTGTGTGTGTGCGTGTGTCTCTGTGTTTGTGTGTGTGTCTCTGTGTTTGTGTGTGTGTCTCTGTGTTTGTGTGTGTGTCTCTGTGTGTGTGTGTGTGTGTGTGTGTGTGTGTGTGTGTGTGTGTGTGTGTGTGTGTGTGTGTGTGTGTGTGTGTGTGTGTGTGTGTGGTTTGTGTGTGGTCGAATGCCTACTGTGCCAGGGGGGTCTTCAGCGCGGGGGGTGTTTGGAGGTCCGGGATGCTGCCCTTGCGGTACTTGGGGCTGAACTGGGTGAGGTAGAAGCGGAGGATCCCGACCACTTGCTGGGCCCGGGGGTCCAGGCTCACCCTGGAGGGAGGGGGGTTACCATGGAGATCTTAGAACCACTCAACATCAACACTGCAGTATGATTAAGGGCGTATTCACACCAGGAAAGTCCTTAGTTCGATCTCTTTGGTCCGGACCAAAACGCAATGTTTATCTTTTGGTTTGGTGCGGTTCCTTTTCACATTGCAATTTTTCTCAACAATCCGAGAATTCGTCAACGCACATTTGTGCATAGATCGTTCAATCATTGGACAAGACGGTCGGGGTGGGGTAACACGGGGTAACGCATAAAAAAAAAGAGAACAAAGAAAACAAAGTCAACAAACTATGGAGATTCAGCGTACTGATGTTTCATACAGTTGCAAACATTTGCAGTACTTTTGGAGCATCAGAGGCGTTTGGAAGCAAACTGAGACCACCTCTCCGGCTGGGTCTCGGACCGGCTGTTTGGTCCGCACCAGAATTCAATGGTTTGTATTCACACCAGCCCAAAAGGTCCGCACCAGCGATTTTTTTGGTTTGGTTCGACCAAACAAGGCAGGTGTGGATACGCCCTTAGAGAAGAAACACTTAGAACATTGAGTGTGAGTGAGTGAGTGAGTGAGTGAGTGAGTGAGTGAGTGAGTGAGTGAGTGAGTGAGTGAGTGAGTGAGTGAGTGAGTGAGTGAGTGAGTGAGTGAGTGACTGAGTGACTGAGTGACTGAGTGACTGAGTGACTGAGTGACTGAGGTAGTGAGTGAGTGAGGTAGTGAGAGAGTGAGGTAGTGAGTGAGTGAGTGCGGTAGTGAGGTAGTGAGTGAGTGAGTGACTGAGTGAGTGAGTGACTGAGTGAGTGACTGAGTGACTGAGTGACTGAGGTAGTGAGTGAGTGAGGTAGTGAGAGAGTGAGGTAGTGAGTGAGTGAGTGAGGTAGTGAGTGAGTGAGTGATTGAGGGTACCTGAAGGCGATGGCGCTCCCAGGGGTCAGCTTCTGGAAGGTGATCTCCTGGATGAACTCTGACCTCCCCTTAGAGGTCACGACCCCCGGCTTCACCAGAGTACTTTCCGCTAGCTACATAGTGATGGTGATAGAGTGAGAAGTGATACAAGGTATAGAGTAACAGAAGAGTGAGGAGTGAGACAAAGTCTAAAGTAACAGAAGAGTGAGGACTGATAGAGTGAAGAGTTATACGAGGTATATATTAACAGAATGGCGATAGTGATAGATTAAAAGGTGATACGAGTTGTATAGTAACAGAAGAGTGAGAGTGATAAAGGGAGGAGTGATACGATGTCTTTAGTCACAGAAGAGTAAGAGTGACAGAGTGAGTAGTGAGAGTGATAAAGTGAATAGTGATACAATGTCTATAGTAACAGAAGAGTAAGAGTGACAGAGTGAGTAGTGAGAGTGATAAAGTGAATAGTGATACAATGTCTATAGTAACAGAAGAGTAAGAGTGACAGAGTGAGTAGTGAGAGTGATAGAGTGAGGAGTGTTACACGGTATATAGTAACATAATAGTCAGAGTGACAGAGTGAGGAGTGATACGAGGTCTATAGTGAGAGTGACTGAGTGAGGAGTGATACGAGGTCTATAGTGAGAGTGACAGAGTGAGGAGCGATACGAGGTGAGTACAGACCGCTATGTGCTCCTTGATCTCCACAGAGTACTCCGGCATGCCATTGATGACGTCATCGTCTCTCTTATAACTCCCAGCATGCCTTTCAACCATCCTCGCCTCAAACACCACCTCCTCGATCTTCCCTGAGAGAGAGAGAGAGAGAGAGAGAGAGAGAGAGAGAGAGAGAGAGAGAGAGAGAGAGAGAGAGAGAGAGAGAGAGAGAGAGAGAGAGAGAGAGAGAGAGAGAGAAAGAATCAGACAAACAGGAAAAGAGACAGACAGGCAGGCATAGACAGGCAGACAGGCAGACAGACCTGGTATGAACATGGGAGGGGTGGTGGGGGGGTACTGGTGGGTCTTGATGTCCCAGAATGCTGTTCTGCTGACGGTCACCACTGATTGATGGGTCGAGGGACAGTGGCGAGTCACAGCCACCGTGTCCGCGTCCACCTGGTCCACGTACACCTGGGGACAGGAAGTAATGTCACACATACAACTAGACCGGCTCACACACAGGAAGGGATGTCAGAGCACCGGCGGGACACTTCCCTACTTCCTACTCGTTTCAAACCTACTAGCATTATGCTACCATGTTTCACAAACCACAGGTATTTGATAACTATGTTCAATAACAAGCACTTACTACTTTGGCTGGCCAGACCTTTCAACCCCTCCCCTCACCTGTATAAAGCCCCTCCCCTACCTGTATGAAGCCCTGTGCCGCCAGCTCCTGGTGCAGCAGGTTGATGGCTCTCTTTGCGGCCGTGATGCCAGTCTGGCCGCTGGTCACCCCCACAGAGGCAGAGGGCGCCGCGCTCCAGCTGGGGTACACACGCTCCTCCTTGACCACCGAGATCTGGACCAATCACAACACAACGCTGAGCAAGCGTCTCGAGGACGTGTGTGTGAGTGTGTTTGATTGTTTGAGTGTTTGAGTGTGTATGTGTGTCTTTGTGTGTGGTGTGTCTCTGTGTGTGTGTGTGTTTGTGTGTGTGTGTGTGTGTGTGTGTGTGTGTGTGTGTGTGTGTGTGTGTGTGTGTGTGTGTGTGTGTGTGTGTGTGTGTGTGTGTGTGTGTGTGTGTGTGTGTGTGTGTGTGTGTATGTGTGTGCGTGTACCTGGTGTGGTACCAGCTCGTCGTACCCTCTGGTGGAGCCGGTGGCGCAGCACGCCATCGACACAACAGCGGCACTCGGCAGGGCATCCAGCACCGACCGCAGCTACAACACAACGCTAGCTCATTAGCATCAGCTACCACCCAACATTAGCTAATTAGCATCAGCTACCACCCAACATTAGCTCAGTAGCATCAGCTACAACACAATGCTAGCTCATTAGCATCAGCTACAACACAACGCTAGCTCATTAGCATCAACTACAACGCAACACTAGCTCATTAACATCAGCTACAACACAACGCTACCTCATTAACATCAGCTAAAACACAACACTAGCACATTAGCATCAGTTACAACACAACACTAGCTCATTAGCATCAGCTAAAACACAACCCTAGCTCTTAACATCAGCTAAAACACAACGCTAGCACTTAGCATCTGCTAAAACAGAACACTAGCTCATTAGCATCAGCTACTGCACAACATTTCAGCAGCAACAGAACAATAGCATGTTAGCTATAAGACACAACCGTAGCATCGGCTACAAAACACATTAGCACATTAGCATCAGCTGCTACAGAGACGTAGCCCTTGGGAAGGGGGAGGGGCCTGTGATTGCAGACCTGGATGGGGCACTCATTGTCGTGGGTGATGTCCAGGAACATGGCGTGGGCGATGGAGGGGACCAGGGGCCGCAGGCTGGGCTGCACCAGGGCCCCCACCGGCTGGCCCCCGTAGCGGTACACCAGGCGGCCCTCCTCATGGCTGTCCCCCGCAGACATGGCCTCTGGGACACACAGCAGTTAACCAGTTAAGCAGCTAACCAGCTACACACACTCCAGACCAGTTAAGCAGCTTACCAGTCTACACACACTCCAGACCAGTTAACCAGCTAACCAGCTACACACACACACACACTCCAGACCAGTTAACCAGCTAACCAGTCTACACACACTTCAGACCAGTTAACCAGTTAACCATCTACACACTGCAGACCAGTTAAGCAGCTAACCAGTCTACACACACTTCAGACCAGTTAACCAGCTAACCAGTCTACACACACTTCAGACCAGTTAACCAGTCAATAACCAACCAACAATAATAATACATCTTAGCATTGTATTGGTTATTACAACTACAAGGTGTATTTCTTAAATATATATATATATAGTATCTATATATATTTATATATAAAAGGGAGATCCATATCTAGTATTAAACATTGTATTAAAGCAACAGTACCTAGCATTAAAGCTACAGTACCTCGTATTAAAGCGACAGTACCTCGTATTAAAGCTACAGTACCTCATATTAAAGCTACAGTACCTCATATTAAAGCAACAGTACCTCATATTAAAGCTACAGTACCTCATATTAAAGCAACAGTACCTCATATTAAAGCTACAGTACCTCATATTAGAGCAACAGTACCTCATATTAAAGCAACAGTACCTCATATTAAAGCAACAGTACCTCATATTAAAGCAACAGTACCTCATATTAAAGCTACAATACCTAATATTAAAGCTACAGTACCTCATATTAAAGCAACAGTACCTCATATTAAAGCTACAATACCTCATATTAAAGCTACAGTACCTCATATTAAAGCAACAGTACCTAGCATTAAAGCTACAGTACCTCGTATTAAAGCGACAGTACCTCGTATTAAAGCTACAGTACCTCATATTAAAGCTACAGTACCTCATATTAAAGCAACAGTACCTCATATTAAAGCTACAGTACCTCATATTAAAGCAACAGTACCTCATATTAAAGCTACAGTACCTCATATTAAAGCAACAGTACCTCATATTAAAGCAACAGTACCTCATATTAAAGCAACAGTACCTCATATTAAAGCAACAGTACCTCATATTAAAGCCACAATACCTAATATTAAAGCTACAGTACCTCATATTAAAGCAACAGTACCTCATATTAAAGCTACAATACCTCATATTAAAGCTACAGTACCTCATATTAAAGCAACAGTACCTCATATTAAAGCAACCGTACCTCATATTAAATCTACAATACCTCATATTAAAGCTACAGTACCTCATATTAAAGCAACAGTACATCATATTAAAGCTACAATACCTCATATTAAAGCAACAGCACCTCATATTAAAGCTACAATACATCATATTAAAGCTACAATACCGCATATTAAAGCTGCAATACCTTGTATTAAAGCGACAGTACCTCCTATTAAAGCTGTAATACCTTGTATTAAAGCGACAGTACCTCGTATTAAAGCTGTAATACCGTGTATTAAAGCGACAGTACCTCGTATTAAAGCTGTAATACCTTGTATTAAAGCGATAGTACCTCGTATTAAAGATGTAATACCTTGTATTAAAGCGACAGTACCTAGTATTAAAGTTGTAATACCTTGTATTAAAGCGACAGTACCTCGTATTAAAGATGTGATGCCTAGCTTTGTGACGAAGACATTGTCAAGTTCCTCGCTGCCCGTGAAGAGCTCCGCCACCACGTAAAGGTTAGGACACACCCTCCGAGCAGCGGCCAGCATAAACTGAACAACCACAGCACAGGACAGCCAGGCCACGCCCACATCACAGACAAGAGGGAAGAGGTTTGGGGAGACGGGAGACAAGGCAGCAGAGCCAAAAGAGATGTGATGTAGACAAAATGAGAGAGAGACAGAGAGAAACAGGGAGAGAGTGAGAGGGAGAGAGAGAGAAACAGGGAGAGAGCGAGAGGGAGAGAGAGACAGAGAGAAACAGGGAGAGAGAGCGAGACAGAGAGAAACAGTGGTAGAGCGAGAGGGAGAGAGAGAGAGCGCATTAGTATACGCATGCCAACGTGCACACCAGCAACACGTGCACCAGCACACGTGCACCAGCGTACCGCGCACGAGGCTGCTGATCCCAAGGCGGTTGACGAAGACGTTGTCGAGAGTCTCGCTGCCCGTGAAGAGCTCAGCGATCACATACAGGTCGGGGCGCACCGCCCGGGCAGCGGACAGCATGGTCTGGACACACACACACGCACGCACGCACGCACGCACGCACGCACGCACGCACGCATTCACACGCACACACACACAAACACGCATGCGCACACACGCACGCACGCACGCACGCATGTATACACACACCCACACAACATACCCAAACACACACACACACAACATACGAACACAAACATAAGATACAAACATTCGCACATACAACACACACATACTTCCAGGACTGAATTTATAAAACACAACAGAGGCTCAAAGACTTTGAGAGAAATGATCAGCATGTGAATGTGATGAGGTCACGGTGTGAAGGGGTCAAGGTGTGCTGAGGTCACGGTGTGAAGAGGTCATATGCGATGAAGTCATGGTGAGATGAGGTCATGATGAGGTCATGGTGGGATGAGGTCATGATGAGGTCATGGTGTGGTGAGGTCATGGTGGGATGAGGTCATGGTCTGATGAGGTCATGGTGTGATGAGGTAACGGTTTGATGAGGTCACGGTGTCATGAGGTCACGGTGTGATGAGGTCATGTGTGATGAGGTCACTGTGAGGCCGTTGCCCTGATGACGTACCTCAGCCACGTGCAGCGGTGTGGAGTGGCAGTTGTCGAGGCGGACCCCGTGGAAGTGCTGTGCGGTGGTCTGTGTGTAGCGCGTCATGTGGGCCCAGAGGTAGGGGCAGTCCTGGGGGCCGGCGCCGTAGCGCAGCTTCACGCTGTCGCCCCAGCACACCAGCTCCCTGCGCAGGTACACACTGGAGCCTGCACACACAGGGGGTCATGTTGGACATGGGTTGGGGCCATGTTGGACATGGGTTAGGGCCATGTTGGACCCTGATTGGGCAGCCATGGTGGATCTAGGTTCTACGGCCATTTTGGAAATAGTGCGGTGGCCATGTTGGATATAGGTAAAGCGGCCATGTTGGACCTGGGGAGGCGGCCATATTGGACCTGGGGAGGCGGCCATGTTTGACATGGGGATGCGGCCATCTTGGACCTAGGGGAGGCAGCCATGTTGGACCTAGTTGCGGAGTCCATGTTGGATCTAGGTGTGGCGGCCATGTTGGATCTAGTTGCGGCAGCCATGTTGGATCTAGGTTCGGCGGCCATGTTGGATCTAGGTTTGGCAGCCATGTTGGATGTAGGATTGGCGGCCATGTAAGATCTAGGTGCGGCAGCCGTGTTGGAACTAGGATTGGCGGCCATGTTGGACCTAGGGGAGACAGCCATGTTGGACCTAGGGGAGGCGGCCATGTTGGATATAGGTGTGGCAGCCATGTTGGACCTAGGGGAGGCGGCCATGTTGGATATAGGTGTGGCAGCCATGTTGGACCAAGGTGAGGGAGCCATTTTGGATCTATGTGCGGCGGCCATGTTTGACCTAAGGGAGGCGACCATGTTGGATCTAGGTGCTGCGTCCATGTTGGACCTAGGTGTGGTGGCTATGTTGGACCGAGGTGCAGCGGCCGTGTTGGACCTAGGTGCGGCCATGTTGGATGTACTGGCCTGGTTCAGCGAAGTTGCGGAGGGGGTCGTCCCCCATCACCCAGCCGTTGTGCGCCAGGAAGTGACACGCCGCAGTCGGCACTTCCAGGAGACGCAGCTCCTCCTCCAGAGAGAGGAGCTCAAAGGAGGAGAAGGAGAAGTACCTACACACACACACACACACACACACACACACACACACACACACACACACACACACACACACACACACACACACACACACACACACACACACACACACACACACACACACACACACACACAGTTGAGGGTTCCTACCTGCTGTGATGTATCAACAGATGTGATGTTCAACTGCCTCTTTCCCTTTATACCCCTCTTTCTATATATCCTCTCTCTCCATAAATACACACAAACACACACATGCAAAATTTGTGTTCTTCTCAAATTCTCTTGACTCCTCCATGGTCTCACCTGGTCTAGTCTCATCTGGTCTAGTGAATCATGTTCTAGTCTCACCCAGTGTTCTTACCTGGTAACCAATGGGTTCTTCTGGTTCACAGGTCCCAGTTTAGGACCATGGTCAGCCAGCCGTTCATAAACAACAGTTCCCACGATGCAGTTGGCTGCCTGAGAGGAAGAAGAGAAAAAGAAAATATAATCTTCAAAAGAAAGTTTGAGAGTTCTGAAACCTTTAGAAAACCAATGTTCCAAAACATTCAAACATACATTTATTAAAGGTATGGGTATGGAATTCTCTTTTTTGGCCATTTTTGCAAAATTACTGGAAATACTTCGTAACCGACTTACAGCCACTGAGTTAGAAGTACTTACATGAAAATTAAACAAGTCAATGATCTGTGGAATGGGCAGGGCTCGAAAAACTCCAGCCAATGATTTCCAGAGCCACCGAGTGGCATTGGACAGTAAGTACGTTAATCAAACGGTCGTACTGCACTCCCCCTCCCCCTCCCCCGCTCCCCGCGCGTGACCCTTTGTGCACGTACTCAAAGCTCGTGACCCAGAGCAAGCTTCTGCTGTTGTTATCCTGCGGTAGCTACTGGAGCTAGCTAACTAGCTAATCCAAATTTGGACCTAGCACTAGAAGACAACCCTAAACTCTAACCTAGCAAGCCTGGCTCGATCTCGCGCATCTGTGTTCGCGCTCGTGCATGATTGCGTGTCCATGAATTTGGAATGTGTGGAGTCAGAGTCAGCGTTGAAGGAGAGGGGGTAGGACCATTCGAGTTGTGTATTTTCAAAGTCTGCTGGCGTTTTGCAAATCCCATACCCAACCTTTCAGTATTTTAACAACAAGCCATTAGTTTATAGTTTAACAAGCCATTAGTGTATAGTTCAACAAGCAATGAGTATATGTTGTAACAGGTTAGAGGTCAGTAGTTATTTAGTAGTTAGTAAGTATTTTAACCTGTAAATTAGTAGTAGTTAGTATCTTAACCTTTAGATTAGTAGATGGTTAGTATCTTAACCTGTAGGTTAGTAGTTAGTTAGTATCTTAACCTATAGGTTAGTTGTTAGTTAGTATCTTAACCTGTAGGTAGTTAGTATCTTGAACTTTAGGGTTAGCAGTAGTTAGTATCTTAACCTGTAGGTTAGTAGTTAGTATCCTAACCTATAGGTTAGTAGTTGGTTAGTAGTTAGTTAGCAGTAGTTAGTATCTTAACCTGTAGGTTAGCAGTTAATTAGTAGTAGTTAGTATCTTAACCTGTAGGTTAGTAGTTAGTTAGTTAGTAGTAGTTAGTATCTTAACCTGTTGGTTAGTAGTAAGTTAGTATCTAACCTGCTCCTGGTGCTGGTGGACGATGTGGTACTGCTGTCCGTTCAGCTCATTCAGCCTCTGCTTCAGCGAATCACAGCATTCCAGGAGGTGATGGGGGGCGGGGCTACAAACACATCATTTGATTACTGCATAATCTGAACTCTGTGGAGACGTCCCAACCTCTAGTGCTCAAATGTTTTTCTTGCGACTGACCTCTGAGGGACAAATATCTCCAGGGCCGAGTCCATATCAATAGTGTTGCCATAACGACGGTAACTAGGGTCTTGGATCATCCTCAGCCCTTTCCCTACTCGCTTATTATGGTCTGGTTTGGGATCTGAGCATCAGAAGAAAGTAGATAAATCACACACACAAAAATACAAACAAACACTTGTTATTATAAAGCATTAGAACTGTTCTAGGGAGTTTATAACATGAGAACGGTTCTAGTGAGTCTATAACTGGTTAGCAGTGATCTTGTTCGTTTAGGCCAGGTTAGCAGTGTTCTAGTGGATTATAACAGGTTAGCAGGGTTCTAGTGGGATTAGATTAACAGGTTAGCAGGGTTCTAGTGGATTATAACAGGTTAGCAGGGTTCTAGTGGGATTAGATTAACAGGTTAGCAGGGTTCTAGTGGATTATAACAGGTTAGCAGGGTTCTAGTGGGATTAGATTAACAGGTTAGCAGGGTTCTAGTGGATTATAACAGGTTAGCAGGGTTCTAGTGGGATTAGATCAACAGGTTAGCAGGGTTCTAGTGGATTATAACAGGTTAGCAGGGTTCTAGTGGGATTAGATTAACAGGTTAGCAGGGTTCTAGTGGATTATAACAGGTTAGCAGGGTTCTAGTGGGATTAGATTAACAGGTTAGCAGGGTTCTAGTGGGATTAGGTTAACAGGTTAGCAGGGTTCTAGTAGGATTAGGTTAACATGTTAGCAGGGCTTTAGTGGGTTTCGATTAACAGGTTAGCAGGGTTCTCACGGTTCTCCAGCAGGGTTCTGAAGGCGGCCACAACGTTCTCCACGTTGACCTGGAAGAACTCCCACAGTCTGACCTGAGGAAACACTTCCTGCCAGAGGACGCTGCGCAGCGCCTGCAAACACACACACGCACATACATTACAAATACACACAAACACGCACATTACAAACACACGTACACACACATAACAAACAAATACACACACACACACACACACACACACACACACACACACACACACACACACACACACACACACACACACACACACACACACACACACACACACACACACACACACACACATTACAAACACACACACACACACACACCAGATTACAAACACACACATTACACACACACACGCACAAACACATTTCAATCACACACACACACACACACACACACACACACACACACACACACACACACACACACACACACACACACACACACACACTTCATGTTGAACCCATTATTCTCCATTCCAACACAATGTCATCTTTAGTTAAAGGCACCCAGTGCAACTTTCAAGGCTTAAAAATAAACATTCAATTTCTAGTCTTTTTTACACGTAGTAAGTTTCAATAACTTCATACCATTACATACCGACATTTAAGCAGCAAAGATGAGACGTCGGTTGTGTGGTGAGAACTGATACAAAATCGATAACAACAACAATGCCGCCATTTTCTTTATTTTTTGTAACCTACAATAAATAAAGCAGGCTTCCAGTCAATGGAAAAATGGCTTCTCCCCACCGGCGATTGTTGTTGTTTACGATTTTCTATCAGTTCTCACCACACAACGACGTCTCATCTTTGCTCCTTGAATGTCGATATGTAATGGTATGGAGTTATTGAAACTTACTACGTGTAAAAAAGACTAGAAATTGGATGTTTATTTTTCATTGAATGTTTACATAAAGTTGCACTGGGTGCCTTTAAGGAAGGTTAACTAATAGCAGTGATTAGCAGCTAATCAGTAGCTAGCTAGCTAGGAGGCTAGGAGGCTAGGAGGCTAGGCCTAGGCGGTGAACTGACGTTGAGGTGTGCCTCGCTGGTGATTTCAGCAGGAAGTCCTTTAGCAACGTAGCTTCCGCTAGCAATGCTATCGCTGAGGTGGCTGAGGGAGCGGTCCAGGACCCAGGCGGGGCGCAGGTGGGGTGAGTTCACCAGGTTGTAGCCGCACTCCGGGTGGTCTGCCAGCCAGGGGCTGTTAGCCGCTGAGGACACATTGGGAGTTAACATGGGGCAGCATTACAACATGGAGTGATTCAATACAAGATGGAGTGATTCAACACAACATGGATTGATTCAATACAACATGGAGTGATTCAACACAACATGGAGCGATTCAATACAACATGGAGTGATTCAATACAACATGGAGCGATTCAATACAAGATAGAGTGATTCAATACAAGATGGAGTGATTCAATACAACATGGAGCGATTCAATACAACATGGAGCGATTCAATACAACATGGAGCGATTCAATACAACATGGAGCGATTCAATACAACATGGAGTGATTCAATACAACATGGAGTGATTCAATTACATCATGGAGTGATTCAATACAAGATGGAGTGTTTCAACACAACATTGTGTGCTTCAATAAAACATTGTGTGTTTCAATAAAATATTATGTCTCAATAAAACATTGTGTGTTTCAATAAAACATTATGTGTATAACATTTTGTGTTTTTATATCACATTGTTTGTTTTTTATAACATTTTGTGTTTTCTTTATAACAATTTGTGTTTGTTCGTGTTTTGTTCATATTATAATATATTTAAAGCTGCATGGAAGACATTGGTCCACAGATATACCACAGAATGGGTCTATGTCAATAAACCCGAGATCCTAATGAAATCAAAAAGGTGGAAGAGGGCCAGAGGGGTGCGGTTCCTGACTCTGATCTGTTCAGCGTGGGAGATGCATATGAGGGCAGATGTTCAAGACTGTAGGTCAAAGGGATCACGAGATATGCATTTTTTGACTATTGCTATAGCGCCACCTGTTGCCAGTCAATTTAATCTTTCTCCTCTGTTCCTGTCTACTCAGCCTTGACAGCCGTGGAGAGTTCATGAGAAGCAACTCAGCAGTCTTTGCTGTGTCCGTCAATCTGGCGGAACAATAATAAAACAACAGGTGGCCTCTGCCTCTGAGGCTGGCCCGTAATAACATTCATAAAGCCTGTCCTGTGTTCAAGGCGCTCCACAGTGGACCGTACCACTGCGCTCCACAGTGGACCGTACCACTGCGCTCCACAGTGGACCGTACCACTGCGCTCCACAGTGGAACGTACCACTGCGCTCCACAGTGGACCGTACCACTTTGCTCCACATTGGAACGTACCACGGTGCTCCACAGTGGACCGTACCACTTTGCTCCACATTGGAACGTACCACGGTGCTCCACCGTGGAACGTACCACGGTGCTCCACGGTGGAACATACCACTACACTCCACAGTGGACCGAACCACTTCACTCCACAGTGGACCGTACCACTGCGCTCCACAGTCGACCATACCACTGTGCTCCACAGTGGAACGTACCACTGCGCTCCACAGTGGAACGTACCACTGCGCTCCACAGTGGAAAGTACCACTGCGCTCCACACTGGACCGTACCACTGCGCTCCACAATCGACCGTACCACTGTGCTCCACAGTGGAACGTACCACTGCGCTCCACAGTGGAACGTACCACTGCGCTCCACACTGGACCGTACCACTGCGCTCCACAGTGGAACGTACCACTGCGCTCCACAGTGGAACGTACCACTGCGCTCCACACTGGACCGCAGTGCCAGCGGCTCGCTACTTTAGGACCTGCCCACATAGAGCGCACCGTCGCTATGGAAATGAAATGGCGGCCAGGAATAAAGTCAGGGAACCTTTGACCTTCAGTGGGTTTCTGACCTTTATATCAAGTTCCTGAGACTCTCTGACCTTTACTTGGGAACTGCAAGCGGGGGTAACGGGGTTATCACTCGAGGGGGCTGCACTAGTTCATTGGTTTCTTTGGTGGCCTGGTAATGTATAATATTAAATGATGCATAGATTGGATCTATAGACGTGAAAGCTATTACATATAGCTATGATAGACATCATAGTGATATTTATGATGTATAGAGGTTCAGAAAGAGGTGATACTTATGGTGTATAGATGTTCATAAAGGGGTGATATTTATGATGTATAGATGTTCATAAAGAGGTGATATTTATGACACATAGATGTTCATAAAGAGGTGATATTTATGACACATAGATGTTCATAAAGAGGTGATATTTATGATGCATTGATGTTCATAAAGAGTTGATATTTATGATGTATAGATTTTCATAAAGAGGTGATACTTATGATGTATAGATGTTCATAAAGAGGTGATATTTATGACACATAGATGTTCATAAAGAGGTGATATTTATGATGCATTGATGTTCATAAAGAGTTGATATTTATGATGTATAGATTTTCATAAAGAGTTTATATTTATGATGTATAGATGTTCATAAAGAGGTGATACTTATGATGTATAGATGTTCATAAAGAGGTGATATTTATGATGTATAGATGTTCAGAAAGAGGTGATATTTACCGGTGTGGTTGTACACCACGTCTGTGATTGACAGCATGTTCCATTCTCTCTTCATCTTCTCCACCAATGCGCCGACATCGGCCCAGCCGTAGCTCCGCCCCTCAGGGCTGAACTCGGGGTTAAAGGTCAGCTGATCGGCCAATGAGTAGCAGGACCTGGACTCACCCAGGGTCTGGAGGGGAGTGAAGTGGAGCATGTTGTACCCTGAGAGAGAGAGAGAGAGAGAGAGAGAGAGAGAGAGAGAGAGAGAGAGAGAGAGAGAGAGAGAGAGAGAGAGAGAGAGAGAGAGAGAGAGAGAGAGAGAGACAAAAGAGGAAGACAGACAAACAGACAGATATACAGACAGACAGACAGACAGACAGACAGACAGACAGACAGACAGACAGACAGACAGACAGAGAGACAGAGATTAAAGCTATATTAAGCAATCTGTTGTATCATATCAGTTGTAACTCTCTCTACATCTCGATAGATCAAAGGCTGGATCTCTCTGTGCCCCCGGCCCCGGTCCAAAGCACCCAGCCTCAGTCAGCCGGAGGACACAAGTGTCTTCGGAGGCCGAGTCTAGCCGGCTTGTTCCTTTAGAGTGGCCCTACCTAGCTTTAATCAGTAAGTGATAGAGGAGTGTCAAAGCTAGCTGCTAGCTAGCTGGCTGCTGAAGCTAAGTAGATGAATGCCACCAAACTAGCTGTTACATTAAGCTGCCAACTATATAGCTGCTAATTGACACCTAGCTAGATGCTACCTCGCTGGCTGCTAGCTCGATACTAGGCTAAACTGTTAGCTGCTATCCGGTGGCGTCCTACCGGTCTCCTTGGCGACCTGCAGCCTCTGTGGCCAGAGGTCCAGGGTCCCCAGACACTTGGCCAGGTAGGTCTGGATGGTGATGCAATCCAGGGGCAGGACCTGGTCGTCGGGGCCCACCCGGAGCACGGGGTCCACCACCAGGTAGCCCCCACCGCACCGCCCCCCGTCCCTGGGGAACACAGGAGCAGGAGCCTCTACAGTAGGGTGGAGGTACCACTGCCTCTACAGTAGGGTGGAGGTACCACTGCCTCTACAGTAGGGTGGTGGTGGGTGGAGATACCACTGCTTTTACAGTAGGGGGGTTGTGGGTGGAGGTACCACTGCCTCTACAGTAGGGTGGAGGTACAATTGCTTTTACAGTAGGGGGGTTGTGGGTGGAGGTATGACTGCCTCTACAGTAGGGTGGAGGTACCACTGCCTTGACAGTAGGGGGGTTGCGGGTGGAGGTATGACTGCCTCTACAGTAGGGTGGAGGTATCACTGCCTTTACAGTAGGGGGGTTGTGGGTGGAGGTATGACTGCCTCTACAGTAGGGTGGAGGTACCACTGCCTTTACAGTAGGGGGGTTGTGGGTGGAGGTATGACTGCCTCTACAGCGGTTGGAGGTGTCACTCCCTCCACAGGGTGGTGTGGGTGGTGGTCCTAGGGGGCCGTACCCGAGGCTGTAGTGGAAGTGGAAGGAGCCGGCCAGCTGCAGGTCCAGGCAGCAGTACTTGTCCGAGTCGTCCTCGCGGCCGGCGGGGTTCACCCAGCTCAGTACCCGGAAGCAGCTCCTCTGGAAGGCCTCCCCCGCCGCAGGGTAGTTGGTGTGGAGGCTGACGGAGCGGCCCTGGAGGCTGGGGCCCAGACGGAACTGCAGCTCGAAGCCTGGGGCCCACAGTGACACAATACAAGTACACATTACTACACAATACTACACATTATGATGCCACGCCCTAGTTGAAAATTGTATTGGACTACTCTACACCTTAGTAAACAATACAGTTACTCTACACCATAGTAAACAATGCAGCTACTCTACACCTTAGTAAACAATACAGTTACTCTACACCATAGTAAACAATGCAGCTACTCTACACCTTAGTACACAATACAGTTACTCTAACCCTACACATTAGTACACAATTGTTACTACAATACTACACATTAACGCACCTTAGTTGCTACAATACTACACATAAACACACCTTAGTTACTACTATACTACACATAAACACACCTTAGTAACTACTATACTACACATTACCAGACCTTAGTTACTACAATACTACACATACACACACCTTAGTTACTACAATACTATATATTAACACACCTTAGTTACTCAAATGCTACACATTCACACACCTTATAGACACTACAAAACTAGTAGTTAGTAGCATGGAGGCTAAATGCTTGTCCACACTAAATGCTATTCTCGGGAGTGATAGGATGAGTGATACTAGGTGTGATACAGGACATTTCCTATCTTGCCCCAGCCTGAACATAGACCTCTTATAGTTATTATTAGCAGTGATACTAGAATTTATACCAGGAGTGATACAGTGATGTGAGGGGTGAGAACAGGAGTGATACAGTGGTATGAGTGATACCAGGAGTGATACAGTGGTATGATGAGTGATACCAGGAGTGATACAGTGGTATGAGTGATACCAGGAGTGATCCAGTGGTATGATGAGTGATACCAGGAGTAATACAGTGGTATGAGTGATACCAGGAGTGATCCAGTGGTATGATGAGTTATACCAGGAGTGATCCAGTGGTATGAGTGATACCAGGAGTGATCCAGTGGTATGAGTGATACCAGGGGTGATACAGTGGTATGGGTGATACCAAGATTGATACAGTGGTATGATGAGTGATACCAGGAGTGATACAGTGGTATGATGAGTGATACCAGGAGTGATACAGTGGTATGAGTGATACCAAGAGTGATACAGTGGTATGAGTGATACCAGGAGTGATACAGCGGTATGAGTGATACCAGGGGTGATACAGTGGTATGAGTGATACCAGGGGTGATACAGTGGTATGATGAGTGATACCAGGAGTGATACAGTGGTATGGGTGATACCAGGATTGATACAGTGGTATGATGAGTGATACCAGGAGTGATACATTGGTATGATGAGTGATACCAGGAGTGATCCAGGGGTGTGAGGAGTGAGAACAGGAGTGATACATTGGTATGATGAGTGATACCAGGAGTGATCCAGGGGTGTGAGGAGTGAGAACAGGAGTGATCCAGGGTGAGTCCTACCTTGTTCCAGTCTGAACAGAGTCCTCTCCAGGTTCTCCTGGTTGTTGAGCTGGAGGACTCGGATCTGCTTCAGGTGCTGGGGCAACATCTTCTGACGTCTGCTGGACACACTATCTCACTCTCTGTCTCTCTCTCTTTCTCACTCTGGAAGAAAAGAACACTTTTACACTCAAGCTGGAGCCAACCAGTCACAAACCTTCTCATGTGTGGAGAAGCTAGCGGCCTAGCTCCCTGGCTTCCTAGCCGCTAGCTCCCTAGCCCCCTAGTTCCGTAATCCCCTAGACCCCTAGACCCATAGCTTCCTAGCCCCCTAGCTCCCCAGCCCCCTAGCTCCCTAGCCCCTAGGCCCTTGCAGAATCCTCCTTCTCCAGAGAGCTTTGAGGCCCTCTGTGGTTTGGAGTTCTGCTCAGAACCTTCCGGGCTTCTCTCTCGGTCTGAGCGAGGGAGTTGATGTGTTTAAGAAGTAAGTCCAAAGCTTCAGTAGCTTCTCCAAATTTAATTGGATTCTTTATTCACTGAGGATAACAGAGTCTGCTAAATTACTAAATGCAGATACGAGTTTGTACGGTAAGTTATAAAGAAGTTACTCCAGGGTCTCATGGTCGGAATGGGGCGAGTCAGAGTGTGTGTCCTAGTTCAGTGTGTGCTACTGCACGTTCTAGTTCACTATTGTGTGCTACTGTATGTTCTATTTCACTAGTGTGTGCTACTGTATGTTCTAGTTCACTAGTGTGTGGTACTGTATGTCCTAGTTCACTAGAGTTTGTTACTGTGTGTCCAAGTTTACTTTAGCCAACAGTTCAGAGTTCACCAGAGAGTTCTGTGGTCGTCACTTTTGAGTCGTGTAAACAAACCTCACTTCCTCTGGAAGCAGGAAGTACTAAACTACGCAACAAATAAATACAAAATTCCTTGTTAAACACCAAGTAATAATAAATAAACTACACAATGGCTATAAAATAAACACAACAAGCATTCCAAAAAAAACAACTTGATTACACATAGCCTAGCGTTGTGAAACACAAAAGGTTTCCTAAGACAAACTTTACAAAAGGTTTCTCAATGTTGAAACTGAAGTTTGTTTTGAAAGTCTGGTCAGCTGTTGTGTCACTGAAGGAGTCCCATCGCAGATTATAACGAGTTTAACGGTATTAGAATACATATTCAATACATATTTTTAAGATTGTTTTAAGATAGATAATGTAAGATTACTTCATAAAACTAGAATTATGTAGATGGTTCGTTCGACATTATAGTAGAATGTGGTAATGTTATAATCCACGATGAGGGAGGAACCAGGATGCAGCGCTGCACCGGGGTTCAGTAGCGGGACTACATGCCTCGTCGTCCGGGCAGAGGCTCTACCGGGAGGACCGAGATAGACCAGACCCCTAACCCTACCTGGTCCCGGGGCAGCGAGCCGGTGGTGATAACAAGGTCACTTCTTAATGTCACCTCCGCTATTTATAACTAACAAACTACTTCTACTAGTTTAAAGCCACACACACACACACACACACACACACACACACACACACACACACACACACACACACACACACACACACACACGCACACACACACGCACACACGCACGCACGCACGCACGCACGCACACATGCACGCACACATGCACGCACGCTGCAGCCCCTGCACATGCACGGAAATCTGGAACCACAGGCCCAATTTCTTTCCATATCTCTTCGATATCTCCAATATCTCCAAATCTCGTCCATGAGGAACCAGACGAGGAGTCCCGCGGCGGGCCGACCTACCGCCTCAGGTCCGCTACCCGCCCGCCGGTCCGGACTACGGCCCGGCCCCGCTAGGAGATGTGGTGGTGTGTGATGTTATTATTCACCTGTCAGGTCTCTGTCTGGACAGCAGAAAGTCTTCTCTGTCTCTGCTCCTTGCTGGTGGAGGACAGCAGGGCAGGGAGGGGCGGGGCGGAGGAGGGAGTGGGCGGGTCGGAGCAGCACTACCGTAATGCCGCTGGTAGTGGCGGAACATACCGGCTGAAACCTCTTAGAAACTCTTCCGTTAATTCCGTACAAGCCGGTTCATGTGTGGATATTAAATGTTCCCGTTCGGACACCGAGGCTGATCGTAGACGGTTGGGATGTGAGCGGGATATTTATGAATGCGTGATTTGTAGAGAGACAAGAACGGCTCGCACGTGTTCCGCACTGGGACGAGCAGGAGCGCACGCACACATTGGAGGGGTTGCGTAATAACAGCTGGCGGGACTGCAGCACCAAAGACAAACAGACAGACAGACAGACAGACAGACATGCATGCAGACATGCGGGCAGACAGACAGAAAGACATACAGACAGGCAAACATGCGGGAAGACAGACAGACATGCTGGCAGACAGACAGGCGGGAAGACAGACAGACATGCTGGCAGACAGACAGGCGGGCTGACAGAAAGACAGGCAGACAGATGCAGACAGACAGACGGGCTGACAGAAAGACAGGTAGGCAGATATGCAGACAGACAGACATTCAGACAGACATGCTGGCAGACACGCAGCGGACAGACAGACAAATGGGTCAGGAAGACAATGTTGTAAATGGAATGCTGGTTAACATCGAAGCAGAGAGGACAACAAACACACACTCATATATATATATCAATATATATATATGCACACATATATATATATACGCACAGTCGCACACACATATATATTTATGTATATACACAAACACATAGATACACACACATATATATATGTGTATATACATATATACATGCACATAAATATATACGCACACACACACACACACACACACACACACACACACACACACACACACACACACACACACACACACACACACACACATATATCTATATATATATAGATATATATAGATATATGTAGATATGTATATATATATATATATATATATATATATATATATATATATATAAATATACATTATAATATATTATTATAAACACTATATATATATATATATATATATATATATATATATATATGTATCTATATATATATATATATATATATATATATGTATCTATATATATATAATAATCATTCATGACCAGCTGAGGGAGACATAGTATGAGTTAAATATATATATTATTAAATATATGATTCTACTGTTTCCGTATATTCTACTGTTTCCGTATTTATATCTGGATTTATCATTCAAAATAATAATTGTTGAATAGTGTGTGTGTGTGTGTGTGTGTGTGTGTGTGTGTGTGTGTGTGTGTGTGTGTGTGTGTGTGTGTGTTTGTGTGTGTTGTGTGTGTTTGTGTGTTCGAATATGTTTGAATGTGTGCGTAGGCGAGAGTTTGCTTGTGTATAAGTGTGTGTGTATGTGTGCTTGTCTACGCGCGTGTGTAGAAACGTGTGTGTGTTTGTAAGTGTGTATCTGTGTGTTGGTGTGTGTGTGTGTTTGTTTGTGATTATCTTGTCTCTGAAACACACTAATCCTCTGAAAGATTTTAGAACACAGCTTGCAAATGTGTGCATGTCTGTGTGTGTCTGTTTGTGCGTGTGTGCGTGCCAGTGTGTGTGTGTGTGTGTGTGTGTGTGTGTGAGTGTGTGTGTGTGTGTGTGTGGGTGAACATAGGGTTAAGCTGTCACTAACACTGCTGCTTTTTGATTGGCTAGCAGCCACACTCAATTCATGCCACTGGCGCTGGGTGATACTCAGAGGGAGAGAGAGAGAGAGAGAGAGAGAGAGAGAGAGAGAGAGAGAGAGAGAGAGAGAGAGAGAGAGAGAGAGAGAGAGAGAGAGAGAGAGAGAGAGAGAGAGAGAGAGAGAGAGGATATATATAGAGAGGAAGGATATATAGAGAGAGGGGTATAAAGAGAGAGGAAGTTGAACATCACATCTGGTGATACATCACAGCAGGTAGGAACCCTCAACTGTGTGTGTGTGTGTGTGTGTGTGTGTGTGTGTGTGTGTGTGTGTGTGTGTGTGTGTGTGTGTGTGTGTGTGTGTGTGTGTGTGTGTGTGTGTGTGTGTGTGAGAGAGTGTGTTGTCATGGCCATCCATCCTACTTGTAAGCCGTGATGACATTAAGTAATGACTGGTTGTCAGAGTGAAAGTGACAACTGACTGGTTGTCATAGTGACATTGACTACTGTCTGGTTGTCATAGTGACAGTGACTGCTGACTGGTTGGTGAAACATCTTCCTATTAACTGGTTTTCATGGTGATCCATCCTACTAGTTACTGGCGTTCATGGTGACAGTGACTGGTTGTCACGGTGACAGATCCTACGATTAACTGGTTGCCATGGTGACAGATTCTACTTTTCAGTTGTTGCCATGGTTAGCCATCCTATTGCTAACTGGTTGACATGGTGACAGCGACTAGGGACTGTTGTCTTTGTGACTGCATGTTGTAAGGTAGTGGTCCAGGAGTCAGGGTGTTGACCCCCAGCGGAAGGGTTCTGGGCTCCTCCTCTGTCTACCTGTAGGCCTCCCTACCTGCTCCTCAATGACCTGTCTCTGTACTGTCTGACCCCTACCTGCTCCTTAATGACCTGTCTCTGTACTGTCTAACCCCTACCTGCTCCTCAATGACCTGTCTCTGTACTGTCTAACCCCTACCTGCTCCTCAATGACCTGGCTATGTACTGTCTAACCCCTACCTGCTCCCAATGACCTATCTCTGTACTGTCTAACCCCTCCTAACGACCTGTATCTGTACTGTCTAACCCCTACCTGCTGTCTCTGAATTGACTCTTGATTGATCTTTTACTAAATTAGGTGATAGTTGATAGAGTGTGAATAATGAAGAATAGTCTGTTTGAGGTGCATTGTATTCTATGACACTTTTTCAGAAGGGCCTGTCAATCAAATTACGTCATAACATTCCACTCTATTGGAAAACTGTAATCTGTCAGCACGCAAATGTGTGTGTGTGTGTGTGTGTGTGTGTGTGTGTGTGTGTGTGTGTGTGTGTGTGTGTGTGTGTGTGTGTGTGTGTGTGTGTGTGTGTGTGTGTCTGTGTGTCTGTGTGTGAGGGTGCACTTCCTGATGTGACCTTGTATCTAATCTTTTGTTGTCAGAGGACAAACAACACAATTGTAGGATCAAGTCTGAGAGGAGAATCTGAGGCCTGAATTACTGTGGTTTAGTTTTTTTTACTAACTAGTCTGTACTAATAATTTGATATCGTTTAACTTAACTAATACTAGGATATCGTTTAACTTTATTCAGACTCGGAAATCGTTTTACTTCTCTTTAATATGATATAGTTTTATTTACTCAATCATATATGTTAGGGTTAGGACTTATCACCTGATCTCCCAGCGGGACGTCAACTACAGGTGCGAGTAACGGGCGAGAGAGAGAGAGAGAGAGAGAGAGAGAGAGAGAGAGAGAGAGAGAGAGAGAGAGAGAGAGAGAGAGAGAGAGAGAGAGAGAGAGAGGGAGGGGGAGGAAAACACAGAGAGAGCGAGAGAGAGAGAGAAAGAGCGACAGAGAGATGTTCTGTGGATTCTGTGTCAATACATTATTTCCATCTGCTCCAATTCACGGGGAAGGGATCTGATCGATACAAGCGACCTCTCTCTGAATCACACGCACGCACGCACGCATGCACACACACAAACACACACACACACACACACACACACACACACACACACACACACACACACACACACACACACACACACACACACACACACACACACACACACGCACAAACACGCACAAACACGCACACATACGCGAGCTCTCTCTGTATGCGTCCCTCCTCGCGCCGGCGGGCGGCGGCTTGGTTGCTCGCGCTGCCGGCAGGAAGCGGAGGAGAGCGGTGCGCGCGACGCGGGCGGCTGGAGATGATCTCTTTCTGGCTGCTGTGCTGGAAGCTGCTGGTAGGTAGAGACACGCGCACATCACACATCTGTATGTAGACGGACAGCTGTCCTTAAGCCTGATGAGAGACACGTCCCATAAGGCACCTCTCCATCTCTCTAGAGCCACGCGAGGCACTCAGCTGTTTCCCGCCTCTCCGCGCTGTGTGGGTGTGTGTTTGCGTCTGTCACGATCCTGGCGAGTCGCCGACTGTTATGTAACATGCTTATGACCTGCTTAGAACCCCCCCCCCCCCCCCCCATCAATATAATATAACGGAACATACGCACACACACACACACACACACACACACACACACACACACACACACACACACACACACACACACACACACACACACACACACATATATATATTAATATGCAAGCGCACACACACAAAAAGACACAGGTATTCAAAGTGTGCCCTGTCCAGTACTGAAATGCTGGAGGTGGCATTATCTACGTGATTGAGCTCATGTCAGCTACATGATGGAGCTAGTACTAGCCACATGATAAGGTAAGGGTCAGCTACATCATGGAGCTCGAACTAGCCACATGATAAGGTAAGGGTCAGCTACATGATGGAGCTAGAACTAGCCACATGATAAGATAAGGGTCAGCTACAGGATGTAGCTAGAACTAGCCACATGATAAGGTAAGGGGCAGATACATGATGGAGCGAGAACTAGCCACATGATAAGGTAAGGGTCAGATACATGATGGGGTTAGTGATAGCTACATGCTGGAGAGACACAATGGCGCGGTTTATGTCTGAAATCATAATTCTCTCAACAAAATCCCCCCAAAAAAGTGAGAGACTTAATTTATGGATACCGCTACATGTTGGAGTTACTGTTAGCTAGCATAGTGTTTGCCTCTGTGACCTTCCGGTGTAATCTCTGGGAGTAAAGTCTCAATCAACGGGGTGAGATGGAGATCTTTGTTCAGCGTTGAGTAAATTGACCTCGCTGGCACCATGGACGCCTAATCCAGGGTCCCGATTGTAATCCAGAAGTCATGAGATGTGAGATTAAACACACAGACGGCATCGCCGCATGCATTCGCTTGTTTAGTAGAACTCTTAAAGCAGTTTGTTGGACTCTAATGCAGTTTGTACTCTAAAGCAGTTTGGACTCTAAAAGCAGTTTGTTGTTGGATTCTAAAAGCATTTGGTTGGACTCTAAAAGCAGTATGTTGGACTCTTATGCAGTTTGTTGGACTCTAAAAGCAGTTGGTTGGACTCTAAAAGCAGTCTGGACTCTAAAAGCAGTTTGTTGGACTCTAAAGCAGTTTGTTGGTCTCCAAAAGCAGTTTGCTGGATTCTAAAAGCAGTATGTTGGACCCTAAAAGGAGTTGGTTGTTGGACTCTAAAGCAGATGGTTGTTGGACTCTAAAAGCAGTTTGTTGAACTCTAAAAGCAGTTTGTTGTTGGACTCTAAAAGCAGTTGGTTGGACTCAAAAACAGTTTGTTGTTGGACTCTAAAAGCAGTTTGTTGGATTCAAAAAGCAGTATGTTGGACCCTAAAAGGAGTTTGTTGTTGGACTCTAAAGCAGATGGTTGTTGGACTCTAAAAGCAGTTTGTTGAACTCTAAAAGCAGGTTTTTTGGACACTCTTATCCAGGCTTCAGTTTAAACATCCTGACTCTGATGATGTGAGTCGGTTAGTGCTCTGTTACCATAGTAACAGCTCCAGTCTGTCAGCGGCACATGCCGTTAACGGCAGACCATAATAACCTCCCAGCCCACTCACAGCCAACGCAGCGTTGCCACGGTTACCCCTTAGTTCCTTGCAGTTTAGCACATCAAAGATTTGCAGAGGATAGTGATAACTGTGATGTCATCTATGATGTAATCAAGTTTATGGTTTCATCTAGGTTGTAATTGTGTGATAGATGTTGTTTCATGATGTGATGGATGATGTATTTGATGACATACAGGTAATTGATGATGAAATTAAATCTGTGCAGAAGAAAACCGTATTGATAGACTCATTATGGGTGCAGACATAAAAAAGTAGACTCCATAATGTTTAAATATTATCTGCTATCTCCCAGATATAAGTTAAATAATCACTTAAATGCTAACTGGGGACTCAGCTAAAAGCTAGTGACTCCGAGATTAGAATCTAGTTTTGTTTGTTTTGAACATATCCGTCTGTCTCATAGATCTTCAACATAGTAATCTAGGCTGTTTTGTCTGGTTACTAAATAATAGCGCAATTCAGGAAAACAGGTGTAAATGAAGGTTAAGCTCTGCTCCAAACGACTCGTTCTCTGAACACAGAGGTGTGCTGCATTTCACAGACTGACGGATCACTAGAGCTCTCAAAGTCCTGCTAGCATAAAACAAGCATCTCAGAGCTGAGAGAGAGACCGTGGGCTGCTCCTCAGTTCCCTGGAGCTCCTGAGAGCTCCTCCTCATGGAGACGGGACCTCCCCCTTCAACACTCTGTACTATAACTCTGTGGGATGAACCTTTTTTTGGATGCTTATCTTTATTATATTTATATCTATCTTATTTTGTCATTTCCCAGAGAGCCACCGCAGGACTCAGGAGGAACGCTGGCGAACTGACAGACGGTAACCAGGACGACGGTAACCAGGACGACGAAAACCAGGACAACGATTACCCCAGCAACAGCCTTGCTGTCCACGGATCTCCTCCTCCTACAAACTCTTCAGAGCCTGTCGCCATGGAGGCCATGGCATCCTCTCCACCACCTACACCAGAGACAGAAACACACACGCTGATTGGCTGTTGGCACCCAGACGCAGAGGAACTCCATTTCCCAGAAGGCGGAGGGGCACAGGAAATGATGAGTGATGAGAAGGAGGGCGGAAGGGAGGGAGAAGGAGAGGGGGAGAAGGGGGAGGAAGAAGAGGTTCAGCAGGTAGAGAAGGTGGATGAAGAGGAGGGGGTGGAGAGAGAAGTAGTGATGGAAGGAGAGATGAAAGGAAGTGTAGAGGAGGAGGAGAATGGAGAGAGGGGAGAGGGGAATGAGGGAGGAGGAGCCGAGGAGGGAGTCCAAGGAGATGAGGAGGTGTTCGCCTCAGGTCCCTCCCAGCTGCTCCTGTCAGCCATGTTGGGGCGGAGCCAGGACCAGGGAGATGATCCTAGCCATGGTGACCCTTGCCATGCCCATCATAGGGTCCTCCCCCTTGACGAATGTCATCCTGGCGATAGCGGTCAACCTAATGACGGTCTCCCTAGCAACGGTGGTCCCCCTAGCAACGGCGGTCACCCTAGCAACGGTGGTCAGCCTAGCAATGGCGGTCACCCTAGCGACGGTCACCATACTGACGGTCACCCTAGCGACGGTCACCCTAGCGACGGTCACCCTAGCAACGGTTACCCTAGCGACAGTCACGCTAGCAATGATACCCCTAGTCACGGCGGTCCCCCTAACGATGGCCCCCCTGGCGACGGTCACCCTAGCGACGATCCCCCTGGCGACGGCCCCCCTGGCGACGGTCACCCTGGCGACGGTCCCCCTGGCGACGGTCACCTTAGCGACGGTCACCCTAATGACGGACACCCTAGCGATGGTCACCCTAGCGACAGTCACTCTAGAAATGGCGTTCACCCTAGAGATGGTCCCCCTAGTGACGGTCACCCTAGAGACGGTCACCCTAGTGATGGTCCCACTAGTGTCGGTCACCAAGCAGAGTTAGCTCCTCCCCAGGATGACGGTCACCTTAGCGACAGTCAGCTTAGCGACTGCCTGCAGGCGGAGCTGGCTATGGTGACATCAGACAGCGACACAGGGGAGGACCAATGGGAGTCCTCCGCTCCACATGACATCATAGACCAGGATGTAGGGGTCGTCTGCAGCTCAGAGAGGGAGGAGGGAGAAGGAGAAGAGGAGGAGAGAGGGAGCGAGGGGAGGAGAACTCAGAGGGAAGGAGGGAGTATGGACAGGGGGGAAGAGAAGGAAAAGGAGGCTGGAAGACAGGAGCCAAGCGAGGAGATGGAGGAGGAGAGGAGAGGAGGCAGGGAGCAGCAGGAGGTGCAGAGGAGGCAAGCGAGAGATGTCCTCCTCCGCTCTCCCTCCGTTAGCTCCTCTGCTAGCTCCACCGACACAGACAGGAAGGTACGGATGACCTTTAACCTGACTTAGCTCCTTCTCTAACTGAGTTAGCTTGATCTCTAGCTGAGTTAGCTCGATATCTAGCTGAGTTAGCTCCTATGCTAGCTGAGTTAGTTAGTGTACAGCCAATGGGCAGCAGGTAGTTTGATAGGCCAATGGGCAGCAGGTAGTTTGATAGGCCAATGGGCAGCAGGTAGTTTGATAGGCCAATGGGAGCAGGTAGTTTGATAGGCCAATGGGCAGCAGGTAGTTTGATAGGCCAATGGGCAGCAGGTCATTTGATAGGCCAATGGGCAGCTGGTAGTTTGATAGGCCACTGGGCAGCAGGTAGTTTGATAGGCCCATAGGCAGCAGGTAGTTTGATACGCCACTGGGCAGCAGGTAGTTTAATAGGCCCATAGGCAGCAGGTAGTTTGATAGGCCACTGGGCAGCAGGTAGTTTGATAGGCCACTGGGCAGCAGGTAGTTTGATAGGCCACTGGGCAGCAGGTAGTTTGATACTCACCCTCTCCTGGTCTGCAGCTCCCTGCAGACTTCTGTGTCCTCCAGGAGTCGAACAGCGAGAATGTCTTCACTGAGCACCTGGACTTCCTGTTGGCACGGCAACAGTGGAGGAAGATGGAGGAGGAGGTCAAAGGCAAGCCCCTCCCCCTACCAAGTGGGAGGAGTCAAGGAAGTGTCCAGGGGACACACAGCTCGCTATACCCGCCCACACGCAGTCCCCACATCCAACGCAGGTAAACCCATGTAGCTCCTCCCACACGTAGCCCCGCCCCCAACACAGGTAAACCCATGTAGCACCTCCCACACATAGCCCCGCCCCCCACACAGGTTAACCAATGGCGGAGGTTCTCTAACAAGGTATCCTCCACCAGGGCGGGCCCCCAGCCGGCCTCCAGGGAGACCCCCGTCTCCTCAAGGGAGACCCCCGTCTCCTGCAGCCTCTCCCCAAGCTCGGAGGACTCCGGGATGGATGGGATGGATGACCCGCCACCCCGTGGGCCCCCGGAGGAGCCGGAGAGCGCGGTGGAGCGGGAGATCCGCCTGACGCTGGACCGAGAGGAGCGCCACCGCAGGGAGCGGGGACGGCTGGCCCAGGGCCCCGCGGCCCCCCGGTGAGTCCTGGGCCCTTGAGGGGACTACTGTGGTCCACTCCTGTAGTCTACCATAGTACCCCCTTATAGTGTACCACATGGTACACCCCTATAGTGTACTACCATAGTACACCCCTATAGTGTACTACCATAGTACCCCCTTATAGTGTACCACATGGTACACCCCTATAGTGTACTACCATAGTACACCCCTATAGTGTACCACATGGTACACCCCTATAGTGTACTACAGTACACCCCTATAGTGTACCACATAGTACACCCCTATAGTGTACCACATAGTACACCCCTATAGTGTACCACATAGTACACCCCTATACTGTACCACATGGTACACCCCTATAGTGAACTACCATAGTACACCCCTATAGTGTACCACATAGAACCCCTATAGTTAACCACATAGTACACCCCTTTAGTGTTACCATAGTACACCCCTATAGTGTACCACATAGTACACCCCTATAGTGTAACACATGGTACACCCTTATAGTGTTACCATAGTACACCCCTGTAGTTAACCACATAGTACACCCCTTTAGTGTTACCATAGTACTGCCCTATAGTGTACCACATAGTGCACCCCTATAGTGTACTACCATAGTTCCCCCCTATAGTGTACTACACATTGTACACCCCTATAGTGTACTACACATGGTACACCCCTATATAAAGCTTTGTATTAGCTTTAGCTTTGGGTTAGCTCTAGCTATGTGTTAGCTTTATGTAAGCTTTAACTTTGAGTTAGCCTTAGCTATGTGTTAGCTTTGTATTAGCTTAAGCTTTGTGTTCTCCTTTTCCAGACCAATCAGTCTTCAGACCGGGCGATCGCCCCCCCGCCCCCCAGCCTGCCGCACCCCCAACCTCGCCATCTCCCCCATGCCCGCCCCCCTCCCCTTCTCCCCCACAACCGCCCCCCTCCCCTTCTCTGTCTCCCCCGCCCCCCTCCCCTTCTCCGTCTCCCCCTCCTCCCTCCAGCGCTCCATCTGCCACGAGTTGACCGCCAACAACGTCATCATCCTGGAGCCAGACTCTGCCCACTCCAGGTCCCGCCTCCTCTCCCCGGGGGGCTTCAGCGATTGGTCGCTGAGGCCCTCTACCGACGTCATCGTCGTGGAAACGGCTAACCTCATCATCCGCAGCGCCTCCGAGTTCTGCCTCAGCTCCATCCCCGTCGCTACGGAGACCCAGGAGTCCACCTTCTCCTCCAACCCCTTCTTCAAGCTGCGCTCCCTCAGCAGCCAGTCGCTGGTGGAGCAGGAGATACGGCTGGTGAGGCAGCGGGAGGAGGAGTGGAGGAGGAGGAGAGGAGGAGGAGGAGGAGGGGAGTGGAGGGGAGGGAGGGAGAAGGAGAGGTTTGACACGGTGCTGGTGTCCCCCGGGCTGAACGACAACATCACCTTCAACGGTACGACATCACTCAGAACTTAACAATGACATCACTCAGAACTTAACTATGACATCACTCAGAACTTAACTACGACATCACTCAGAACTTAACTATGAAATAACTCAGAACTCAACTATGACATGACTCAGAAATTAACTATGAAATCATTCAGAACTTAACTACGACATCACTCAGAAATTAACTATGAAATCACTCAGAACTCAACTATGACATCACTCAGAACTTAATTATGACATTAATCAGAACTTAACTACGACATCACTCAGAACTTAACCATGACATCACTCAGAACCTCAAGACTTACTACGACATCACTCAGAACTTAACTACGACATCATTCAAAACTTCAAGACTTAACTATGAAATCATTCAGAACCTCAAGACTTAACCACGACATCACTCAGACCTTAACTATGACATCACTCAGAACCTCAAGACTTAACCACGACATCACTCAGACCATAACTATGACATCACTCAGAACCTCAAGACTTAACAATGACATCAGTCAGAACCTCAAAACTTAACCACGACATCACTTAGAAATTATGCCATCTTCAAAACTTTAGTTTCGAACGAGTTTCGAAAGTTCGGACCTTAAGCTTGGAGGAAAGCGCTTTGAAAACAATGTTGGGTCAGAGTTTTCGCTCAGAGTTTTGTGCGGAAGTAAAGCTACCCGAGTATTCCGAGTTCACGTCACCATAATGGCTGCCCATTTCATTAAATTCATAGACTCAAGCGACACAAGCGGCACCTCTTAGACGCAAGCACTAAGAGGTGCCGAACTTGCTGAATGAACTTAACATCCATTCTTACATTTGCATTACGATACATTATAGCTTACAATTATAAACATCACCTGATAATTCTCGCTCATATTCAACCATCGCAAGCAGTTCTAAAAACTGAAAATCTGTTCTCTGTGAATACAGCAAAGAAGCGCAAAGAGGCCCCTGCGGGCATCCAGACTTGCTGTTGTTCCGAAGTATAGTCTCACGAACAATCTGTTTTCCGGAAGAAGGGATGTTTTATGTCATAGCCTACGAACTACTGAGGGGGGTTTCCTGAACCCTCTTATTTCGGAAGAAGGGATGTGTGCTAGATGTGTGCTTGATAGATCAGTCTACCAGCCTACTCAGTGGACTGTAGCAAACGTCGCTCATCTAACCGTCACACATCTAGGTGGACATGCCCACCTGTGATGTCACAATCCTGCACATTTTGTAAACGGCTTGTAATGGCTAATCACACTCACACCTGGTGGTATGATAGGTCCCCTTTATCTATGACATCACTAAGAACCTCAAGACTCAGAAGAGACTTAACTACACTGAGACTAAGTCTCTGTGAACCCACCTCTGGTTTCCAGCTCTGACTAAATAGCTTATTCTGCTTTCTTTACATCCATCTGGTTGGTTTGCTCCAGTGATAGAGGTTCCAGACAGATGTGTCTCGTCTCCATCCTCCCCCTCCAGAACCCGCAAAATGGAACGGTCCAGCATGTCTTGTGACCACAAGGTAGGTCTCATTATGGCACATGTGACACATATAGAAAGATTGACAAAATAACGTATTTAGCTAATGCTCAGACACTAAACTATCGCTAATACATTCAGCTAATACATTCAGGTAATACTCAGATATGAAGCTACCGCTAATACATTCAGCTAATAGTCAGACATGAATCTATCCCTAATACATTCAGCTAATGCTCTGACATGAAGCTATCTAACCCATTCAGCTAATGTTGAGAGATGAGGCTATCGCTAACGCATTCAGCTAATGCTGAGACATGAAGCTATCGCTAACTCATTCAGATAATTCTGAGAAATGAAACTCTCACTAACGCATTCTGCTAATGCTAACACCAGTGCTAATAACTTTACCCAAGAAGTGATCATGAGCCAATTTACTGGTGGTTTCTGAATGTTTGTTGCATCGTCAGTAAAGATCCTCTCTTCGTGTATTTCACTCACTCATTTCACTCACTCATCATCATTGCTCTGAGCTCATGGATGTTTTAACCAATCAGATGCCAGGTGTTATTCTATTGGTTTAGACTGGTCATTCTAATCATTGATACAGCTCTTCATCTACTGTGCATCCCTCCCTCTCTCTAATGCTCACTACGAATCTGTCACCCATCACCATCACCACCCATAACCATCCATCATCAACCATCACCATCACCCATCATCACCCATCCCCATCCTCATCACCATCACCATCACCATCACCAATCACCATCACCCATCATCACCCATCCCCATCCTCATCACCATCACCATCACCATCACCAATCACCATCAACACCAACATCACCATCACCCATCACCCAATCATGATCCATCTGTCAAATGGATTCCAGTGTTTCAGATGAGTGTCCCCTCCCCCCAGTTCCCCCCTGCCCTGTCTACATTGCCACGGCGACAGAATGCCATGGCACAGCGATGGGAGGCCAACCTGTTAGCCAATCAGAAAAAGGAATGAACCTGGAGGGCCAATAGGAAGCAAAGGGAGGAGCCAGAGGGAGGAGCCTGCTCTTGTCCTCTGAGCCTCGGTTTGGAAGAGAGAAAAGATGATCCTTTAAAGAATTAGTTGAATGCAATGAGGCCACAAACCAGAACCCAGAAACACAGGTTTATTTAGGTACTTTAGCTCGGAGATGACAATCTGGAAGACCTCCGCCCCTCTGGCACCCCCTGTGGTGACAGAAAGCAGCACCCCGCTACGGGTCGGCTGCGGTGGCTCCGCCCCACATCTCTGGACCAACCGCTGCCGGGCGGCGGGATCACTTGGCTGACATGGCCACCTGTGATCTGAGGCAGGAAGCCCCGCCCCCCACGAGCTCATCACCGTGGTAACACTCCCTTCTAGAGAGACACTTAACACACGTTCACTTAAACTACATTCCTTGGAGGTCTTCCAGATTGCCACTTAAAGTCTTGGGCTTTTGGTATTAAAAATGGCTTTACAGTGTCTATGAAACTAACCTTAACTCTCTCCCACCTCCCACTTACCTTAACTCTCTCCCACCTCCCACTTACCTTAACTCTCTCCCACCATCACACTTACCTTAACTCCAACCCTCACACTTACCTTAACTCTCTCAACCCCTCACACTTACCTGAACTCCCTCCCACCCTTACACATACCTTAACTCTCTCCACCCCTCACACTTACCTGAACTCCCTCCCACCCTCACACTTACCTTAACTCCCTCCCACCCTCACACTTAACTGAACTCCCTCCCACCCTGTCCAAGGGGCTGACCCAGTACTTAAGTCTCGACCCTAAAGCCTTTTTTTATAAGGAGACGTATAGGGGCCATTTTGTTTTAATCACAATTTATAGAGCACGTCTCTAAGGGGACGTATAGGGCCCATTTGGTTTTAATCACACCTTATAGCACGTCTCTAAGGGGACGTATATGGGGCCACTTTGGCCTGTTGTGTCCGGGTATTTTTGTACATCCATGACATGAGTGATCATATAAACGATGACGTATTGAGTGTAAATAGCTGCTAAGGTTGGACTGATTAAGAAAAAGACACTCACTTAATATGGGCTGTACCATTTCCAATTAATAACCTTCAGATTAATAACTTAATCCTGATGATTATTTCTGTCTGGACTACTTCTTTGTACCCGGAAGTCATTCCTGTTGTAAAAGGATTTAAATGAGCCATAAACGTACATTAACATCAACGTACACTAATAGGTCCTGGGTCTCGCTGTCAATTTTGGTGAGGAGGTGTGTCCTGGGGAAGGAATCTGTTGGGTTCCCTCTGGATTTTGCTTTTCCAAGTACAAGTCAATCAAATGTAATCTTATTTGCTTTGCTCTAGTTTTCTGTGGCTGTTTTTCGTCCTTAAAATCAAATGGAGCATTGCCAAGTAAATACTTGATTGTCTTTTTAAGATTTATATATATTTTTATGTCCTGCCTTGAAGAGATTTTATGGAGCTGTACATGGAGGATGTTATGATGATATATAAAGCAAAGATATATAAACTATAATATTCATATTGACGTATACAATCAAAGAAACGTACATATTGTTTAAGTCATATATTTAACAGTACAACTTTATTTGAACTGCATCCAGCCATGTTTATCAGCAGGTGACAGGTTTAATGAACTTTAGTTTATGTTAATGTCACACGTCTCCTGCTGCTGGTCTTATGCTGACCTTCAGCTTAGGACCATGCTGAAGAGGCTCTTCACACCTGATCTCTGCTCCTGTTTGCCTGGGATTTCTGTCTACATTTTTGATGTCAAGTTTTGTTTCAACACAAATTAAAGACTATTGACTGAGTTATATACATTTGGCGAATGAATAAAGTCTGAGCATTATTACTGTAGCTTTAGAATTTCCAATCCTTGGTATATCCGTATTGTTAGTATAGACTCACATTCATACACAGGTGAACATTATGATCATAATCACTTATGATCATATACGAGGACGGGGAGATGCCTTCGTCTGGACAGAAAGCAATGATTACAATTTCAGCTGACATCAAGATTCATTTTTATTCAAGGATTTATGAATTTGAATATATATACTGATATAATTTTTTTTTACATGAATATAGAAAGGACTCATTGACACTTATATAATGTATCTAGACAAAATAAGCTACTCTTTATAACTGTGTTTATGCTTTATGAGCTAAGATAATACTCTATAATATATATATAATATATATGGAGGAAGCTCCCCTGCTGGTGGGTATGTCAAACAGCTCCCCCTGCTGGTCGGTATGTCAAACAGCTCCCCCTGCTGGTCTCTACGTCAAACAGCTCCCCCTGCTGGTCTGTATATTAAACAGCTCCCCCTGCTGGTCTGTATGTCAAACAGCTCCCCCTGCTGGTCTGTATATCAAACAGTTCCCCCTGCTTGTCTGTATGTCTAACAGCTCCCCCTGTTGGTCTCTATGGTCAGGTCAAACAGCTCCTCGTGCTGGTCTGATGGTTTCAGTCACACGTACGTTTTCTTTTCATCATAAATAAGACTCTAATTACTGACTTAAGTTACTAACATTCATAGGAATAAAGAACAAAGTATAGGAGTATTACTCTAGCCTTCGAATTATTACCCTAGCATTACGTTAGCTTTGACCGAGTATTGTATAGTGGAGTATAGTATGTGTACAGTGTAGTATGTCTATTGACATCACACTGTATATATTACTACTATAAACGAAACAAGTACTGTATCTATACTTTATAAACTAAGCTATACTTTATAAACCAAGCGAATACTTTATAAGTGAGGCTATACTTTATAACTATAGCTATACTATATTAAGTAAGCTATACTTTAGAAACTAAGCTAATACTTTAGCTTAGTGTAGCTATAGCTACACTTATGTTTATTAGTGATCTTTAATAGTTTATTTATTCATTTATTAGTGATCATTACGAGTTAATTTGTTATCATTATCAGTTTATTACAGTAAAGAAACCATAAAAACTATACACACACGGTAACATATTTCGAGTCCAACATATAAAAACGCTATAAAAATTATAAAATATAAATAACAAACATGTATAACAATATAAAATACATATAGCTACATATAAATACAAGGTAATATTCAAAATACAAAATGCTAAAAACGAAATACAAAACGATATATACATTATATTCATGTATGAGATACATATTAAATATGGGGAGTATACATATAACAATATAAATATGTGTGTACTAGAAGTACTATTATACTGGAAGTACTATGTGGACTAGAAGTACTATGTGTAATAGTTGTACTAAAAATACTATGTGTACTAGAGGTACTAGAAGTACTATGTGCACTGGAAGTACTATATACATTTATACTAGTACAATAAGTACTATTTAAACTAGTTGTACTAGAGGAACCATGTGTACAATGTGTGCTAGTTTTAATAGAAGTACTATTTGTACAAGAAGTACTATGTGTACTAGTTGTACTAGAAGTACGATGTGAACTATGTGTCAGCAGACAGGCCTGGTTAGTTAACACCCTAGATAACTGGTCAGTCTGGTTAGCAGACGGTACAAAAGGCCTGGTTAGTTAACACGTTATTTAACTGGTTTGCAGATGGTACAACAGTCATGGTTAGTTAACACGTTATTTAACTGGTTAGCAGACAGTACAACAGGCCGGGTTAGTTAACATGTTAGTTAACTGGTTAGCAGAAGATATAACAGGCCTGGTTAGTTAATACGTTAGTTAACATGTTAGTTAACTGGTTAGAAGACGGTACAACAGGCCTGGTTAGTTAACACGTTAGTTAACTGGTTAGCAGAAGGTATAACAGGCCTGGTTAGTTAATACGTTAGTAAACACATTAGTTAACTGGTTAACAGAAGGTATAAGAGGCCGGGTTAGTTAGTACGTTAGTTAACTGGTTAGCAGAAGGTATAGGAGGCCGGGTTAGTTAGTACAACAGGCCTGCTTAGTTAACATGGTAGTTAACTGGTTAGCAGATGGTGCAACAGGCTTTGTTTTGTTTGTGGTCCTTGCTGCTCTCTGCAGTCCGTCCTTTGTCTTCCTGTCCTAGCACATGATTGGCCGCAATGCCAGCTGGGTAACCGACCTTCTCCCCCACCACGCCACTAGCACCCTTAGCACCATTAGCCCCACTAGCATCATTAGCACCATTAGCATCATTAGCAACATTAGCACCATAAGCACTATTAGCATCATCGATAACGACGAGCTCAGCCTTCAGGGACCCCTCATACTCCTGGCCACACCCCCTCTCATCCTGAGTGGTCTGGAAGCCCAGGAAGACGGCTGTGATTGGCTCAGAGGTTTCCATGGCACTAAGGATGGTGAAAGGGGTGTCGGCCTCATACAACGGCGATGGGGCTCTCTTAGACTCGGCGGGGCCATAGAAGAAAGCAGGGAATTGTCTGTCTCCGTTGGGGCTAGCCTCTGATTGGCTGTCTGAGTGGGAGGAGGGCAGGCTGTAGAGGAACAGCTCCTCCTCCTCAACACTGACATAATCACTCAGAGGGATGTGATTGGCTGGGGTATAGCAGAGCTCCGGTCGCCAGGGAGACGCTGCTTCCTGGTCATGTGACCGTGGAGCAGGGCTTCCATTGGTCCTGACGGCTGGCTTAGTGCGTGCTGGGTTACTGTGGCTACCGTTACAATCCCGGTAACCAGAGGGAGCATCAGGCCTGTTGGCATGGCCAAGTCTAGGACCATGATGAGAATAAGTGTCCTGGTTACCATGGAGATGCATCTGGCCTTGCCCTTCCGGTGGATCCATCTGTAGGTAGTTGCCATGCCGATGATCTTCCCCCACATGGTTGGTGATGGGTTGCTGATTCCCTTGGCAACATCCCTCTGGCTGGTTTCTATGGCGATATTCCTCCTGATTGTTGCCAAGGGCCGCCCTTAGCGACTGATCCACCTCCCTGCAGCAAAGGTCATCTGACAACTAGGAGACAGAGGATTGGTCAGACCTCTAGGTCCTGTGACCACACACACACAAACACACACACACACACACACACATACTGAACAGACACACACCGTTGACACACGTGTGGCGACCTGCTGAGGCCGCGGGGCAGAAACGCACTTCCTGCCGTCCTTGTGAACTTTGACCCCCCTTTGCTGGTGTGGGTCGTGGGGGGTCACCGTCGCGGTGGAGACGACCTGACTCTCTCCAGTCCACCGGTTGCTACACACCTTGACCTCCAGGGCCAGCAGACCTGAGAGAGAGACAGAGAGCACGAACCAGACACTACCATCAGAACACACAATACAAGACACTACCATCAGAACACACAATACAAGACACTACCATCAGAATACACAATACAAGACACTACCATCAGAATACACCATACAAGACACTACCATCAGAATGCACAATACAACACACTACCATCAGTAATATAACACACTACCATCAGAATACACAATACAACACGCTATCATCAGAATAAACATTACAACGCACTACCATCAGATTACAGATTAAAGTAGTACAACTGCTAATACTGCAGTTAATAGTACTGTAAGTATTACTACTACTACTAATAGTATTGAAGTAGTAATATTAAAATTGTTCATGTTAAATTTACCTGGTACAAAGTTTTCTTGAGCCTCCTGTAAGGTTAGAAAGGATATGAATTATAATATTTTAACTAGAAAATGCACATAGACGTAAAGAAATGTTAAATGGCTTAAATCAAGTGAAGGGATTTGAACACAACCTAAATGAAGTACACAATGTTAACATGCACAACATTTAAAACATTTGAAGTGGTTGTAAACAATTAAAGTGAAGAGTAAAACAAATAGCTAATGTGATCAAGTTTGAATACATTTGAGATAATATAAAGAATAGCTGAGCTGTTGGCAATTTCCAGCTCAACTATAGACAAAAAAAAGCCCAATCAACTAAAAACCCAGCCTAAAACGTATATTGCCAGATAACCAATAAATCATATACTTCTGCATTGGCAAATACACAAATACACACCTATCGCAACCTGATTATTAACTAGGACATTATGTGGTATACAAGTAACCTCTCGTCTATCTCTCACACACACATACTTCAAGAGGTCTGTGTAAAGAACACACTGATAGTCAATAAGATTACATTAATACACTACACACAAAATAGGCATGTAAAAGACCAATGGTGCGCACAATAAACACCTGAATGCGACCTAATTGACTTAATAACTTTTACGTTGTAGACACACACAGGCACACGCATGCGCCGCTGCCACACGCCCACCATGTGCAGGGCCAGCAGCAGAAAATGTATGTTTAACCCTCTAACCCTCAAAGTAGCCATGCATAAAATTATCTTACACTTATGTAGAACTTCAATTTGAAATGATCTTACAAGAACTTAAAGACCATCAACCTTACAGTCAACGGCAGCTCGACTATACATCATGGATCAAATCACCTTGCGGCTGGCGCAGAGGTTTGAGTGACAGGTCTGATGGCCCTCCCTCACCCCTAATTACTATTGGACAGGCAAGCATTGTTTTGAGCATTTAGCTTCTACCAGGAGTACAACTGGATATGTAACAAGCAGTAAGCCTTTAGCCATATAAACAGGGGTCCCCACAGACACGCCAATATATAACAACCATATTTCCAATCAATTAATCATTTTAGCGCCACTAGCATGAAATTACGTAACCGTTTAAGCTTGACATGGTGTTTCTAGGTTAAATATTGAAGTGGTTTGGATTCTGCGACGTCCACAATGGTTAGCTTTCACAGCCACCTTGGGCTATCGCGCTCCAGCCTCACAGCCCAATCTGGCAACACTGGCTGAACGTCCTCAAGCCTCAACATAACTCAATGAGACCAACCATCTGGAAGTAGTAGGGTCCCAAAGTCTGTAGAGAATAAGAAAGAAAGAAGAAAGAAAAGACCAAAGAAGAACAATAGTTGAGCGCTGCATGCAGCACTCACCTAATTATATTAAAGGTCCCATGGCATGCTTCTTTATGGATGCTTTATTATAGATATTAGTGGGCCCCTAACAGTGTTGGGAACGTTACTTTAAAAAAGTAATTAGTTATAGTTACTCACTACTTGCTCCAAAAAGTAACTGAGTTAGTAACCGAATTACTCTATAATAAAAGTAACTAGTTACCATATGTGAGTTGCTATATGTCAAAGAATTTGGATTTTTCTGAGCAGTTTTCACTTGGCCTTAATGTGTAACTGCCCATTCAAGGCCCTGATATTCTTCCAATTGAATTTTAATTTGCTTGGTTGCAAAGGCTTTGGAACATCTGCTGAATACTACAGAAAATGCCAACTTTTCATCGGATTGCTCCGGACTCGCCATTTCTGCTGCTTCATCGAATCTGTTTGGTGTGTGCGTGTGTGTGTGTAGCGTGCGGGTCCTGGCTTGTGTGTAAAAACACTGGCTCAGATTGGCTACCATGAAACATGACTCTGCCTTAGCCAATCATAATCACTTATCTCGTTGTTAACTCATCCGGTCTCCTCACTAGCAGTTTGTGTTTGGAGCCAGGGGTGCGTTTCGGAATACGCAGTTTATTCAATCAATTCATAGTAACGCAGTTCATTTAACGTACAGTAACGGTAACGGCGTTGTAACGACGGAAACAGTAATAAGTTTGATTACCCTGTTACTGGAAAAATAACGGTGATACCTATCGCCGTTCTTTTAAACTGCGTTTTTACAAACACTGGCCCCTAACACAGTATTTGAAGACGTTCCTGAAATTCAGCCGTGCTGCAGAATTACAGCCACTATGAGCCAGTCGCACTTTGAGCTTTCCCCAAACGCGCCGTTTTGGTGTCTGTAACTTTAATGCAAATGAGGTGGAGAGAGGCGGGTCAAGGAGGAGGGTGGGAGTGTGGCCCTGAGCAGTTCATGTACTTCAGGGAGTCAAAGCCAAAGTGCAGGATTCCTAGTGCTCGTTTTACACCTAACGCCACTTCTAGCTACTGGGGGACCCCAGGCAGGCTAGGGGAACTCAAATTAATGTTAGAAAACCTCTTTAAGTGAAATGTTCATGCCATGGGACCTTTAATGATGAAAGTACTATACCAGAATTTCGCCAGACTGCATTAAAAGTGCCGATGGGGCCAAACACTAATGGTATGAGGTGCTGGGAGCACTGGGATGAGGCTAGTAGGGTGCTGGGAGCACTGGGATCACCGTGGGGAACTATGGGAAATCTTTGAGATGACTTAAAAGGAAAATATGAGTTAAGGAAAAAAATAAATTAAAACTTAAGTAAAAGAGATAAAGTTAAATATAGTTCAAGAGATATAAATGTGAAATATAAGTGAGTGATTTCCGTTTTGGTCCTCTTGACATATCTCATACCTCATAACTCCTATGGGCCGTCACTGGGGACCTACACAGCTTTATCACATGAACATATTCCAGAGAAGCCCTTTGATTACAAGAGATATTTTCACACCGGAGTTCCTGTTTATTTGTAATGTTGAGTATGTTTCTATCAGGGCTTGAATACCTTAAAGCAGTCATGAGGACATCTCTCTGCAGAACTCAGAGTCTTCAGGATCAAGCTCTCATTGGTGGAGATCCGAGACTCCTCCCTCTCCAGGAACTCCACTTCCTTCTCTATCCTGATTGGTCAGAATGCACTGGTCAGTTACACCAGTGTGTGTGTGTGGACCTGTACATGTATTTATGCGCGTGTGCGTTTTGTGTGTGTGTGTGTGTGTTTTATGGACCTGTATATGGTTTTCTGTAGAGTTCTGGTCCTTTGCTGGTCGCTTGCTACTTTCTGCTGCTGCAATGCATTGTGGGAAGACAGGTCCTCCAACAACCACTGCTCCCTCAGAGAGGTCTTCTGGGGTTCAGGTCAGAGGTCAGAGGTCAGACACAACACAGACTCACAGTATATTAACGGTATCTATATTTAATAAAACAGTGAACCTTTAGGTATTGTAATTTCAGCCTCTCTTGTTCCAGCTCCTGTTTCTTCACCCTGAGGTCGTCCTGAACACCGCGCTGATCCTGCCGCACGCCAGGAAGGGACACCACACAACAGGAAGGGACACCACACAACAGGAAGTGACAACACAAAACAGGAAATGACATCACACAACAGAAAGTGACAACACACAACAGGCAGTGTTGTGTGACTAGGCACATTCCAGGATGTCCCAAAAACTGTTTATAATGGTATATATTATATAGTGAGCACTAATATATACACATATATAGGTCATTATTAACTTACAGTGAGTTTTTGAAGTCTCTCCCTCAGCCGATCGGTCTCCTCCATGCTGCTCTACAGCGGGGTCCTCAGATGGAGCTCTGCGTCCCCCTAGGGGTACTGAAGGAGTACTGCAGGGGGACTCCTGAAAATAGAATAAATAAAATAAAGTTACAAGTTTGAGAACCAAGGCTCTCGGGAATACAGACTTAGTATATATTGTCTCAGCTCTAGAGAATACATACTTAGTATCTATTGTCTCCAGACTGCTCTAGAGAATACATACTTAGTTTCTGGTGTCTCCAGACTGCTCTAGGGAATTCATACTTGTCTCCAGACTGCTCTAGAGGATGCATACTTAGTATCTAGTGTCTCCGTATTGGGGGAAGAAAAAAAGGTGTTCAGCTCGGGGAACAGTAAAAAGTGAATCCAATGTGCTGTTACAAAGTGGTCAGTTTGGTAGCTGGGAAAAGGGAGTCTTCAGAAGTTTCTAGAAGATTGGGAGGGCGTCACTGATACTGATATTCCAGTGTCTTTCTCAGCCTCTCGTGGAAGATTGTATCAGGAGTAGGGTCCCAAAGTTAGTAGAGAATATAAAGAAAGAACAACAATAGGTGAGCGCTGCTTGTAGCACTCACCTCACTATGCTGACGATTATATCAGACAAATGAGCACGTTTAAAACAAAAGAAAGGCTCTTTAAACGCCTCAGTTAACATCACACCCTGGGAACCTACTGACTGTGTCATGGTTACCAAGTTATACAGACTGTCGAAAGACACACAATGGTCGTCATGGTAACTCAAACACAGACATGAACTATAGATCTATAGATACATGAACTATTGATATATAGATATACATGAACTACAGATTTATAGAAACATAAACTTTAGATCTATAGATGCATTAACTAGAGATCTATAGAAACATGAACTACAGATCTATAGATACATGAACTGTAGATATATGATCTATAGTTCTATAGAAGAATAATTAACTATAGATCTATAGATACATGAAATATAGATCGATAGAAACACGAAGTTATAGTTGCTAAAATAGTTTAGCATAGAAGCAGCCTATAGCCAGTCTATGGTCCTAACTGTATTTATAGGGCCTGCTGCGCTAAAAGCTGAATTAATAAAGTACCTAAAGTGAAGTTATTCCTGCTCGACACCTCAAACCACCCGGAGCAGCGAGTTGTGTAGGCAGATCATCTAACCTGCTAATCTCACATTAGTCCGCTAATCTGAATGAACCATCTGGACAGCAGGACAACACACTCCTGAGTTAACAACACACTATAGTTAACAACGCACTACTGAGTTAATAACACACTACTGAGACAAAACAATACAGAGTTAACAACAAACTACGGAGTTAACACACTGCTGCATCATCTCCAAGTCCGCTGTCCCGGACGGTCCGGTGGTCACTAGTGGAGACCCGCTGGGTCACCAGCTTGCAAATCGCTGCTCTGCTCCATTAGACCGCATGTTAACAAGCTAACCCTAACTTACCCTCCCTGACCCTGTGTTACTGACCTCGTGATGTTATCCAGCAAGCTAACCCTGACTAACCAACCCTAACCCTGTGTTACTGTCCTCTTGATGTGGTCTGGTCAAACCCGGACACACAGACCCACCTGGCGCTCCGACGACCCAATCTCCGCTCATGTAGTCTTGTAGTCTTGTAGTGAAGTGACGGTGTACTCTGGTACAGTGACGCTGTACCCGGGGAAGTGACGGTGTACTCCGGTGAAGTGACGGTGTAGTCCGGTAGAATGACGGTATTCTCCGGTCACACAGACTTGACCTCAGTCGTCATGCAGAACCCTGATTGGCAGGGAGCTCCACCTCCGTCCACCAATAGGAAGGCGGTCCGTGTTCAGTCGGGAGAGAGCGGGACGGTGATGAGGAGACCGAGAGAACGTCCTCAGACAGAGCTCCGTGAGATGAGATTGAGACGAGAGTAGGTCCTCAGACTGAGCTCCGTGAGATCAGGGGGAGATCGAGAGAAGGTCCTCAGAGCTCTGTGTGAGGAGGACGAGGAGACCGGGAGAAGGTCCTCAGAGCTCCGTGTGAGGAGGAGGAGACCGGGAGAAGGTCCTCAGAGCTGTTGTCACACACTGGTCATCATAAGAAGGCCTGCTTTGGTTGAGCACCGATATTATTAGTTGAATACTTTGACATAACGCGTGTGTCCGTCACCGTCCATGATGGTGATGAAGGGGATGAAGGTGACAGTCCGAATGTACACAGTCCATTCGTGTATTTCAGATGGCAGTTAGTTTTAGACAGGGGTACTTTAGATCTATAAGTACGAATGTCTCCAGACTAGATTTTAGATTTGATTTTTGAACGTAGTACAAAATGATGCGTGTGTTTGTGATGAAACATGACTGCTGTAGCCGGACGTCACCAGCAGGGGCCGCTGTGGGACTACAATGACTTTACAGTAATATATATATATATATATATATATATATATATATATATATATATATATATATATATATCTCAAAATGAATTACAAAAGCACTAATCACAAAACACATATAATTAATGGGAGGAATAACTTGATGTATACGTATACTGTAATGATAAGAGTACACAAATAATATAATGATAAATGTTACCCCAAACCGCTAAAGTTTAGTTTCTGCTTAAGTAACATTAGATACATTCTAGCTCAAAGCGTAGGCCTAGCTATGTCACATTGAATGTGTGTGTGTCTGTGTCTGTGTGTGTGTGTGTGTGTGTGTGTGTGTGTGTGTGTGTGTGTGTGTGTGTGTGTGTGTGTGTGTGTGTGTGTGTGTGTGTGTGTGTGTGTGTGCGTGCGTGCGTGCGTGCGTGCGTGTGTGTGTGTGTGTGTGTGTGTGTCTGTGTGTGTCTGTGTCTGTGTGTGTCTGTGTGTCCCAGTTGGACTGGCATCATTTTAATTGGACCATGTTATTCCTGACAGAATGCCGACTAGAACAGTCCGGAACAGTCCGGAATCGTCCAACAGAACCTCCACCTTCATCACCTTTATCCCGTTCATCACCTTCATCACCTAACTCTAATGGAACGAGAACCTGGTCCTGATGGCCAGCACAACTCTGACCTCTGACCTCTGGATTTAGGGTCATGACATCATGATGAGAATCCAACCACAGGTCAGTCTCTGTCAAGTCGCTCCGTTTGCCTGTCTGTCTGCCTGTCTGTCTGTCTGTCTGTCTGTCTGTCTGTCTGTCTGTCTGTCTGTCTGTCTGTCTGTCTGTCTGTCTGTCTGTCTGTCTGTCTGTCTGTCTGTCTGTCTGTCTGTCTGTGTCTCTCTCTCACTCTCTCTGTCTCTCTGCCTGTCTGTCTGTCTGTCTGTCTGTCAAGTATCATATCATATCACATATAGTATCATATGTATATTATATATCATACCATATATCATATCATATATCATATCACATAACACATCATGTATTACATCTTATATCATCCCATATATTATATCATATATCATATCACATATAATTAATCATATTCATACCATACAGTATATCATATCATCTATTATTCATCATATAATCATATATCATGCATTAGACAATGTAGCATCATTCAATATCATATAATTGATACTTAAATCTCAGTTTACATTCAATTATGATAAAATAAGGTGTGTGTGTGTGTGTGTGTGTGTGTGTGTGTGTGTGTGTGTGTGTGTGTGTGTGTGTGTGTGTGTGTGTGTGTTTATTGTGATATTCAATATGTTCAATCTAATGTTTAATATGTAATGTGATATATATATATATATGTGATGTCGGCTCCGTATGGTGACGTTAATAAAATATGTAGGTTAGCCCGGGGTAGATGTGTTGTATACCCTACACCCCGGGGGCGCGCTTCTCAGGAGCGCGCACATCGCCCACACGCACTCGCGCGTGCACTCCCCGTGCGCGGAAGCAGAAGTGGGTTTTTGGCACACGTGTGACGTCACGCCGATCGATCCGCTTTGGCGTTCTTCCCCGCGCACTCTCTCCCCCGCGCGCTCTCTCCCCCGAGCGCTCTCCCCTCTCACCTGCTGCCTCGAGCGCAGGACGCAGTCCAGAGTCAGTAGAGAGAGGAGCTGCCCGGAGCACGCGAGGCCCCGTGAGGACATCTTCCTCTTCTTCTGCAGAACCTCCGCGCTCTGCTGTCCGCGCGCCCCCTCCTCCTCTGAGCGCGCGGCCGGTTCTGAGGAGCAGGTTCTAAATCCTGAGGATGAGGAGGGGATGGAGCCGTTAACCTCCCGCCGTTAACCTCCCGCCGTGAACCACCTGCTTGCTCGAAGCTGCTTATCGTGAGTCCGCCAAAATTAAGACGGGGATCAAATACGACCCCCTGTCTCCCGGTTACCGGAGAGACCCCCGCGCGCACGTCATGTCTCGCGCCAAGGAGCGGCTGAAAGGCGGGAAGGAGACGAAGGATAGCGTCACCCTTCTGCCCTGCTTTTATTTTGTGGAGGTGAATTACCTGTCTGTCTGATTACCTCTCTGACTGTCTGTCACAGTTCACCCTTTCCTACATGTCGTCTGTGTGTCTCACTGTTTAACCAACATACCTGTCTGTCTGTCTCAGTGTTTACCGGTCTATCTTCCTGTCAGTCTTTACTGTCCGTCTATTTACCTGTCTGAGTGATTACCTGTCTGTCTGTCCCGTCTCCGTCTGTTTCTCTGATAGGTGGGGGCTGATCCTGTGGTTTGACTGACAGGTCGACCAGCCAATGAGAACACTGTTTCTATCTACATGTCTGTCTGTATCTACCTGTCGGTCCCTCCACTGTCTCTCGACCCGTCAACCTGCTGTCGGTCTCTCTACGTGTCTGCCCCTCCACATGGCTCTCTATCCACTGTCTGTCCCTCTATGTATCTGTCTCTTTACCACTGTCTGTCTCTGGTGTCTGTCTCTGGTGTCCGTCTCTCAACCTGTTTCTCCATCTACTGTCTCTCTACCCGTCTGTTCTTTCTACTGTCTGTGCGTGTCGAACATCTATCTGAATCTGTCAGTCAATCTGTCTGTCCGTCCTTCTGTCTGGATGCCTCTGACGCTGTCCATCTCCCTACCCGTCTGTCTGTCCGCCTCCGAGGGTGTGTGTGTTTGGTGAGACAGCTGTCTATGGAGGCTGGTTATAAAGAGAGGCTGGCTGGAGGCTGGTGATAAGAGGCTGTGATAAGAGGCCGTGATAAGAGGCCGTGATAAGAGGCCGTGATAAGAGGCTGTGATACAGAGTGTGTGGGGGAGTGTGTGTGGATGATGGCTGTTGAAGCAGCCTCCCCCGGCCGTGTGGCTCCTCTGCACTCCTCCACGATAGAGGATGCCGGGTAGCGCTCTGCTTCTATCCGTTGGTTGATGACCGTGGTGCGCTGCAGACCTCCCAGTGTGTGTGCTGAGGCTGGGTTCACCTGTTGCACATTGATTACCCAACATGCAACAGGTGTGCAGCCTCAACGGCGTGTCCAATCAGACTCGGCCAGGTGAGGCTGCTTCAACCAGCCGTCACCCACACACTCCCACAGTCGTCATGGTGATGATCATTTTGGTGAACGGCTGAATGATGCGTCTGTTCAAATGCTCCTGCAGCAAGGGATTGTGGGACGGCAGCACCTCCTTTCCTCTGGTGAAGGTCGCTCCAGTGTACCCTAGATGAAGGAGGCACTGAGGCTCCTTTCCTCTGGTGAAGGACACTCCAGTGTACCCTAGCTGAAGGAGGCACTGAGGCTCCTCTCCTCAGCATTAGAGTCAGGCCAGCTCCTTCATGGCTGCTGCTGAGAGACTTCCGGGTATTTCAGTCAGAACCTTCCTCAGCTAAAGGACTCCGACTGCAGCCTGTGTCTCCTACAGTCACACCATCCTACCCACGATGCTGCCGATGTCGGTGGTTGCTAGGCAACATGGCTCTCTGAATGGGAGTATTTTTGTATCTGCGAGTTCAAGGAAAACATCTCAATAACAATCTCCTCTTCACTCAAGCACACCAGAGGGTCGAATGCGCTCAGATTCCAAATCATAATCATATTAATAATGTGCTGAAATGCATATTATATAGCATGTATTTATTGTCTATTTGGGCACAATTTAATACCAGCATCGCATAAATAAAATGAGCAATATGACAATCAATACTGACAGAATACCAACACACATCATTCTTTCACACATGTTATGACACAACATTCTGTCATACAACATGTTATGACACAACATTCTGTCATACAACATGTTATTTAACAACATTCTGTCACACATTCTTTCAGACATCTTTTCCGTCACATAGTGTGTGTGTTTTTTTTGTGTTACTTCCTGTGTCTAACTGGTGTTGACCTGAACAGGCGTGTGATGAGGATCTACCTGGGATTGGCCAAGACCTTTCGTAGTGGTCGGTCTCTTTCCTGTCATTGCCGCTGACAACCTCTGACCTCTGACCTCTGACCTGTGCTCTGTGTTCCAGCTTCCTATCCTGGCATCGTCAGTGGTCAGCTTGTACTTCCTGGAGCTGACCGACTTTTTCCAGCCGGTGCATTCTGGGTACAGCTGCAGTGACCGCAGTCTGTCTCTGCCCTACATCCTGCCCAGACAGGAAGTCTGCCCCCTCCTGCTCCTCTTCAGCCTGGCCTTCGCGGCTCCTGCTGCCACGGTAACCACACTCCTGACTAGCCCAGTTAGCTCTGTGCTAACAGGATGCTAGCTAGATATGATCCTGGTAGCTGATTGGTTGATCAATGTGTCTGTCATCATATCCTGGTAGCTGATTGGTTGATTAATGTGTACGTCATTATATCCAAGTAGCTGATTAGTTGATCAATGTGTGTCGTCATATCCAAGTAGCTGATTGGTTGATCATTGTGTCTGTCATCATATCCTGGTAGCTGATTGGCTCTCAGCGATTTCCAGGCTGGTCTCATTTTTGTATACAAGACAAGCTATTCTCCTCCTTCATGGGTGGAGTCAGATTATCCCACGCTGTCGGTGGTGCCAGTATGTGATTGGCTTCTATGTGTGTGTGTGTGTGTGTGTGTGTGTGTGTGCATGCGTCCGCGTGTGCGTGTGCATGCATGTGTGTGTGTGTGTGTGCGTGTGTGTCTGCGTGTGTTTGTGCATGCATGTGTGCATGAGTGTGTGACCGTGCCTGTGCGTGCGTGCCGTTGTGTGTGTCCGTGCCTGTGCGTATGGTTTCCTGTGCGTGCGTGTGTGTGTACGTGCCTGTGCGTATGTGCGTGCCTGTGTGTGTGCGTGTGTGTGCGTTGGTATGCCTGTGCGTGCGTGTGTGTGTGCGTGCCTGCGTGTGTGTGTACGTGCCTGTGCGTGTGTGTGCGTGCCTGTGCGTGTGTGTGCGTGCCTGTGCGTGTGTGTGCGTGCCTGTGTGTGCGTGCCTGTGCGTGTGTGCGTGCCTCTGTGTGTGGCGTCCTGGTAGATCCTGCTGGGGGAGGCGGTGTTGTTCTGCTACCTGTCCCGCCGCTCCGGTCACAGCGAGGCTCACATCAATGCCGCCGGCTGCAACTTCAACCCCTACATCCGCCGGGCCGTGCGCTTCATAGGTACACATACACACCTCCACCTGTCAGACAACTCCACCTGTCAGACACCTCCCCCTGTCAGACACACACCTCCACCTGTCAGACAACTCCACCTGTCAGACACACACCTCCACCTGTCAGACACACACCTCCACCTGTCAGATAACTCCACCTGTCAGACACCTCCCCCTGTCAGACACACACCTCCACCTGTCAGACAACTCCACCTGTCAGACACACACCTCCACCTGTCAGACAACTCCACCTGTCAGACACCTCCCCCTGTCAGACACACACCTCCACCTGTCAGACAACTCCACCTGTCAGACAACTCCACCTGTCAGACACACACCTCCACCTGTCAGACAACTCCACCTGTCAGACACACACCTCCACCTGTCAGACAACTCCACCTGTCAGACACACACCTCCACCTGTCAGACAACTCCACCTGTCAGACACACACCTCCACCTGTCAGACAACTCCACCTCTTAGACACCTCCACCTGTCCGACAAACACCTCCACCTGTCAGACACCTCCACCTCTCACCACCTGACGTGAGCAGAGGGGCGAGTCTTGTTCACCCTGGGTGGTACTGCGGTGTGATTGGCTAACGGTGGCCGTGCCTCCCCAGGTGTGCATGTGTTCGGGCTGTGTGTGACGGCGCTGATCACAGACGTGCTGCAGCTGTCCACCGGGCAGCACGCCCCCTACTGGCTGGCCGTCTGCAGGCCCAACCTCACCCACATCAACCTCTCCAGCTGTGAGGACGCCTTCATCCTGGAGGACATCTGCTCAGGCCCTGACCCCGCCCTCATCAGCACCGGGAGGCAGGGCACACTGCCTCTAGACCTGTCTGTCTGTCTGTCTGTCCGTCTATACACCTGTCTGTCTCTTGGTCTGCCTGTCTCTATACCTGTCTGCCTCTATGTCTCTCTGTCTGTCGCTCTGTCTGTCTGTCTGTCTGACTCTATACCTGTCTGTCTCTCTGTACCTGTCTGTCTCTATAATTGTCTCTGTTTACCTTTCCGTCTCTCGATCTCTCTGTTGTCCTCTAACAACTTTATTTCTCTTTACACATGCACACACACAAACACGCACACACAAACTAAAAGTTAGTTTTGTAAGTCCCTTCATTGTTAATGCAAATTAAATGAATATGCATATTAAACTCTGTCCTCAACTGTCTGGCCAGTCAGGACACAGAGACAGCTTGCTCATTAGCATAACATTAGCATAACCTACATCTGTGTCCTCTCTCTAGGAAGTCGTTTCCTTCCCAGCATGCAACTCTGGCTGCTTTCGCTGCTGTTTACATCTCTGTAAGTACCCCCCCCCCCCCCCCCCCCCACACACACACACACACACACACACCCTACATACACCAGGTGTATTCTTACCTCTTACTCTCTCTCAATTAAATTTAATTCTCTCTCTCACAAGCTAGCTAACCTCTCTCTCTCTCTAGCTATCTAACCTCTCTCTCTCCCTCCCTCTCTCTCTCCCTCCCTCTCTCTCTCTCTCTCCCTCTCTCCCCCTCTCTCTCTCTCTAACCCGTTCCTCTGTCCTCAGATGTATTTCAACGCGGTGCTGACCGACTCTGCCAAGCTGCTGAAGCCAGTCCTGGTGTTCAGCTTCGTGCTGCTGGCGGTTTTGGCCGGTCTGACACGCCTCATCCAGTTCAGGAACCACCCGGGAGACGTGTACGCAGGCTGGCTGCTAGGGGGCGCCATCGCCGTCTACCTGGTACGCACTACACTACACCCTACACTGCACTACCCTACACTGCACCCTACACTACACTACCCTACACTGCACTACACACTACACTACACTACACTACACACTACACTACACTACACTACACTACACTACACTACACTACACTGCACTACCCTACACTGCACCACACACTACACTACACCCTACACTGCACTACACTACACTACACTACACTACACTACACTACACTACACACTACACTACACTACACCCTACACTGCACTACACTACACTACACACTACACTACACCCTACACTACACTACCCTACACTGCACTACCCTACACTACACCCTACACTACCCTACACTGCACTACACACTACACTACACCACCCTACACTGCACTACCCTACACTACACTACACCCTACACTGCACTACACACTACACTACACCCTACACTACACTGCACTACACACTACACTACACACTACACTACACCCTACACTACACCCTACACTACACCCTACACTACACCCACACTACACTACACCCTACCCTACACTACACTGCACTACACCCTACACTACACATTGAAGAGTGAAGACACAAACACTACACACTACACTACACCACAATACACTACACTACACTACACACTATACACACTACACAACACACTACACGTGTGTGTGTGTGTGTGTGTCATTGTAGGGGGTGTATGCGGTGGGTAACTTCCAGCCCAGTGAGGATCACTCCAGGACCCGCCCCCCTCCCCCCCTGCTGAGGGAGCCCCCCCTCTCCTCTCTCCCCAACGTCAGCCAATCAGCAGCCAGCAACACTCACCAAGGTAACAGCATCGCTGAGTTTGGGATGGAGTGATCGATATACAGAGAGAGAAAGAGAGAGAGAGAGAGAGAGAGAGAGAGAGAGAGAGAGAGAGAGAAAGAGAGAGAGAGAGAGAGAGAGAAAGCTTCCTGTATTGTTGTGACACTCTCACCGCACTTCCTGCTTCCCTCTGATAGGCCACCACAACCTGGCTCCCAGCCAACCAGAGCCCATCCTCACACGGTCCTCATCCCACACGCTGTCCCCCAACCAATCAGAGCCGATCCTGACCAGAAGCTCCTCCTACCGCGAGCCGTCCAGCTACAAGCGGTCCAGCGCTGAGGTCCAGGTCATCACCGGGCCGCTCGGTAACCATGACAACGCCCTGGCCTTCAGCAGTACCCTGCCCAGGTAGCCCCCCCCCCCTACCCCCCTTCACCCCTCCTCCTCCATCTGATGACCGGCTGATTGTACTGTCCTCCTCTGGCCCCTCCCCCAGGTCCCACGGAGGCTCTTCATTGGAGGGTGTGGAGGGGCGTGTCCCGCGGCGCCACGCCTCCAGCCACTCCTCCATGGACTCCACCAGATCAAAGCAGCTCCTCAGCCAATGGAAGAACAGGAACGACAACCGGAAGCTGTCACTCCAGGTGATGGACGGGGTAAGGCCCGCCTCCGGCCCCGCGTCCTCGCCTCAGAGGAACAGCATGGAGCTACGCTGCTCCTCCGAGCCCTCCGCCATGGGCCTGGAGGCAGAGCTCCGTGCAGGGACCCACCTGCCTTCAGCCGCTGGAATGGAGATGGAGCTCCGAGCTGGGGCTCACATACCGGCCCAGTATATGAAGCTAGCAGCTAGCTCGGTTCCTCTGGTGAACCAGCAACACATGGTCCAGAACCAGCCCCACCTGGTACAGAACCAGCACCTCCTAGTCCAGAACCAGCTGCACCTGGTACACAACCAGCCCCACCTGGTCCACAACCAAACCCTTATGTCCCAGAACCAGGCCCACCTAGTCCAGAACCAGCACCACCTGGTGCAGAACCAGCACCACCTCGTCCAGAACCAGCCCCACAACGGGACCAGCGGGCTGACGGGAGGGGCCCGGGTCTCCATCCAATCTCGGCCAGGATCCTCCCAACTGGTCCACATCCCTGAGGAGGACAACCCCGCCCCCAAGGACCAGGAGAGCGAATCAGAGGACAGCATGATGGACGGGGGCGGGTCTGTGAGGGAGAAGTGGATGCGAGTCGCTGAGAAGACGACGCTGCCCTGCAGACCGCTGAGCGCCGGCGGGCAGCCCCGCATCCTGCAGGTAGGCCAGGTGATAGCCTGTACCTCTGTGTTCCAGGTGATAGCCTGTACCTCTGTGGGCCAGGGGATAGCCTGTACCTCTTTTGTCCCAGGTGATAGTCCGTACCTCTGTGGGCCAGGGGATAGCCTGTACCTCTGTGTTCCAGGTGATAGCCTGTACCTCTGTGGACCAGGGGATAGCCTGTACCTCTTTTGTCCCAGGTGATAGTCCGTACCTCTGTGGGCCAGGGGATAGCCTGTACCTCTGTGTTCCAGGTGATAGCCTGTACCTCTGTGGGCCAGGGGATAACCTGTACATCTGCCTCCCAGGTGATAGCCTGTACGTCTGTGTTCCTGGTGATAGCTTGTTCATCTGTGTTCCAGGTGATAGCCATGTCCAAGCAGCAGGGTTTGCTCCACTCGCCGCGGTCTGAGGACGGCGGCTCCATCCGGTACCGCGCCCTGACGGACCTGGACCCCTCACCCCCTGCCTCCACCACCGGCCCCGGGGGAGGAGGTAGGACCACCTCAGACCCCTTAAAGGACTGTTCCAGGGGGAGGAGAGGGGGAGAGGGAGGAGAGGGGGGAGAGGAAGGAGAGGGAGGAGAGGGGGAGAGGGGGACAGGGAGGAGAGGAGGAGAGGGGGAGATGGAGGAGAGAGGGATGGGGAGGAGAGGAGGAGAGAGAGGATGGGGAGGAGAGGAAGAGAGGGAGGAGAGGGGGGAGGGGGAGGAGAGGGGGGAGGGGGAGGTCGACAGGGGAGGAGAGGAGTCCTCAGGGACAGGGTCTCAGGGTGTAGAGGTGGAGCTCTTCTCCTGGTGTTGATTAAAGGCGGTCCGTTGTGGTGGTCCGCAGGAGGTCTGGAGAGAAGTGGCAGCATCGTCCGGGTGGACGCCCACCCTGAGGCCCGTTCCTCCAAGCCGGTGGTGAAGCCCCCCAGCACCGACGGTAGCGGCTCCTGGCGGTGGCGGCCCCCAGACCAGCGGGCGTCGCTGCGCCAGTCAGCCTTCGCCCTGAACGAGCTTGGCGACCTCAGCGACCTCCAGGACCTCAGCCACCACGCCGACGGCGGCGACTCGCTGAAGGACAGCAGCTCTCTGGACGGCCGCCGCAGCGCCATGGGCACGGAGAGCGACGGGGGCGGGGGGGAGGGGGGGGACGGGGAGGGGGTCTACGCCAACCACCCCCATGTGGTCCACCCGCTGCACCCCCTCCACCCTAGTAACCCCGGCAACAGCAGCCACCAGAGCAGCTTCAACCTCCCCCCTGCACCCGGCGCCCACCCTCACTTCAACCCCAACAGTACCGTCACCTTCGCCCCTCCCTTCCATCCCCACCCGCAGGCCCTCACCACCATCAGGGTCACCCCGGTGGACGGGGGCGGGGGCGGGGCCGGGAGCGACGCGGGCTCCGACTGCCCGTCGGGGGCGTCATCCAGCCGGGAGTCCACCCTGCGGAGGACGGGGGGCGGGGCGCAGGACCGGGGGCCCAGCCCCGACCCCCACTGCCCCCCCCGCCTCTACGACGCCGACGGGGGCAACCGCTTCCATGACAACCCCAATGACCATTTCCAAGACAACCCTAACAACCGTTACCATGACAATCCCGCCAGTTATTTCCACGACAACCCAAACAGTCATTTCCAAGAGAACCCTAACAACCGTTTCCGTGACAACCCTAACAACCGTTTCCATGACAACCCTAACAGCCATTTCCATGACAACCCCAATAACCCCAACAGCCGTTTCCATGACAATCCTAACAACCGTTACCAAGAGAACCCCAACGGTCGTTTCCATGACAACCCCAACAATCATTTCCATGACAACCCAAACGTCCGTTTTCAAGAGAACCCAAACGGCCGTTTCCCAGACAACCCAAATCACCCCAGACCTCCTCAAGGCTTCTTCAACAGGCCGGGCCCCACCCCCCCGCCCACCCTGCCCCGCCCCGTGCTGGGCCACACACCCCCCCCCACGTTGGGCCTGGCCTATAAAGAGTAACAACAACAGGATCATCAGCATTTGACCCAGAGGACCCACAGTGAAGAGGGGCCAATAAGACTGCTTAGCTCCTCCAACTAGCTCCCGACTGGCCAATAGGAATCCAGAGGTGAATCTCTGGATATGGAATGTTGAGCTAATGGAACCAGTGTCCCGATTGGCTGGCGCCATGGTGATCAGACACTGGACTAGCCTGCTGTATCCGCATCAACAGACTTACTGATATACAAACTTTCTGCACATTATGTGCACCTTGCTTCACTTCACCCCTAAGCCTTTGATTCGCTAGGAGTACAGAGCCACGCCTTCAAATCCTCAACTGTCCAATGGGGAGGCACTTGGCTGGCGGCCACATTGCTACCATGGGCAACATTTGGTACACATCTCTTCTGCTGAAGCACAGATGTCCTGAGGAGATATTGACTGTCACTGGTGCTGTGTGACCATCGTTAGGGCTATTCACTATTAACGAAGAAGAAGGCAATAAAGTCATCGGCATGGATACAAACTAAACAAGTGTTTACCGCCCCAGAACCCCTCTCTGATTGGTTAATATGACCTTTACATTTGTCTGATTGGTTTAAGACCTTTATATTCATAGCTATTTACATCTGTTTGTTCTCGTATTTTTATGATTACATTATTATTATTATTGAGCGTGTTCATTTCAAAAGTAACTAAGTGAAGTAACTAAACCTTGGATTACTATTAAGTTCCTCTCACGTGGTGTAGGGTCTAGCGACGAGGAGGAAGGCTGCTCGCTCTTCTCTCCATCAAGGCGTCTTGTGGTCGCGGTTCCGCTCTCCTCAACACTCCCAGACCGTAGGAACACTCTTTAGGAGAGGTTTTGAAACATCCTTTTAGATATGATTCTTTGTATTAAAACAAGATGTAAAGTTGGATTAAGGCTGAATGGGATATTTGCATCACGTTCTTGGTCCTATTTCTAGTTCTTATGTCCGACATGGCAGCTGGCCTCTGACAGGCTGCAGACCGCGGTCTGAACACAATTATGAAGTACAATTATTCTATCAACATGAGGAGAGGTCCTGTTAGATAGTTGGAGACTATATTAAGCTATCCTGGCCGACCGTGGATGTATTTTCATTTGCAGCAGATCTGGGTTTATTTATGCATGTGACGACCATGCCCAGGTGAACTCTCTCCCCCCGCGTCATAACGCTACGTATCTCTAGCCATACCGCTGCCGTGTGCGTCATAGCTAACCGTGTCAGTACGTTCTACTGTGATATGCTAATAGGTTTGCCACAGTTGCTAGCATCACTTGTACAACAGAAGCTTGTTCTGTCCTGCTAGCTAGTAAAGTGCTATGCTTCCTAGGACCGTCGTTCATCATATGCTGATCACACTTTATACTAAAAACTATCTATAGATATGTATTACAAATGTTTTGAATATTGGTAACAATCAATGTTATTTTTGTGTTGACTCTGTATTACTGATATTATAGATATTTTTGATGACCATCAAGTAAATGATCTTTTTCTAACTTTATGCCAATGCCATGACAACTTTAACCGTGGTTGCTAGGCCTCCCCTGTGGTTGCTAGGCTATGCCTGTGGTTGCTAGGCCTCCCCCGTGGTTGCTAGGCTATGCCTGTGGTTGCTAGGCCTTCCCTGTGGTGGCTAGGCCTTCCCCGTGGTTGCTAGGCCTTCCCCGTGGTTGCTAGGCTATGGTCGCTAGGTTTATGAAGGTGTCGAGCAGGAGGCGGTCAAATTCCTCCAATTGTCATGACGATAATCTGATCCAATTTGTTTAACGTAAGAATTCAATTATATTTTAACATAAATTATATAATAATTTATAACATTTAAATAACATAGTATAATAATATCATAACATATAAGTTATATTATATATGTAGGCTGGCAGAAATTCCCTACTGTAGGATGCTGAGCTGTTGTCATGGTAACCCAATAGATGGCCATTAAATGGTTGTGAATATCCAATATGAAGTGATAATGTGGTGATGTTTCCCTTGATGGACTGGGCTAACTTTTTAAAACATGATAGCACAACTAACGGTTGCCTGTATTGCAAGGTTTTCTAGAACTGTAAAAAGACATTTGTATTCAGAGCGGTCTATGTATACCCTAAATGTGAACGCCACTGTGGTTGGTTTATTAAATATTTTATAAAAATAATGTCTCTGTTACAGAACAATCAAGACTGGGATCAATCCCTGATCAACTCGTTTTGAACTGCACATGTGTTTATAAGCTAAAGCAAGCTCTCAAGTTTGGCTTTAGCTCTCTTGTCTAGAGATAACATGATGCTGGTTATAGGGACTCTTAGCTTTTGCATACCTCTGTGGCTATAGCCTCCTCTGTGGCTATAGCTAAAATGTGTGGCTATAGCTACCACCAAGCTAGCTACCTCTGTGGATGTAGCCAACTGTGTGGCTATAGCTACCACACAGCCAGCTACCTGTGTGGCTATGGCTAGTGTGTGGCTATGGCTAGTGTATTTGGATATAAATATCTCGATTGGTTATAGCTACCTGTGTTGTTATAGCTAGCATGTTTGGCTATAGCTACCACCTAACTAGCTATTGTTTGGACACAGAGTCCTTACTGTTAGTGACAACAGTTCAGAGAACAGCATTAGTTCCTCTGTGAGTGGCGCCTGGTCCTAAATGGGTCAGAAGAACAGCAATGACCTCATTAGAGACCTGATGGGAGGCTGGCAGAGGGTCGCCATGGACACCATGCTGCAGGAGGTGTTTCTCTTCATCCCTTTAGATTTCTTATCACCTCTTCCCCCTCGACACAAACACACACACACCTCTAAACAGAACTAGTAGCGCATGTGAACAACACTGCTGCAAGCTCCCAGCCTCCGCAGTGTTGCCATAGTAACAATAGAGACGAGCCTGGCTTTATAAAAAAAATGGGGGGTTGAGGAGAGAAGATTGAGGACAGAGAGATGACGAGAGGGAAAGAGACCAAGAGGAGGAAGAGGAGAGCGAGAGATGGAGAGATGGCGATATAGAGAAAAGAGATGGAGAGGGAGAGAGAGAGAGAAGGATGAGAGAGAGCTTGATGTAGAGAGAGATGGAGGGAGAGAGAGAGAGAGAGGGGAGAGAGATGGAGAGGTAGATGTGAGATGTAGAGGGAAAGGGGAAGAGTTCAAGGAGAGCCTCTATGATATTTATCGCTCTGCTTTGATTGGTTCGATAGAATTTCACCATGGCAACGGGTCGGCCGGCCCTAACATTGACATTAATGTAGCTTTATATCCTCTTTAGGCCAATCAGAATAACACTTCCTGATCTGTATACCAATCAGAATAACACTTCCCAATCTGCAGACCAATCAGGATAGCACTTTCTGATCTGTAGGCCAATCAGAATAAGAAAAGGGGTCAACACAAAAGGCAACGGCAAGGCCATAGGAACACGGGCTAGCAGTGATGCTACCCTGGCGTAGTGTCGTCACTCTACAGTATTGTTTGACGTCCTGAAACCAACTGAAGCCGGCGGCTATCTTCACCTGAACACGTGTTGTCAGTTCAACTCCCCACACTGGGCTTGTTATTCTTAACAGCAGCGAGGTAGAGACTATAAAGACTAGTTTCAGGGGCACACATTTGACCTCTTGTTTACATCAAGGTGAACAGCTGTGTGAAGTTTATTCCGGTGTGAAAATGGAGGAAATTTTACCGTGTGAAGCCAATTCTGTGCGTTTCCATGGCAACATAGATGTGTTGCTGTCAGCCACCACCTCCTGACCTGGAAGATGCGCTGACATTTGGGGCTGGTCTTTTTTTCCAGAGAAGTTGTCCCTGACATTGACAATGACGGCAACCAGAGCCGACTACAGCTCTCAGCAGGCGGTGAGGGAATTATTGGTGAATGTTCGACCAGAACCAGCACACGGTCATCCTGCTGAAGACCGGGACCAGTGCCCCCTGGTGGTCGTCCAGGTCTAGCGCCCCCTGGTAGTCGTCCAGGTCCAGTGCTGGTGGTCCTGCTGTATGCCTCGGTAATCACTGCGTTTCTTGTCTTCCATGAAACATAGCCTTCAGATTAAATGATTACGTTTTATCTAGTCAAGTTAGTACTCGAAATAACCATAGAAAATGGCTGCCAAGAAAAAAGCAAAAGCTACTGGTGTAAATTATTTTAGTCTATTCTATTTCTGATAACATGTTAGCTAACCACAGTTATGAATGGTTTCTTCACCACATAATGGATAACACCATATAAGGATTTTTATGATTTTATAGATAAGTTAAAGACTACAAACATGGCCACTTTGCCATTTCCGTTTAAGCCAAGACATACCAAAGGTTTACCTGGGTCAATTAGAACATGTAGGCGTAGCCTATGTACCGTCCCGCCCACTCCCACCTGTGTTCGTGAGATGCTTCATGAACCACCTCCAGAACGCAAGCCCGTTTACCTTGTCTCTCTCTTAGAATAAACCACGTTGTTGAACATTTACCACTCTCAGAGTCATACCTAGCACGAGACCACCATACCACAAAGGATCGAATTAGTTTAATCCACATCACTACGTCCCGAAAGCAATGACCATGCACGTTTAATAAACAAAGTACTGACAGAGAATGTCTAATATTCGTAGACGGGCTCTGGTACTGAGTAAGACTCCGGCCTAGCTACAGTAGCTAGCTACCTCATGAGCGCAATTTAACGACTCAAAAGTACTCCTACAACACAACCGAACACATGTAGGCCTACAGGTGAATCACATATAAAATAAGACAAAATAAAAATATTCAAGGTAATAAATCATACTTGGCAAAAAGGAAACAGCATGAAATCGAAATAAGGGTAAAAAACCTGTTGCTCCGTAGGCTTCTTTCGGTTTTACCATGCAATATGTCACTACTTTTGACGTCATGACTACGGAATCTCCTTATGGGTCCAGGCTAATATGCAATCTCAATAATCATATTTACACACAATAACTCAAATAGGGCAAATTAGACATTTAATAAATATGGCTCTTATAGTAGGTCTGTAATCCCGGCTTGGCCACCATCTTTGGGTCACTAAGACCCTGTTCGACCTCACTCAGCCTCATGAATGTCTGCGAAGATGGTGAATAATTTGGTTTCCGTTGAGCAAGATTAAATGAAGAAATGTACTTTTTGGAGGGAAACATTATTCTCTATGAAGCAGGATTAAAGCCTTTTAGCGATGGAGTCTAGAAAGAGAGACAGGGGAGAAGACAGAGCAGGGGTTGTTTATTGAAGAGCAGATCACACACTCGGACTGGTTGATAAAAAAAGACATTTTAATCAGAAAGTTGTGGTGCTGAGGCAGGAGTAACAAAACAAAGAGAAAGGAGGTCAAATATACAGCAACATACAATTCTAATCTAACTTTATTTAAATAAAGGTCAGTAACAGTCTCCTTCCAGAGGGACAAAGATCCAACAAAAGGTCAAACTCAAAAGGCACATGTACTTTGGGGCACACAGCTCCCAGCCAATCACACGACCAGACCAGGACAACATGTTACCATTCAACCAATAGCGTCCCAGCTGGGAGCCTGTAGGCTTGTTTCTAGTTACAACTAATAAGAATGTTTTAAATTAGTAGTAGTTGTAAGAGGAGAGCTAGTCAGAAATCAAGTAGCTTGTTATAGATCTTCAATTTCTAAACTTAAGTGTTTTACTCAGTGATGTCGGTACAATAGAAACAATAGGACATGAGACAGGTACAAGGACATGAGACAGGTACAAGGACATGAGACAGGTTGAAGGACATGAGACAGAATGAAAGACCAGAGTCTGCTCTGGGGTCTGCTCTGGGGTCTAGGCCCTGCTCTGGGGTCTAGGCCCTGCTCTGGGGTCTAGGCTCTGCTCTGGGGTCTAGGCTCTGCTCTGGGGTCTGCTCTGGGGTCTGCTCTGGGGTCTAGGCCCTGCTCTGGGGTCTAGGCTCTGCTCTGGGGTCTAGGCTCTGCTCTGGGGTCTAGGCTCTGCTCTGGGGTCTAGGCTCTGCTCTGGGGTCTGCTCTGGGGTCTAGGCTCTGCTCTGGGGCCTGCTCTGGGGTCTGCTCTGGGGTCTAGGCTCTGCTCTGGGGCCTGCTCTGGGGTCTGGGGTCTGCTCTGGGGTCTGCTCTGTGGTCTAGGGTCTGCTCTGGGGTCTGCTCTGGGGTCTGCTCTGGGGTCTGCTCTGGGGTCTCCTCTGGGGTCTGCTCTGGGGTCTAGGGTCTGCTCTGGGGTCTGCTCTGGGGTCTGCTCTGGGGTCTGCTCTAGGGTCTGCTCTGGGGTCTGCTCTAGGGTCTAGGGTCTGCTCTGGGGTCTGCTCTGGGATCTAGGGTCTGCTCTGGGGTCTGCTCTGGGGTCTGCTCTGGGGTCTAGGGTCTGCTCTGGGGTCTAGGGTCTGCTCTGGGGTCTGCTCTGGGGTCTGGGGTCTGCTCTGGGGTCTTCTCTGGTGGTTCAGGGTCTTCTCTGGTGGTCTAGGGTCTGCTCTGGGGTCTAGGGTCTGCTCTGGGGTCTGGGGTCTGCTCTGGGGTCTTCTCTGGTGGTTCAGGGTCTTCTCTGGTGGTCTAGGGACCAGGTCAGATGGTGGACTTGGAGAAGGACACCTTGAGGTGGTGGTTGGCCCCCATGTCGTAGTTGTGGAGGTCCATGAGCCCCTGGATGGCCTCTTCCACCGCAGACATCTGGAGCAGCGCCATCTTGTGGTCCCTGGGGAGAGAGGAGGGGTGGAGGGTTGAGGCCTCCTAGAGCTACAGGACAAACGTCTGACAACTGGTTCAAGAGTCAAGTAGGAAATATTATGGGATGAATCACAGAAGAACAATTCTGCTGGGATCCAGCGGACATATAAACAGCCGTCTGATAGAGACAGAAAGTGGATCTTACTGGAAGAACTTGAAGGCCTTTACAGTTCCTCCAGCATTGGAGAACAGGAGACGGAGATCCTCCTCGGACACGCCCTCCCTGGGGTGAGAGACATTGAGATATATACATATATATATTAGGCAACAATAGTCTAATAGTCTGAGTCACATAGAAAATCGAATAATGAATGTGACTATCGTTATTTATTACACGGCTCTTCTCAATTCTGTTTAACGCTCCGTTCACTTGCATGGGCTTTCACAACTTCCGGTGGTGAATAATTTTTTGATAATTCACCGTTGCTAAGCATATAATAACCGCTGTCAAGGAAAGTGAATTTTCTTTTCTTTCGTACCACTCCGCAAGTAGTCTGGTAACTTATCAACCCCAGCGTCCGCGGTTGCTATGTGACGTCAACGTCTTTGGCGTACAATTTCTCTTCTGATCAACACTACGAACCCCGTAACAAATAAATTGTAAAAAGACACAGTGTGAAGTTATTTTTTTGGCCATAGTTTCCATATGCTAAAGACGTGTCTAGTTCACCGTCATGCAGGCTGTGTTCAGTAAAATAAATAGCAATCCGTTTTCGGCGCATGTAGGTCTATCTGCATAAGCCCACGTTGAAATAATTTTTATGTTGAATGTTGATGGCGCAGTTGTTGAAATAAACAGATTGATTTCATACAAATCATAAAAGCCTCTTCCTTTGTCAGTGTGTGTGCATGTATACGAGGTGCGTGCAGGGTTCTTGATTGATCGATTTTCTAATATTAATCGAATACTTCTCAGCGAATATTGAATAGTATTTTTGCTAGAAATTCACATCCCTAAGACAGACAGACAGACAGACAGACAGACAGACAGACAGACAGACAGACAGACAGACAGACAGACAGACAGACAGCCAGACAGATGAGGAGCTTTACGGTATGTTGGAGAGGTGCAGGGTGGAGGAGGGAGGGAAGATGTTCTGGAAGTTCTTGGATCCTGGCTTCTTGAATCGGTGGAGAGGAGATCCGGAGAAATCTGGAGGAACAACCAATCACATGTTGAGGATCCACTCCTTCTGTACAGCCTTCAACACGGACCGTCTCAAAAGGGATCCATACATAGTTGTGACTGTTCATCATGGAACAATATAAACAGGGCCCCCTACTGGCCCCTGTAGAGGCTGTAGAACAGGGCCTCTAGTGGCCTCTGTAGAGGCTGTGAAACAGGGCCCTCTAGTGGCCCCTGTAGAGGCTGAAACATGGCCTTTAGGTGTTCCTGTATAGGCTGTGAAACAGGGCCCTCCAGTGGCCCCTTTAGAGGCTGTGAAACAGGGCCCTCTAGTGGCCCCTGTAGAGGCTGAAACATGGCCTTTAGTGGCTCCTGTATAGGCAGTGAAACAGGGCCCTGTAGTGGCCCCTTTAGAGGCTCCAGTGGCCCCTGTGGAGGCGGAACAGGGCCCTCTAGCGGCGGCCCAGGCAGCAGACCTTTGGTGAGCAGCTGGTCGTCCAGGCCCTCCCGCGGCAGCGCCACCGTCTGGTGCTTGGACAGCGTGACGCGCATCACCTTGGAGAACACCTTCTGACCATTCAGGTGGCTCATAGCTGGAGGAGGAGGAGAAGGGGAGAGAGAGGAGGGAGGGGGAGGAGGGGAGGAGAAGGAGAAGAGAGAAAGATTAACAGGATCCAAAAGACACATTAAGGTTCTTCAAGGTCCAGACTGTGGAATGAGAACAATACGTGCCCGATCAGCGCAGGGAGCAATCTTTACATCAATGGATGCTAACTAAATCAATAAATACATAACCAGTGTTGGCATGGCTATTAGGCTGGGCGGCCGGCACTCACCCAGCTGGGCCTGGTTCCCGTCGGACAGCTGGATCAGAGCGCTGTCCTTCTTGTTGAACAGGATCTTCACGCGCTGCACGTCACCATAGACACCTGCATCCGGACAGACAGACAGGCAGAGAGACAGACAGGCAGAGCAGGAGAGGAGGAGAGGAGGAGCAGGAGAGATGGAGTCAACGTAGAAAGAGTGTGAAGGATGGAGGGATTGAGACAAAGTTAGTGTTGGAGAGACGGAGAGAGAGATGGAGAGAGAGTTCCCATGTCACTCGCCCTCACGCCTACCTGCACTCTGTTCACCTGTGAGCTCTATCAGTACTGCCTGCTCCATTCTTACTGCCTGCTCAGTTAGTACTGCCTGCTCAGTTAGTACTGCCTGCTCAGTTAGTGCTATCTGTTCTATCAGTGCTGCCTGCACTATCAATACTGCCTGATCTATCAATACTGCCTGATCTATCAATACTGCCTGATCTATCAATACTGCCTGATCTATCAATACTGCCTGATCTATCAATACTGCCTGATCTATCAATACTGCCTGATCTATCAATACTGCCTGATCTATCAATGCTGCCTGATCTATCAGTGCTGCCTGATCTATTAGTCCTGCCTGATCTATTAGTCCTGCCTGCTCTATGAGTACTGTCTGATCTATGAGTCCTGCCTGATCTATTAGTCCTGCCTGATCTATTAGTCCTGCCTGATCTATGAGTCCTGCCTGATCTATGAGTCCTGCCTGATCTATGAGTCCTGCCTGATCTATGAGTCCTGCCTGATCTATTAGTCCTGCCTGCTCTATGAGTACTGTCTGATCTATGAGTCCTGCCTGATCTATTAGTCCTGCCTGATCTATTAGTCCTGCCTGATCTATTAGTCCTGCCTGATCTATTAGTCCTGCCTGATCTATTAGTCCTGCCTGATCTATTAGTCCTGCCTGATCTATGAGTCCTGCCTGATCTATGAGTCCTGCCTGATCTATGAGTCCTGCCTGCTCTATTAGCAGGCCCCTATCTGAACCGCTATCTCCCAGTATATGTTGAGCTAGCTACTCTATGTGTTACACGTACATTGAGCTAACTGCCGCTCTACATCTCACAGCCTCAAACTATCCAGGGTGAGTAACAAGGGAAACACTAGAGAGAGAGACGTTGTATAAAACAGAATTACAGATAAGAGTAATAATATGTATTCATATCTAAACAGAGAGGGGGAGAGACCTTGACAGAGGAAGGTAGAGATGTACAGAGAGACAGTTAGAGAGAGAGATTGAGATAGAGACACAGCAAGAGAGATAGAGTGAGAGACACACAGATACAGAGAGACAGAGGGTGAGAGCAAGAGGTAGAGGCACATTGAACGATAGAGAGAGAGAGACACACAGCTAGAGAGAGAGGACGAGAGGTATAGGCACAGCGAGAGAGAGAGAGACACACAGATACAGAGAGAGAGATACAGAGAGAGAGAGAGAGAGAGAGAGAGGTAGAGGCACAGCGAGAGAGACGGTAATAGAGTAGGAGTGCAGCAACATACCGAAGAGGGTAAAGAGACTTTGGGGCGTGACCATCTTTAGAGAGAGACCGCAGAGCGGAGGAGGAGGACAGAAGAGGAGGAGAGAGAGGACAGACCCAGACACCACCAGCAACCACGCAGGTAGAGGAGGAGAAGAGGAGAGGTGGTTTCCATGACGATGGATGCAGCAGAGAGGGAATGCATGGTGCGAAGCAGTCAAGGTAGACCGACAAGATTACAGAGTGGGAGGAAGGGAAGGAGGGATGGGGAGAAAGAGCGAGAGCGACAGAGACACAGACAGAGAGAGGTGGTTAGAGGAGGAGGAGTATGTGGGGGTGATGGAGGTTATTGAGGATGGAGATGAGGAGGAGAGGACAAAACCAAAGCAGAGGTCAGTAAACATAATCAGTGGACACACACACACACACACACACACACACACACACACACACACACACACACACACACACACACACACACACACACACACACACACACACACACACACACACACACACACACACACACACACACACACACACACACACACACCAGGGATGGGAATGGTGGAGCGGTTCCTACTGGTCTGATCCAGAGCCGTGACGGCTCCCAGCCGTCAGGGCCCCTATCAGATGTTCACGCCCTGAATCCGCATAGTGACCCCGGTACCAGTCTGTGTGTTGCCGTGGTGATGACCGGTCAGCGGTACGAGTCTGTGTGTGTTGCCGTGGTGATAACCAGTCACCAGTATGAGTCTGTGTATGTTGCCGTGGTGATGACGGGTGAGCGCCGCGGTATGAGTTTGTCTGTGTTACCGTGGTGATGACCGGTCAGCAGGATGAGTCTGTGTGTGTTGCCTTGGTGATGACCGGTCAGCAGTATGAGTCTGTGTGTGTTGCCATGGGGATGTCCGGTCAGCGGTACGAGTATGTATGTGTTGCCATGGTGATGAACGGTCAGCAGTGTGAGTCTGTCTGTGTTGCCGTGGTGATGACTGGTCGGCAGTATGAGTCTGTCTGTGTTGCCGTGGTGATGACCCAGCCCTTCTCTCTACAGAGCCAGCGATTGGTCAATACATCTACACAAGTGGCCAATCACAAAGCACCCTGCCCTAAACAACAGGTCATGTTTCTCCAGCGGATATCAATTGAAAATCTGAACAAATTCTAATTAAAACAGACTTTCAGTTTGTGTATACAAGAGGAACTATCACTTTTCAAAAATGGCCACAAAATGAGTCCTCAGGAAGACTGCTGACATGACATCCAGGGACTTACTCATCTGCTAGTAATTATTGAATCCCTCTTGTCCACCAGGAAAACCTCAAGTGAAACCAATAGAAACTCTCATTTCCTCAATTTAAGGCGAGCTAACCCTCACTCTAACCTGCTCCCTGCAGCAGGCTCAGAGAACAGACACAACAGAACGGCTCAGGGGAGGCGGACCGCAGCGAAGAACAGAACTCATAAAAGGCATCAAGAACATCTCATCAGTTCCCATCCCTAGTCAGGACACGCCCACACTGCAGAGTCACACCCACATAACAGAGCCATGCCCACATCACACAACACACAACACACACTTCTGGATGAGGGGAAGCATAGACAAAAGGTCAACAGCATAGAATATACAGTAGAATGCAGAGTAGAATATAGACATAGTACAGTAGAATGCAGAGTAGAATATAGACATAGTACAGTAGAATGCAGAGTAGAATATAGTCATAGTACAGACGTATAGTATACAGTAAGAGTAGACTAGAGTAGCAGAGCAGAATACAGGAGCAGTAGAGTAGAGTATAGTATCAGTACAGTAGGCTAGAGTACCATTACAGTAGTGAAGAGTATAGTACAGTAGGGTAGAGAATAGTACCAGTACAGTAGATTATAGTACCAGTACAGTAGGGTAGAGTACCAGTACAGTAGGGTAGAGTACCAGTACAGTAGAGTATAGTACCAGTACAGTAGGGTAGAGTACCAGTACAGTAGAGTAGAGTATAGTATAGTACCAGTAGAGTATAGTACCAGTAGTAGGGTAGAGTACCAGTAGAGTACCAGTACAGTAGAGTATATTACCAGTACATTAGGGTAGAGTATAGTACCAGTAGAGTAGAGTATAGTACCGGTACAGAAGAGTATAGTACCAGTACAGTAGGGTAGAGTATAGTACAAGTACAGTAGAGTACCAGTACAGTAGGGTATAGTACAAGTAAATTAGGGTAGAGTAACAGTAGGGTAGAGTAGAGTACCACTACAGTAAGAGTACTACAAGACAGTGTAGGGAGAGAAGCTGGTTGGGAGGGGGGTTGCAGCAGAGAGCGGAGCGTCAGCCTCCAAGCCAATGGGATTGTTAGGGATGTCAGGAAAGGGAGCTGATCAATCAGATCGTTGGAAGATCCCTTCCAGCACCAATAGGGTTGAGGTACTGGATGAACAGATACGTTTCTCTTATTCTGACTAACTGGTAGCTAGCCGGCCCAAACACATCATTTGACACTTTAATGCTCCTTAGTAACAAATTAAATATTGGAGTGCGACCAAATGTACTAAAAGGTCAGTCATGTGAAACTCTCCCCGAGACCAATGCTGCAGTGTCCCCTTTTATCCCTTCACTCCAATGTTCCATTCATATATATACGGTCATTATATTATAAAACCTCCCCCTGAGGACCTAGTCAGCCTGGGCCAGGACCCCAGGGGTCCAGTCAGCCTGGGTCAGGACCCCTGAGGACCTAGACAGCCTGGTCAGGACCCCAGGGGGTGCGGCTAGCAAGGCAGATAATGTTCTCATCACTCTGAACAAAGCAAACAAAGGCAGATCTACATCACATATTTAGGCTGAGTATCAGGAGGGAGGCCAGTCTCTAGCTAGTCTATGTAGTTCACAGCCCCACCACCGGGGGCAGAGGGGCAGCTGTAGCTGACAGCACCACCACCAGGGGCAGAGAGGCCAACACACACACACACACACACACACACACACACACACACACACACACACACACACACACACACACACACACACACACACACACACAGGGCGTGGTGTACCTCGTCGTTGAGGTTGGAAGCCAGCAAGACTCCGGACACCCCTGACCCGGACAGGGCAACACGCCCAGCTGCTGCGGCGGCGGCGGCGGCGGCGCTGAGGGGGCTAATGGCTCCTGAAACAACAACAACACAACATGAGGCCAGGGGAGGGGGCTACACACACACACACACACACACACACACACACACACACACACACACACACACACACACACACACACACACACACACACACACACACACACACACACACACACACACACACACACACACACACACACGCTTACTGCGTTAGCCAGCATAGCTGCCAACACAGACAGGGCTAGCTGCTAACACAGACAGGGCTAGTGATTGGCTCGATTTACCAAGGATGTTGTTAAGATACCAACTATATCAAAATCTAGACTGACCCCGGCTAAGATGGCAGTGAATGGAAGAGGGAGCTAGTAGCTGGAAGCATGCAGCTAACAGCATTAGCAGCTAACAGTGTTTGGAGCAAGCAGGATGGGCAGGATGAGGTTAAGAAACAGAAGAAGGGATGGATACCTCCGCCCTGCGACATGGAGAGAGAAGACGAGTAGCCTCCTCCACTGGAGTAGGACGCGAGCGCTCCGGATGGCGTCCCTGAGAAACAACAGCACAAAGCTCAGCTGGCAACTAGGCTAGCTTCCACACGCACATACAGTAGCAATGCTAAAGCCAAACTATTATTTCAATCTAAAGGGAAGTAAGCGGTCCGGATGAATGGGATACACACTGAAACCCCTCATGAAGCTAAGCTAAAGGCTAATCCAGACTCCATGCAAACCACCACGAGACCCACTCTGTTTTTTTTTCTTTTGGGTGTACTCACCCAGTAGGGAGGAGGCTAGCAGAGGGTTTTGGGGGGGGGTACTCACCCAGGAGGGAGGAGTGGTCCTTGTGGCCGCCGTCCCCGTCCCCAGAGGGCAGGTCAGGCCGGGTGTAGTCACGGCTCTTGTCGTTGTTGTACTTGACGTTGAGGCTGACCAGCTTGCTGAAGTCGATCCTCAGGGTGCAGCAGGAGTTGTAGATGTTCTGACCGTCCAGAGACTGGGAGGAGAAGGCACGTTAACGTCTGGACTACGCACACTCGCTAATGCTAAGGATGATGCTAATGGTAACCTACTAGCGTGGTGCTAATGGTAACCTACTAGCTTGGCCTGCTGGGCGTTGACGGGGTCACTGAACTGCAGCAGAGCTTGGAACTGGTTGTTCTTGGTGAAGGTGATGATCTTCATCACCGTCCCAAACTTACTGAAGATCTGAAACGGTAAAACCACAGAATTTGAAGATTCTCAAACCCCGGACAACTTGGAGACACTAGACAAAGATCTAGAACTAATGGCGCATTTCCCCCGGATTGCTCAGTATTCAAAGGTGCGGCACGGGTCTAGTTTCCACTGCCAAAAGTGGGCGTGATCCGGACTGAGCCGTATTGAGCCGTACTCATCACGCAGTACTCTTTGTTGGGGTACTGAGACGCCTAAAAGGGTGAAAGTTTGAGCCGACAAGTTTGAGCTACACACGCCGTCCGTTGATTGGTCGACAGATTCCTCATTTCCGAGCGACTGGGGGATAATAACAAACTAACACATTACCCGCCGTTGTCCAGCTATTTCTAGACAACGGCGGAAGCTTTGTTTATTGGGGAAAATGTCACGCAAAAGTTTGCCGCCCTACATTGTTGCTCTGTTCATTTTGAGCGTCATTCTTTTTCCATGGATTTATTAGCGGGCTACACTGTGTCGGGCTGCTATGAGATCACGATGCTTACGTACGTAGCTGCCGCGGCTATCGCTATACGGCTTAAACCCCCCCCCTACCATAAGGGTACTGTCGGCGTTGGAAATAGGAGCCGTAACTGAGCTGGGCTAAACCGCACCCTCACTACTGGGCTGAGGTGTGCTGGCACCGAAGCGTAACCGCCGTTGGAAAAGGGGCATAACTAATGCTACTTTAATTAGAATCTCTATTTGACAAAATGGTATCATCACCAGGTTCCCTGGTTACCATGACAACATGTTATCTTCAGAAGGTTCCCTGGTCGCCATGACAGCATGTTTTCATCACACTAGGTTCCCTGGTCACCATAACAAAATGTTGTCCTCCCAAGGTCCCTACCTGCTGCAGCACGTCCAGGGTGACGGGGTAGAACATGTTGTCGATGATGATGCGCAGCACGGGGCTGGGGGGCGGGGCCAGGTCCAGCACCCCGGGGTCAGAGGAAGGGGAGCTGCCGTCCTGCACCGCCGACACCGCCTGCAGCACCGCCTGGGCCCGCTGCACAAACCAGAGTCACACCGCTTAGACACAAACTAGTCACACCGCTTAGACAAAAACCAGAGTCACACCGCTTAGACACAATCCAGAGTCACACCACTTCAAACACAGGCCAGAGTCACACTGCTTAGACACAATCCAGAGTCACTTCTAAGGGGGGTACCTGGTTCAGCGCAGAGTCCGTCTTCAGTTCCTTGTGGTTCGAGTACTGGATGAAGACCGGGGTGTTTCTGACCTGAGGAACACAGAGAACACTTAGTCTAGTATGAAGCAGGTGAGGTGGGCTGTGTCTCAGGTATCCATGGCAACAGGGGTGTGGCCAACCTGGGGCGTGACGGCGGCGTAGTAGTTGACCATGGTGATGGCCGCCTCCTCCGTGCCCAGCTCCAGAAAGGCCTGAAACACACGTCACCACGTTAATACAGAACCGCTCACATCACTACAGTATCACATTAGAACCTTAGAATATGTAGAGGCGTGTACCAGGTGGGGGTGTACCAGGTGTGTACCATGTGGGGGTGTGCCACGTGTACGAGGTGGGGGTGTACCAGATGGGAGTGTACCAGGTGGGAGTGTACCAGGTGGGGGTGTACCAGGTGGGAGTGTACCAGATGGGGGTGTACCAGGTGGGAGTGTACCAGGTGGGAGGATGCCAGGTGTAACAGGTGGGAGTGTACCAGGTAGGAGTGTACCAGGTGGGGGTGTACCAGGTGTACCTGGTTCTTCCCCTTGAGCATGAGGATGTTGGTGACCTTGCCGAAGGGCAGGCCCAGCGCGATGACCTCGGTCTCCGACACCTCGCTGGGCAGCTTCCTGATGTGGAGCACGCGGGAGGGCGGCGACTCCTCCAGACGTTGCTTCTTACTGTCGCTGCCGTTGGCTGCACACACAAACACACACGGTAGTACCATAGTATAAGAGTATATACACAAACACAGTGTGTGTGTGTGTGTGTGTGTGCGTGTGTGGTCACCTGTCATCGAGGTGGGGCTGCTGCTGCTGCTGTACATGTTGAGCTCATCTGAGCCTCTCTGGAAATAATAATAATAATAATAATACATTTAATTTAGAGGCGCCTTTCAAGACACCCAAGGTCACCTAGATACAAGAGATTATTATTATACTGGTGCTAACTACTACAGATGGTGCTGAGTACTAATGCTGCTGCTGCTAACTACTACTACTGCTAACTACTACTGCTGCTGCTGCCTACTACTGCTGCTGCTGCTAACTACTGCTGCTGCTGCTAACTACTGCTGCTGCTCTTAACTGCTGCTGATGCTAACTACTGCTGCTAACTACTGCTGCTAACTACTACTGCTGCTCTTAACTGCTGCTAACTACTACTGCTGCTCTTAACTGCTGCTGCTAACTACTGCTGCCGCTGCTGCTAACTAGTGCTGCTTCTAACTAGTGCTGCTGCTAACTACTGCGTTATTGCTGCTACCACACTATTACTACTACATCACCATGACAACCTCTCTGTGTCCACCCAGCACATCCTCCCATCAAACCATGAGCCACACAGCTCATCAATAACTTTATATAATAATATTATTATGATTCATGTTAAAAAGTCTGATAAGTTACTAGTTATCTCACCTTCACGCCGACTGCAACATCTCTGTCCAGGGAGAGAGGAACATGGTCAGAAACTCGACTATATTTATAACGCAGGACTTTAGAGTCTGAAACACGTTTCATCTGAAGGATATCATATGTGTAGTGATAACCCAGAGGTCCAACGTACCGCAAATCAGTTATAAATCAAAACATTATGTGTACTCAATCTATTGTTGGAGCACACATAACACAAAATAATTGAAAAAGATTCTAGCATTAGTTACTCCTGGTTCAGTTGTATTCAATAATAATAAACTAACTGCATTTATTTAGTTGTTCCAGTCCAGACTACATGTCGGTCTGGAGGACTACAGACCGGTCTAGAGGACAACAGACCGGTCAAGAGGACAACAGACCGGTCTAGCGGACTACCGACCGGTCTAGCGGACTACAGACCTGTCCAGTGGACTACAGACCGGTCTGGATTACCCCGGTACACCACAACAGCTCATCTCCATGGAGACAAAGGAGCAGCGGACTGCGGCCCTCAGCCCCCTGCTGTGGCCGTCACTCCCCTGTTCGGCCGGCCCAGCCTCCCCTCCAGCCTCCCATCACTAACGCTTACCTCCTGTTCGAGACAGAGCTGCTTAATTATCTTTAGAGAAAGCCAGAAAGGTTGAAATATGATCAGATATGTTCCGATAAGGAACTGCGATAGCGTTAATATGTGCTAGCAGATAGCATCAATAAAACCCGCTGATATCAACTAAACCAGTCCGATGCACAGTAACCCGTTTTACTCTTACTACAGTAATCTCTAATATCCTATTAGATTTGTTATTATTTACCCGTCCATTGCAAGGATTATGTATTTTAGATCACGAAACGGCCGACCACTGCAAGATGGGGGACTTCTTCTCTGGACCAGGACGAGGTCTGGTCTATAGGATCACTATCGCCCCCTAGGGTTGAGGTCCGGGACAGTTGTCTACAATCGCCCCCTAGGGGTGAGCCCAGTATAGTGGTCTTCTAGTCTAGATTACTAAGGGTGTTTATATTTTATTGCACCTGACTGTCGACCAGCAGAATGCCCATTTCTCTATTAGAATCAAGAGATCAACGTGCCTGTGATCAGCCTTCTGTCAACAGTCCTCACAATAATCCTTCGCTCAGTTCTGTGTTGATGCTTCCAAAGCCTACTTCTCCCAGTACTACTCCCAGTACTGAGAGCAGTACTGAGATCAGTACTGTTAGCAGAACTGGTAGCAGAACTAGTAATCCTGAGGCTCTGGGGTGGGGGGTCTCTAGCTTGGTCTTCGGTCCAGGTGGGCTCCAGCAGGCCCTCCTCTCTGTGTGTGATGTTTGACAGGAGATCGCGTGAGGAGGGATGATCTGGGGCATCTAGGACACATGAGAGAGTCTGAATCTAATCTAGGTGAATGTAATCCATTTTATGACAGAATAGATGATGATATTTATGGGTAATACGTGATGTGTTCACAAGCGAACGTTCTCTCTCAGAGGTTTAGTTTACAGATGGAGTGGTTCTATTCAGAGCATCTTGTACAACACTCGATTCAGCACACTTGTGTTCAAACCTCAAAGAGGCAACGTGAAGTAGTTACAAGGCTGCAAGACCATGACTGAACAGACCTAAATGGTTCAGTGAATTGAGACCGTGAGTCTGTCATGAAAGTGTGAATTAAATTATTTTTTTTATTTAGATTATTTAGAGAGAGACTTTCAGGTTCAGCTTTACAGGTTCATTGACAACGGAGTTAATTAAAAACAGGTTAATAAACAACTTCTAAAAAACATGAAGATGTCCTCCTCACTGTAAATTATTTCTAAATCAATTATGCAATTGACAATTTATATTTTATAGAAGCCTAGCCCACTTCTGAAGTAAGTAAGCATAGTGATGGCCTAAAAGGGATTAGTTACTCTACTATGAAGGCTGTCAATCACAGCAGATGGGTCAGGGGGCGGGGCCTCAGGAGTCAGGGGGCGAGGCTTGAGTCCGTGACGCGCGGGCCTATCGGTGGTTGCCAGGGAGACCAGGTTTATCACAGCTGCTCCTCAAGGCAACACTTCTCCTCCTGAAGGCCTGCGGACCTCATCCTCCTCCACCCGGTGAGTCTTCCCTTAGAGGGCTGTTTCTGGGTGTTTTTGTGTCTGATTTTGCACTCTGATTAAGACGCACACTCACTCGCTGTACATGTGCAACCAGTGTCGGAATAGACTATATTCTCTGCTTATGGAAACATTAATGTTGGAATCAGCGTGAGATGTTGGTCTCGTCTGCAGCGCTGTGCTGATTGGAGAGTGCGGTGTTGACGCCCTGTGGAGACAGACAAGTGAATAACGATCGCGACGCTGGTGTCTCCTCTCTCAAGGTCCTGATGCTCAACGCGATGGGCTTTCCTCCGCCGGTCAGTAAAGACAGAGTTATCACCAAATACCCCAAGGTACTCCCCAAATATACCCTGATATACACGATGCACAACCATCACGTACCAGCCTTTAAAAAAACATAACATCATAAACAATTTAAAGGTTTATTGTGAAGGGCCTGATGAAGGGTTTATTGGTTTGTAGCGACTGATGTAGAGAGATAGGGGTGTTTGTGTGTGTGACTGTAGAGACAGGTTTGTGTGTGTGTGTGTGTGTGTGTGTGTGTGTGTGTGTGTGTGTGTGTGTGTGTGTGTGTGTGTGTGTGTGTGTGTGTGTGTGTGTGTGTGTGTGTGTGTGTGTGACTTACTTTAGAGATAGTGGTGTGTATTGTCCTGTGGTCCAGTGTGATGTCTTGTGGTTCCGTTCCGGGCCCGGTGTAATGTGGTCTTGTTCCGGGTCCGGTGTGATGTAGTCTTGTTGTGGGTCCGGTGTGAGGTCTTGTGGTTCTGGGTCCTGTGTGATTTGGTTTTGTTCCGGGTCCGGTGTGATGTGCTCTTGTTGTGGGTCCAGTGTGAGGTCTTGTGGTTCCGGGCCCGGTGTAATGTGGTCTTGTTCCGGGTCCGGTGTGATGTGCTCTTGTTGTGGGTCCAGTGTGAGGTCTTGTGGTTCTGGGTCCGGTGCGATGTGTTCTTGTTGTGGGTCCAGGCCTACACCCCCCAGGCCAGCCTGCAGGTGAAGGAGGACTGGAACCTCAGGACCAAAGCCTCCTGCCAGGACCGGGCGGCCAGGAACCAGCCGTGAGTGCTCTGGGGACACACCCAAACTGTTTCTGATTTGCTGCCATTATGCTTAACAAGACCCTGATTGGACACCTGTGGCTCTGGCCCCTAGGTATAGTTTTGGGTTGCTGCCCTCCCATAGAAAATACTTAATCTCCCATCCCTCTGCTGTGTAAATCATTAATTTGAAGCCCTTTGTAGTTTATATTTTAGTAGCCTAGCTACGAGCCTTTATAGCTATATTAGCTATTTCTATTAAAGAAAATCTTTTGCATTATAAAAAGCCAGCATGATGGTTACCTATCTGATTGCTACATCAGATTGAATTTGATTCCAGATAACAAAAAATAGAAAAGGTCCCACAGGTCCCTAATGATTAGTCCAATGTAGACATGGAATCATGACTAAGACCTGTTGTTTTGGTAGGTGGGACCGACAGAAAATGTCGAAAGCAGTAGTGGTTGGAGACGTTAACGTGGGAAAAACATGTCTTATTAACAGGTAGGTGTTCATTATGTACAGTTCTATATATGATACTAGACATGTCTTATTTACAGGTGTTCAGTACTAGTTAGATGATATATGATGAAGAATGTGATTCCCCCAGGTTCTAGTTCTATAATATATGGTGATGGCTGTGGTTCCTCCAGGTTCTAGTTCTATATAGGATATATGATGAAGACTTTGGTTCCTCCAGGTTCTAGTTCTATATGATTTATGATGAAGACTGTGGTTCCCCCAGGTTCTAGTTCTATATATGATGTATGATGAAGACTGTGGTACCTCAGGGTTCTAGTTCTATATATGATGTAGACTGTGGTTCCTCCAGGTTCTAGTTCTATATATGATGTAGACTGTGGTTCCTCCAGGTTCTAGTTCTATATATAATGTATGATGAAGACTGTGGTTCCTCCAGGTTCTGTAAGGATGTGTTCCATCGGGACTACAAGGCCACCATCGGTGTGGACTTTGAGATTGAGCGTTTCGAGGTGGCCGGGACGCCGTTCTCCCTCCAGATGTAAGCAGGAACCAGGGGGAGGAACAGGTCCATGTTACACTCAAGCCTGTTACACCCCACCTAGCCTGAGTGTCACAGGTCAATGTTACACTTCACCTTGTTACACTCCACCTAGCTGGAGGAACAGGTCCATGTTACACTCCAGCTTGTTACACTCCACCTAGCTGGAGTGTCACCGGTCCATGTTGGACTCCACCTTGTTTCACCACCCCTAGCTGGAGGAACAGGTCCATGTTACACTTCACCTTGTTACACTACACCTAGCTGGAGGAAGAGGTCCATGTTACACTTCACCTTGTTACACTCCACCTAGCTGGAGGAACACTTCCATGTTACACTTCACCTTGTTACACTACACCTAGCTGGAGGAACACTTCCATGTTACACTCATCCTAGGAGGCCTTTCTGGGCTCCTTCAAACACAGCACGCAGGGTGTAGGATGAGGAGCTGGGTGGTGTAGCTGGTCTGGGTGCTGTAAGATGAGGAGCTGCTTTGGGTGGTGTAAGATGTGGACCTGTTCTGGGTGGTGTAGCTGGTCTGGGTGCTGTAAGATGAGGAGCTGCTTTGGGTGGTGTACGATGAGGAGCTGGTCTGGGTGGTGTAAGATGTGGACCTGTTCTGGGTGGTGTAAGATGTGGACCTGTTCTGGGTGGTGTAAGATGAGGAACTGCTCTGGGTGGTGTAAGATGTGGACCTGTTCTGGGTGGTGTAAGATGTGGACCTGCTCTGGGTGGTGTAAGATGTGGACCTGCTCTGGGTGGTGTAAGATGTGGACCTGCTCTGGGTGGTGTAAGATGTGGACCTGTTCTGGGTGGTGTACGATGAGGAGCTGGTCTGGGTGGTGTAAGATGTGGACCTGCTCTGGGTGGTGTAAGATGTGGACCTGCTCTGGGTGGTGTAAGATGTGGACCTGTTCTGGGTGGTGTACGATGAGGAGCTGGTCTGGGTGGTGTAAGATGTGGACCTGTTCTGGGTGGTGTAAGATGAGGAACTGCTCTGGGTGGTGTAAGATGTGGACCTGTTCTGGGTGGTGTAAGATGTGGACCTGTTCTGGGTGGTGTAAGATGAGGAACTGCTCTGGGTGATGTAGATGAGAAGCTGGTCTGGGCGCTGCTGACGTGGTCCTCCACCCACAGATGGGACACGGCCGGGCAGGAGAAGTTCAAGTGCATCGCCTCAGCGTACTACAGAGGAGCCCAAGGTAGGACATCCCTTAATACTGTGTTTCTACCTGAAGCCCTGACCCCTGACCCCTAAAGGCCTGACCCCTAAAGGCCTGACCCTGACCTAGTCTTTGTTGTTCTTACTGAAGCCCTGACCCCTGACCCCTAAAGGCCTGACCCTGACCTAGTCTTTGTTGTTCTTACTGAAGCCCTGACCCCTGACCCCTAAAGGCCTGACCCTGACCTAGTCTTTGTTGTTCTGACTGAAGCCCTGACCCCTAAAGGCCTGACCCTGACCTAGTCTTTGTTGTTCTGACTGAAGCCCTGACCCCTGACCCTGACCATGTCTCTGTCCTCCAGTGATCATCACGGTGTTCGACATGACGGACATCAGGAGCCTGGAGAACACTCGGTAGGTCGCAGTACTGCAGTACTGAAGGTCCTATAGGGTAGCACTACCTGGTGTGTAGTACTGCAGTATTGTGTAGTCCTGTGTGCTGTGTAGTACTGCAGTACTATGTATTACAACAGTACTACACAGTACTGTAGTACTCAGTAGTACTACAGTACTGTGTAGTACTACAGTACTGTGTAGTACTACAGCCCTGTGATCCCCAGCCAGTGGCTGAGTGAGGCGATGACGGAGAACGAGTCCGGGGGAAACCTGGTCTTCCTGGTCGGCACCAAGAGCGACCTGCTGGTCAGTACACACACCTGCACCCCAGCCCCACCTCCACCTGCACCCCCCACCACCCCACCTGCACCACCACCACCCCCAACTGCACCCTCCCCACCCCAACCTGCACCACCCCCCACCTCCACCTGCACCACCTCCACCTGCAACACCCACCCACCCCCACCTGCACCCCCCAACCATCCCCAACCAACCACCCCCACCTGAACCACCTCCCACGTCCAATTGAACCTGGTGGGTGCGTTGTTGAGGTTCCTCTGTTTTACGCGGCAGTCTGTGGAGGAGAGGCAGAGGACGGAGCAAGACGCCACCAAGATGGCCGCCGAGATGCAAGGAGAGTTCTGGGCCGTTTCTGCCAAATCAGGTACCTGCTCTACACTAGGAACCAGGGCTTTATTCTGAAGTGTTTCATAACCTTTCATTTTGTAATGTGTCAGGGGAGAATGTTCCGGAGTTCTTCTTCAGAGTGGCGGCGGTGGCCTTGGAAGACATCGTCCTGAGAGACACAGAAAGCGGCGCGGCCACTAGCATCGCTCTAGCTAACAGCATCCGTAAGTTGGCCTCACTCTAGCTAACAGCATCAGTAGGTTAGCCTCGCTCTAGCTAACAGCATCAGTAGGTTAGCCTCGCTCTAGCTAACAGCATCAGTAGGTTAGCCTCGCTCTGGCTAACAGCATCAGTAGGTTAGCCTCGCTCTAGCTAACAGCATCCGTAAGTTAGCCTTGCTCTAGCTAACAGCATCAGTAGGTTAGCATCCCTCTGGCTAACAGGGTCAGTAGGTTAGCCTCGCTCTGGCTAACAGGGTCAGTAGGTTAGCCTCGCTCTGGCTAACAGGGTCAGTAGGTTAGCCTCGCTCTGGCTAACAGGGTCAGTAGGTTAGCCTCCCTCTGGCTAACAGCATCAGTAGGTTAGCCTTGCTCTGGCTAACAGGGTGAGTAGGTTAGCCTCCCTCTGACTAACAGCATCAGTAGGTTAGCCTCGCTCTGGCTAACAGTGTAAGTTTGACCATCTGGTTCCAGGATCGGATCGAGCAGAGAGACCCAAAGAGACAAAGTCAACCTGCTGCTGACAGCCAGACGGACGGAGAGACAGCTGGAATTCTGTCCAGGAGATCACCGCCTCCTCCTCCTCCTCCTGCAGTGCCTTAATACCTCCTCCCAGCTGCCCTCTCCTCCGGGTGCTGCTGGCTCCCTTACGCTAACCCTCATCACCATCTTCATTGTGTTCAGTATTGTGTCTCATTCTGAAATCCCCCTGGAGTCGTCCAGAACTAAAGACTGAAAACATCCTCCACAACCTAGTGTTTATCCAACTGTCCTTACCTCGTACTGAGTACTATCAGTACGAGGTCATTTTAAGTCATTTTTTTAACAATGAAATATATTCTAGTGCATTACTTTAACGTGTATGTTTGGTTATAATAAATGTGTATTGTGGGTAATAAAATATACATTGTAAATTATTCAAGTCATCTAAGCTTTTCAACATCGTGTATTCTCTTTATTAAACGTAATAATAATATAAAGAATACTTTCGGAAATGACTAACGTTTAGCTAACGGGTCGATGTGCTGGCTGCGATTGGTTTAAGTGGCCTCAGTCGACCAATCAAATCGCTTTACTGAATCCTTGGGATCCAATCAAAGTGCTCGAGAGGCCAGTACTTCCGTGTTTTGGTGGTGGGGTGAAGTCTCACGAGCCTCTTCTGACGTTAGTAGTTGCAAACCGTAACGAACCGTCTCTCTAGTATTAACCAGACAGGGACTGGTTAACAGAAAGACAAACTGGTTTCACATAAAGAACCGCTATATCCCTGGTAGGCCCATGCTAGGCTAACATGAAGGTAACTCGTTGAGTTAGAATAAAGTCCATGTTGATATTCTGTTAAACCTCATTCTGACACCATGAAGACCAACTGATCCAGATACTAGTACAGATACTAGTACTGATACTAGTAGAACAACATGAAGACCAACAGATCCTACAAACTGGTGGTCCACAAGAAGGGCTTCGGCGGCAGCGGTGAGAGGACTAGTCATACTAGTACTGATACCAGTAGTAGTAGTAGTGATGCTACTAGTAACAATGCTAGTAGTGTTACTAGTAGTAGTAATACTAGTTATAATACTCGTACTGATACCACTAGTAGTGATACTAGTAGTAATAATGATAGTTTTACTACTAGTAGTGATACTACTTGTAGTGGTACTAGTATTAGTTATTAGTTATGTTGGGATCCATTTGTATGGTACGCCCACCCGTACGACGTGCCTCCATGAAATGCCGCAAGACAGCTGGGAGATTTTCACCTTACGACTCTTAAGGCTAGATTCCACCGGAGGCGTACGCGCCGCGGGACGGCTGCGCCGCGGTCACGCTGCTGATCGCTTCCACTATAATCAATGAGACCATTTCCACCGGGCGCGCCGCGGAACGTTTCAGCAGCGTCCCAGGAGCGGCGTGCCGCGCCGCGGCGCTATCTTTCCGTCCAATTCTATTTTTGCCGCGAGCCGCTGCTAAACCGCGTCAATTTCGACAGAGCAGGTCGAGCCGGGCAGGAAGTGAAAAGTAAAAGCCATAGAGCATCCGGTAAATTTTCAAAATAAAACACAATACTCAGCTCATGTAACTTCACATCAACATTAATACGTCATGACCGGTGGGTCTGCTCAGAGGGTCGGCAACATTGACGACGAGAGACTCATTGTCGAAGTTCAGCAACATGAAGTCATTTATGTCCCAAATCATCCTTTTTATAAGGAAAATGTCAGAAAGGACAAAGCGTGGCATTTAATTGCAATAGTTTTGGGAGTGGAAGGTGAGTACATTAGGTTTAGGATTATCGCGTGATCTCGTGATCTCGCGTGAATACGGCTGGCTCGCAAGGCAGCGCTACGCTGCTGTTACGCGCCCGGTAGGAATGGACGCAGGGCAGAGGACGCAGCCGTTCCGCGGCGCAGCCGTTCCGCGGCGCGTACGCGTCCGGTGGGATCCCGGTGTTACGGGTGGGCGTACCATACAAATGGATCGCACCATGACACTAGTAGTAGTGATACTAGTAGTGTTATTGCTAGTAGTGACACTAGTAGTATTAGTTATAGTACTATTATTAGTACAAGTAATACTATACTAGTAGTACTATACTAGTATTAATACCACTAGTTATACTAGAAGCAATGCTGTAGTAAACGGACACCTCTACAGTCAACAGCTGCATTTACTCGTGCTATCCGTTTGTATGCTCTAGCAAGAACGTGACGTCATTTCCTGTCTTGCAGCACTTATAGCGTTCCCGTTTTTTCATTGTCTAGTCATTGATATTGTTAGTTACATTAGCCTCTTTAGCAAACCAGCTCGAAAACAAACAACACAACTTTACATTGTATTGCATGCATAGCAAGGCCGTGCAATGCATAAATCGGTGACCGGAATAAAGTAGCAATGTAATCAAGTGTGTAAGAGCATTTAAAATCTACATCAAAATGACCAATGTGGTACAAATACAAAGAAAATAATTCTCTTTACGGGCGCAGCCATTTTTGTCATCGAGTTGTAGGGTAAGCTTCACTGAACTTGGTCTACTCTCAGAACTAGGTGTGGGAAGGTTTATACTACGACCAACAGGGGGCGTGCCTCCATGAAAATGCTGCAAGAAAGCTGGGATATTTACACATTACGACTTGTATGGGTGGGCTTACCATACAAATGGATGGCACCGTCACTAGTTGTGTTTACTCGTTGTTTTCACTAGTTATGTTCATTGCTGTTTAACAGATGATGAGTTGGTGGTCAACCCAAAGGTTTTCCCTCAAGTCAGTCTGGGGGACATCATTGAGATCGCCCATCCCACCGATGAATACAGGTACATACCTTACACTTAACAAGATACTGGTACCTTACACTTAACAAGATACTAGTACCTTACACTTAACAAGATAACAGGTTAATACCTTACATTTAACAAGATGACAGGTACATATCTTACACTTAACAAGATACTGGTACCTTACACTTAACAAGATACTGGTACCTTACAGTTAACAATATAACAATATACTGGTACATATTTTACACTTAACAATATACTTCTACCTCACAATTAACAAGATTAATGGTAACACCTTACCCTTAACAACATTACTGGCAAATACCTTACACTTTACAAGAATACAGGTTAGTACCTTATACTAAAGAGGATTACTGGACAGTGCACTGGACAGTGGATTACTGGACAGTGCACTGGACAGTGCATCTTAAACTTTGGAACTAACGTGTGTGTGTGGGTACGTGTGTTGGTGCGTGCGTGCGTGGCTACGTGGTGGTGTGTGTGTCGTTGCATGGATGTTTGCTTTGGTGCGTGGGTGTGTGTTTGTGTGCATGTATTTGTGCGTGTTGGTGTGTGCGTGCATGGCTACGTGGGTGTGTGTGATGGTGTGTGTGTCGTTGCATGGATGTTTGTTTCGGTGTGTGGGTGTGTGTGTTGGTGCGTGCGTGCGTGGGTGTGTTGGTGTGTGCGTGCGTGGCTGCGTGTGTGTGATCTGGTGTTCCAGTCCTCTCCTGCTGCAGGTGAAGAGCCTGAAAGAAGACCTTCAGAAAGGTGAGGCGTTCATCCAGACACTGATGATGGATCAGCCCTACACTACCATCCAACGCATGGATTAGTTGGATCTATTCAAATTTGTTAGAATTTTTGCATTGTTTATTAATTATTTTTTTACTGATGGATTTATTTTTTCGTGTGTGTAGTTGCTGCTAAAGGGATTTATTTATCCATGAAGGTGTTTATGTATGAGTATATATCTTTATGTATTCTTACGTGTTTGGTTCTACGTGCAGAGACCATCAGTGTAGACCAGACAGTGGCCCAGGCCTTCAAACTACGGGCGTACCAGGATGTGATCGTCAACATCGTGGACCCAAAGGTAAGTGCTGGGGGACAGCCTAAAGGGGGGGTTCTGAGGGGAGCAGTCTGAAGGGTGGGGGGGGATTCTGAGGGGAGCAGCCTGAAGAGGCGGTTCTGAGGGGAGCAGTCTGAAGGGGGTGGTTCTGAGGTTGTGGATGTGCTCTGCAGGAGGCCACTCTGGACCTGGTGGAGCTCACCTTCAAAGACCAGTACATCGGCCGAGGAGACATGTGGAGGCTGAAGAAGAGTCTGGTCAGTCTGCAACTCCTCCTCCTCCTGCTCCTCCTCCATCTTTATACTCTCCTCATCCTCCTCCTCCTCCGTCTTTATACCCACCACCACGTCCTCCTCCTCCTCCTTGATACTCACCGCCTCCCGCTCCTCAACCATGCTGGCCTCCTAATGACAGAACTCCTCCACCCCTGGTTCTGCAGGTCAGCACCTGTGCCTACATCACCCAGAAGGTGGAGTTTGCAGGAATCAGGTAAAGGTTCTACTCCTGGGTCTTCTACATGAATCAGGTAAAGGTGTCTTAGCTCTTCTACATGAATCAGGTAAAGGTTCTAGTCTTAGCTTTTCTACATGAATCGGGTAAAGGTTCTTGTCTCAAGGTCTTCTACATGAAGCTTAATTTAATATATGTTTACCATATTATTTATCCATAATGTATATGAACTGCAATATCCTGTTCATATAACAGATATATAGAACATAGTACTTTGTGTATATTACATACTACAGTGTATAGTATGTGATATATACTATATAGTACTTTATTACATACTACATTGTATATTAATGAATTATGACGTACTTCTGTGTATAGTATGCGATCTACAATGTATAGTATTTGATGTATACCATAGAACTGTATGACATACTACTGTGTACAGTATGTGATGAACACTATATAGTATGTGATTTATGCTGTATAGTATGTGATGAACACTGTATAGTATGTGATTTATGCTGTACAGTATGTGATGTACACTATAGTATGTTGTACTCTTGTGTATGCCTCCTGTGTGCTTCCAGGGCCCAGGCCAGTGAGCTGTGGGTGCGAGGAGAGAAGGTGTCCTGTGGCTACATCAGTGAAAACACCAGGGTGAGGACAGGACAGCAGGACACTGTGTCCTCAGGACAGCAGGACGCTCGGTCCTCAGTACAGCAAGACACTGTCCTCAGGACACAGTGTCCTCAGGACAGCAGGACGCTCTGTCCTCAGGACAGCAAGACACTGTCCTCAGGACAGCAGGACACAGTGTCCTCAGGACAGCAGAAGCGGTGTCCTCAGGGCAGCAGGATACCCTGTCCTGAAGACACAGCAGGACAGCAGACACTGCGTCCCCAGGGCAGCAGGACAGTGAGTGACGGTGTTGTGTGTTCAGGTGGTGTTCCGCTCCACCTCAGCCATGGTCTACATCTTCATCCAGATGAGCAGTGAGATGTGGGACTTTGACATTTACGGTGAGCTGAGAGAGGACGGGTCTGTACTGAAGAGAGGAGGAGGGGATAAACAATGAACATCATTACACCTCTTGTGTTTCCAGGGGACCTATACTTTGAAAAGGCTGTCAACGGCTTCCTGTCCGACCTCTTTGCCAAGTGGAAGGTGTGTTCCTACTCCTCAGCATCAGGCTTATGCTTCATTTAAGTCTTATTCAGATGCTTTCATCTAGACAGACAAGGGGTTAGACAGTCCAGAGACAGGTCATTAAGGAGCAGGTAGGGGTTAGACAGTCCAGAGACAGGTCATTAAGGAGCAGGCAGGGGTTAGACAGTCCAGAGACAGGTCATTAAGGAGCAGGTAGGGGTTAGACATTTCAGAGACAGGTCATTAAGGAGCAGGTAGGGGTTAGACAGTCCAGAGACAGGTCATTAAGGAGCAGGTAGGGGTTAGACAGTCCAGAGACATGTCATTAAGGAGCAGGTAGGGGTTAGACAGTCCAGAGACAGGTCATTAAGGAGCAGGTAGGGGTTAGACAGTACAGAAACAGGTCATTAAGGAGCAGGTAGGGGTTAGACAGTCCAGAGACAGGTCATTAAGGAGCAGGTAGGGGTTAGACAGTACAGAGACAGGTCATTAAGGAGCAGGTAGGGGTTAGACAGTCCAGAGACAGGTCATTAAGGAGCAGGTAGGGGTTAGACAGTACAGAGCCAGGTCATCGAGCAGTAGGGGTTAGACAGTACAGAGACAGGTCATTAAGGAGCAGGTAGGGGTTAGACAGTACAGAGACAGGTCATTAAGGAGCAGGTAGGGGTAAGACAGTACAGAGGCAGGTCATTAAGGAGCAGGTAGGGGTAAGACAGTACAGAGGCAGGTCATTAAGGAGCAGGTAGGGGTTAGACAGTACAGAGACAGGTCATTAAGGAGCAGGTAGGGGTTAGACAGTCCAGAGACAGGTCATTAAGGAGCAGGTAGGGGTTAGACAGTACAGAGCCAGGTCATCGAGCAGTAGGGGTTAGACAGTACAGAGACAGGTCATTAAGGAGCAGGTAGGGGTTAGACAGTACAGAGACAGGTCATTAAGGAGCAGGTAGGGGTAAGACAGTACAGAGGCAGGTCATTAAGGAGCAGGTAGGGGTAAGACAGTACAGAGGCAGGTCATTAAGGAGCAGGTAGGGGTTAGACAGTACAGAGACAGGTCATTAAGGAGCAGGTAGGGGTTAGACAGTACAGAGACTGGTCATTAAGGAGCAGGTAGGGGTTAGACAGTACAGAGACAGGTCATTAAGGAGCAGGTAGGGGTTAGACAGTACAGAGACAGGTCATTAAGGACCCTGAACCATTAGCGGGGGGTCTAGACCCTGAAATGTGTGTGTTGTGCAGGAGAAGAACTGCAGCCATGAGGTGACGGTGGTCCTGTTCTCACGGACCTTCTACACCGCGAAGAGCATAGGTATGTGGAGGGGTGGTTGTTTGATTGATTGGCAGGGTGGTGGACTGGTGGTTGATGGATCCTGTTGCTTCCTCAGAGGAGTTCCCCGAGGTCCTGAGAGGCTCCATCAGACAGGACCACGAGGGGCGCTTCTATGAAGACTTCTACAGGTCTACATCCCTCTGAGACATGTTTATATGTAGCACTGTGTTGGTTTTCACATTTCTGTCTTTAGCATGTATATAGTATTTCTGTATATCATATTTATTCAGTTTCCATTGCTCCTTATTGATTGTTACTTATTGGTTATTCCAAATGCATGCTTCCTAATTGGTGGTGCCTAATTGTTTGTGTCTAATTGCTTGTTCCTAATTGGCTGTGCCTAAATGGCTGTGCCTAATTGGGTGTCTGTGTGTCCAGGGTGGTGGCCCAGAACGAGCGGCGTGACGAGTGGACGTCTCTGCTGGTGACCATCAAGAAGCTCTTCATCCAGTACCCGGTGCTGGTCCGGCTGGAGGAGACAGGTACTGCAGACCTACAGGGTGGTAGGGGAGACAGGTACTGCAGACCTACAGGGTGGTAGGGGAGACAGGTACTACAGACTTACAGGCTGGTAGGGGAGACAGGTACTACAGACCTACAGGGTGGTAGGGGAGACAGGTACTACAGACCTACAGGCTGGTAGGGGAGACAGGTACTGCAGACCTACAGGGTGGTAGGGGAGACAGGTACTGCAGACCTACAGGGTGGTAGGGGAGACAGGTACTGCAGACCTACAGGGTGGTAGGGGAGACAGGTACTGCAGACCTGCAGGGTGGTAGGGGAGACAGGTACTGCAGACCTACAGGGTGGTAGGGGAGACAGGTACTACAGACCTACAGGGTGGTAGGGGAGACAGGTACTACAGACCTACAGGGTGGTAGACAGGTACTACAGACCTACAGGGTGGTAGACAGGTACTACAGACCTACAGGGTGGTACCTAGAGGAGAGAGGTGGAGGTGCTACAGTCTACCATGACAGCTGCTTTGTGTTCCTGACCCTAACAGATGGATTCCCCACGGGGCAGAACTCCACCGCAGCCCAGGGAAACTACCTGGAGGCCATCAACCTCTCCTTCAATGGTCTGTCTGCTCCCATCAGTCATAAAGTCATCAGTTATCAGCACCCACTATAACAGGCTGTCTGTCTGTCTGTCTGTCCCTCTCCCTCTCCCTCTCCCTCTCCCTCTCCCTCTCCCTCTCCCTCTCCCTCTCCCTCTCCATCTGTATCTCAGTGTTTGATAAGCACTACATGAACCGTAACTTCGATCGAACGGGTCAGATGGCGGTGGTGATCACCCCGGGGGTGGGCGTGTTCCAGGTGGACCGCCTCCTCATGATCCTCACCAAGCAGCGCATGATTGACAACGGTGAGCCTGGCCAATCACATGAACCCTGAATCATGTATAGAGCTGGCTAGTCCCGCCCCTTGCCTTACTGTGTGTGTGTGTGTGTGTGTGTGTGTGTGTGTGTGTGTGTGTGTGTGTGTGTGTGTGTGTGTGTGTGTGTGTGTGTGTGTGTGTGTGTGTGTGTGTGTGTGTGTGTGTGTGTGTGTGTGTGTGTGTGTGTGTGCAGGTATCGGGGTGGACCTGGTGTGTATGGGGGAGCAGCCCCTCCACGCGGTCCCGCTCTTCAAGGTACCTCTTCTGATCCTGGATCAATATCATAATGTGATATAAACTTTGGATTGTGTTCAATCTGATGTCAGATCAGTAACATTAGGATTGTGTTAAATCTGATGTCAGATCAGTAACATTAGGATTGTGTTAAATCTGATGTCAGATCAGTAACATTAGGATGGTGTTAAATCTGATGTCAGATCAGTAACATCAGGATTGTTTTTAATCTGATATCAGATCAGTAACATTAGGATTGTGTTAAATCTGATGTCGGATCAGTAACATTAGGATTGTGTTTCAGCTTCACAACAAGCCGATCCCTGGAGACTCTCGAGTTGGAGACGACTACAACCTCCCCCACTGGATCAACCACAGGTATGCACTAGGGATGGGCAAAACGATTATTTTCCGGGAATCAGTTCTTTCAGTTCCGTTCACGATTTGTTTGTTTGATTTGTACGTTAATGGTGCGTTTTAGTATTCTCTGCAAACGGACCTTGGATGTGACGTCACGGCCACACTTCAAGCATTTTATTATGTTTCGCTCGGTTGTTGGAGAAACACATGGACGCCACCCGGAAAGTCGCAGTAGCATTAGCAGAGTACCAGGCGCTCCGAAATAAGTAGGCTATAGGCCATAGGCAGAGATACGGAAGCAGTAAGGTATTGCAGTAATGCCAGTGATTGAAATTGACATTTAAACCACCAAAGCGGTCCAAACACAATGAAAACAGTTCATACTTCAAGTCACACTGGGCGCAGCCATCTTGAATTCTGTCTCGGAATCCTTGCTCGGCCTCCTCTGAGGTCATCCGAGCACGCACGTTCGGCATCCGAGGAAAAGGGGCGTGTTCATGCGTGTCGCTAGGCAACGTCCTCGGACCTCCGAGACGGATGGTTAATAAAACGCACCATAAGTCAGATGGTCTGTTATGTCATTTTCCAGGGAATCGGAAATGATGGAATAAATGTTAATCAACCTGCATTTAGCCTACTACTTTCTAATGTCCTGGCGAAATTACTCAGGTTAAGTGTAAATATTAAGCTTATATATAAAGCACATACGTGCCTTTTTTTTCATAAATATCCTTAATACATAATGGAGTGTGAATAGTAAGAATTAAATGGCGTCTTCTAAGTAGCGCTAAAAAGCAATGAAGCACGTTAGCAACTAGACCAAACGAGACTCGTAATGGTAGGTAAAAACAATACTTTATTAAATCATGCAATTGTGATGTAGAACAAAATAAAAAGAAAACATAAAGTGCTTGCATGATATTGAAGCCTACAGCGATCGTTAGTTAACTTTTGTGGCGGTGCCTTATCATTTGTTTACCCATGGGCCATGGCAACGCGATTGCTACCTGCTCTCATTGGCTGAATCGATGAGAACGTTTTAGACTCAATCAATATAAGGTCGCGGGGAGACGAAGCTCTGTTCGTTTTTGTATTTTATTTACGTGACCATATTTTTGTTATATGTGAAAAAAAAAGAATCAGTTCTCTTGTTTTGGGAATCAGTTCTCGTCGTTCACCTTCGGGATTTGTTTGTTCTGACCGAATCGTTCGCGACGACCCATCACTAGTATGCACACTTATACTCACAGTGGGGCAGTAGTATTGTAGTATACGAGGTCTAATACTATTGTTGTACTCACTGTGGGGCAGTAGTATTGTAGCATACGAGGTCAATTACTTTTGCTGTAATCACTGTGTGGCAGTAGTATTGTAGTATACGTGGTCTAATACTTTTGCTGTACTCACTGTGTGGCAGTAGTATTGTAGTATACATGGTTTGATACTTTATGTTGTTCAGTTTCTACACGTCCAAGAGCCAGAGCTCCTGCTGCTCCTTCACCCCCAGGATCAAACTAGCAGGACGCAAGGTACACCCCCCCACACACACATACACTCTAACACTCACACGCACCCCAACACACACACACTCAAACAAACGTGCGCTATATGCTGCACTGCTCAGCTCTTCTCTGTTTCAAATCCTTTCAGCTCCACGCGGAGAAGTTCAGGAGCAACAAAGACCACGGTATGACATCAATTCCTAGTTTGTACTTTCTACTTTTGTGTGTACTGTTGTGTGTACTGTAGTGTGTATCTACTATGCACTGTTCTGTGTGCTGTAGAATGTACTGTTCTGTGTACTGTATACTTTAGTAGTGTGTACTCTCGTGTATACTGTAGTGTGTGTACTCTACTTGGTGCAGTAGTGTTTACTGTTGTGTGTACTCTACTGTGTACTCTACTGTGTACTCTGGATCGCCCCCAGCCCTGTGCGCTCCGAGGGACTCTGAGAACAGCCTGCCCATCCAGGTGGACTACGATGCCCATGATGCACTGGTGTTCAGGCTGCCTGGGCCCTCCAGGGCCCAGAGGAGCAGCAACTTCAGGTGTGTGTGTGTGTGTGTGTCTGTGTGTCTCTGCCTGTGTGTGTGTGTGTGTGTGTGTATGTCTCCCTGTGTGTGTGTGTGTGTGTGTGTGTGTGTGTGTGTGTGTGTGTGTGTGTGTGTGTGTGTGTGTGTGTGTGTGTGTGTGTTGCGGTGCTGGTGAAGTCCTGCACCTGTCTGCCCCCCCCTCAGTGCCCAGGTTCTGCTGCACGGTGGGCGTGGACTGGAAATCTCTGACCACGCCCGCCTGGCTGCCCCTCACCCCCGACTACTTCTGGGTCATTGTATGTGTGTGTGTTTGTTTCATCTCTCTCTCTCTCTCAGGGTGGGTCGGGAGAGGGAGGTGAGTGGGAGGAGGAGCTGGGGGTCTGCGGAGGTGGGTAGTGGTCCCGGGGCCTCCCCCCCAGTGCGTGGCGGGGGGCAGGAGGAGCTGCGCAGCCTGGCCTCCAGCGACAGCCTGGGGCCGGTGTCCAGCGTCCTGCTCATCCCCCGCCACCCCACCGTCCAGTACGAGGTCAGCAGCTCCCTGGGCTACACCAGCACACGAGGTAGCGGAACCAAGCCTGGACCCTGAACCCTGAACCCTGAACCCCGAACCCTGAACCCCGAACCCACCCTGAACCCTTCCCTGAACCCTTATCCCTACCCTGAACCCTACCCTGAACCCTACCCTTAACCCTTAACCTAGAACCCTACCCTTAACCCTACCTTGAACCCGTCCCTGAATCGTACCCTGAACCGGTACGTGTGTGTAATGTGTGTGTGTTAGAGCATGGAAACCCGAGCCGAGCCCGACGGGACCTGACGGTACCGGCGGGCCGGTTCAGGTTTGGACAAATATTTAGAAATTATGCTCACGTTCGGGTCAGGCTCGGTCATATCCGCGTGGCCGTTGGCGTTGCTTTTGTGTTAACGTTAATTTTACCTCGCTGGGGTCACTCGTGTTAATTTAAATGTCATAGGCTACCTGTACTACGGAACTTCCAAACCTCTTGTGTCATTTTTTCGAATTTAGCGTTATCATGGCTTTTTTTGTGGGCCTATGTGAATTTCAATTGGTTATAATTCTGCGCAACAAGCGTGCTCGCTGTTCACGCGCGCTTGATGCGATCATCTATTGACATTTCCAAATATCTTGCAGTTGTCTAATAACCGTGTCATAAGTATGAGAAAAAATAGACATTAACTGTGTCGGGCTCGGACATATATATCTTGAGGCTCGAGTCGGGCACGGTTAGTTCCCTTTCGGACACGGGCCGGGCTCGGACGGAAAAATACGTCCCGTTCCGCGCTCTAGTGTGTAATGTGTGTATAATGTATGTGTAGTTGATGTATGTGTAATGTGTTTGTATAATATGTGTGTGTGTAATGTTTTTGTGTGTGTGTAATTTGTTTGTGTAATGTGTGTGCGTGTGTGTGTGTGTGTGTGTGTGTGTGTGTGTGTGTGTGTGTGTGTGTGTGTGTGTGTGTGTGTGTGTGTGTGTGTGTGTGTGTGTGTGTGTGTGTGTGTGTGTAGAGCTGCTGGAGAAGATGATGGACTCCCAGCGGGACTCGAGCGCCCCGGGCCGCTTCACGGTGGGCAGCGCTGAGTCCACACTGCACATCCGGCCGGGGGGCTACACCCCCCAGCGCGCCCTCATCAACCCCTTCGCCCCCTCCCGCATGCCCATGAAGCTCACCTCCAACCGCCGCCGCTGGATGCACACCTTCCCCGTTGGTGAGACGCACACACCTGGAGACACACACCTGGACACACCTGGAGACACACACCTGGACACGCACACCTGGACACACCAGGAGACACACTTGGACACACCTGGAGACACACACCTGGACACACCTGGAGACACACACCTGGACACACCTGGAGACACACACCTGGAGACACACACACACCTGGAATCACCTTGAGACACAAACCTGGACACACCAGGAGGCTCACACCTGGACACACCTGGAGACACACACCTGGACACACCTGGAGACACAAACACCTGGAATCACACCTGGGGGGCAGATGTAACGGGGGGGCCAGATGTAAGGTGCACGGGGGCCAGATGTAACGTGTACGGGGGCCAGATGTAACATGTACGGGGGTCCTCTGGCTCCAGGACCGTCCGGCGAGGCGATCCAGATCCACCACCAGACCAGACAGAACATGGAGGAGCTGCAGGGCAGCCAGCAGGCCGACCCCGCCCACACCTCCGCCGAGCTGCTGGAGCTGGCCTATCACGAGGCCACCGGGAGGTCCGGCCACCAATCAGGGCTTGAGGGCGGGTCTCCTGCATGTCATGATGGTGTGTGTGGTTGTTTACGTTGTTGTTGTTCTTTTGTTGAGGCGGTTCCGACAGGCTGGGGAGAACGGGCTGAGAGGAGGAGGAGGGGTGGAGGAGTCCAACGGAGGCCTCAACAGGAGCAGCAACAGAACTGGTACTGACACACACACACACACACACACACACACACACACACACACACACACACACACACACACACACACACACACACACACACACACACACACACACACACACCTGGCTGCTCTTTATTCCCTCCTTGTTGTTGTTGGGCTCCTCCAGTCCCCTTATCCTGGCCTCTGATCGGAGGTGCTGAGTTGAGTCTGATTTGTTTTTCAGGGAAGACGGAGACTCAGGGCTCCTCCCCTGACCACACCCCCCCAGGGGTGGACCCAAGTGAGCGTCCACACACACACACACACACGCACACACACACACACACACACACACACACACACACACACACACACACACACACACACACACGCACTGAGCCGGGGTGTGTGAGGGATACTTGGTTGGAGAAGACAGCGGACATCTTGTTTTCTCTTTCTGTTGTTTAGAAGACCGACTGTTTTGTCCCCTCCCCTCTACATCTTTTCCTCCCCTCTCTCTATCTCTCTCTCTCCTCCCTGTAATCAGTCTCTAGTTGCTTTCTGTAATCCACCAGTTAAAGAAACCTTCACTAATTCCTCACCAACTCCAAATCTGTCACACGTCATAAATCAAGTCTCATGATCAAGTTCACCTGTTAATTAGCATTTAGTTCACCTGTTAATTAGCATGAAGTTCACCTGATCATTAGCATGAAGTTCACTCGATTAGCATGAAGTTCACCTGTTGATTAGCATGAAGTTCACCTGTTGATTAGCAAGAAGTTCACCTGTTGATTAGCAAGAAGTTCACCTGTTGATTAGCATGAAGTTCACCTGTTGATTAGCATGAAGTTCACCTGTTGATTAGCATGAAGTTCACCTGATTATGAGCATGAAGTTCACCTGTTAGCATGAAGTTCACCGTCTTCTGTGGAGTCACTCCTCTCTGTCTGAAGTAATTCACGCTTGCTGACCTCAGGTCACGTTGATTATTACAACACGCTAGAGTCACACAAAACGCTAGAGTCTCAACACGCTAGAGTCACGCAACACGCTACAGTCTCAAAACCTACTAGAGTCACGCAACACGCTAGAGTCACACAACACGCTAGAGTCACACAACACGCTAGAGTCTCAACACGCTGGAGTCACACAACACGCTAGAGTCACGCAACACGCTAGAGTCACGCAACACGCTAGAGTCACACAACACGCTAGAGTCACACAACACGCTAGGGTCACACAACAAGCTAGAGTCACACAACACGCTACGGTCACACAACACGCTAGAGTCTCAACACGCTAGAGTCACGCAACACGATAGGGTCACAAAACCCACTAGAGTCTCAACACGCTAGAGTCACACAACGCGCAAGAGTCACCCAACACGCTAGAGTCACACAACACGCTCTGCATGTTATTATCTGCCAATCAGCCAATAAAATAATTTCCCTCTTTATCTTTCTCTCTCCCCGTTTTCTCCCCGTGTGTCACCTGTTCTACACCTCTCTGTCTCTGTCGCTGTCTCTTTCCCTCTCTCTCCCTCTGTGTGTGTCTCTCTGTCAATGTCTGCCTCGCTCTCTGTTTCTCTCTGTCTCTCTGTCTCGTTGTCTGTATCTCTCTGTCTCTGTGTGTGTGTGTGCGTGTGTGTGTGTGTCTGTGTGTGTGTGGTTTTATTTCTCTTGGGGATTTGCGTTCCTGCGTCTGTGTGTGTGCTTGTGTTGTGTGTGTGTCTGTCTCTGTGTGTTTGTATGTGTATGTGTCTGTTTCTGTGTGTTGGTGGATATTTGTGTTGTTGGTGTGTGTGTCTCCCTGTGTGTGTCCTCTTGTGTGTGTGTCTCTGTATGTGGGTGCGTGTTTGTGTCTCCCTGTGTGTGTGTGTGTGTGTGTGTGTGTGTGTGTGTGTGTGTGTGTTTTTGTGTGTGTGTCTGTTTTTGTGTTTCTCCCTGTGTGTGTGTCTGCCTGTGTGTGTGTGTGTATGCCCCTGTGTGTTTGTATGTGTGTCTCCCTGTTTGTTTGTGTCTGCCTGTGTGTGTGTGTGTCTCCCTGTGTGTGTGTGTCTGCCCGTGTGTGTGTGTGTGTGTGTGTGTGTGTGTGTGTGTGTGTGTGTGTGTGTGTGTGTGTGTGTGTGTGTGTGTGTGTGTGTGTGTGTGTGTGTGTGTGTGTGTGTGTGTGTGTGTGTGTTGCGGTGCTGGTGAAGTCCTGCAGCTGTCTGCCCCCCCCTCAGTGCCCAGGTTCTGCTGCACGGTGGGCGTGGACTGGAAGTCTCTGACCACGCCCGCCTGCCTGCCCCTCACCACCGACTACTTCCCCGAGCGGCCCGCCCTGCAGAACGACTACACCCAGGGCTGCTACGACTTGCTGCCCCCCAGCGACCTGGAGAGGTACTACAACCACTTCTAGAGATGTATAGATAGATAGATGGATGTGTGTGTGTGTGTGTGTGTGTCTATAAAGATTTATATAGATATGTATATATACGTATATGTATACATTAGTGGTGGGCATAGATATTTTTTTTTAATCTAGATTCATTCCAAAATTAATCTAGATTAAAATGGCAAACTGCAAAAAATCTGTTTGTTTACCTTGACAGCGGTCAATTATACTGGGCAATGGTTATTTATCAAATATAATTCACAGCCGGAAGTTGTGAAGTGCCCATGCAAGTGAACGGAGCATAAACTAAAATAATTGACAGCTGAACGTTGGGAAGGCCCATGCAAGTGAATGGAGCAGTCTACAGCATTGAGAAGAGCCGTGTAATAATCCATAACAATGTAAGGTTTAGAAGTTAAATATTTGAAAGTTGTAGAATAAATTAATATAATTTATATTGGAGTTAATTTGCTAGAAATGTACATACAATTTTTAGTCTGTTAATCATTTACATATTTATGTTACACAATTATTACATATTTACATATTTAAAGGATATTCTGTTGAATCTGCCTCTCTGATTCCCTCACGTTTACCTCAGTCTAAATTCTAGCTTCTGATTGGTTAGTTCAGTCACGTGATGGGTCCGAACATGGAAGTGTTTGAAAATAGATTTACGGCGATATTTTTTTTTATCGCGCGATAAAAGTTTCGCGTTAACGCCGATAACGGCCCACCACTAGTATACATACAAACCCAAGTGCCCAGCAGTGCGCTCCGTCTCCTCCCAGGCGTGAGGACGAGGGTCCGGTGATGAGCGCCCCCCAGGTGTTTGAGGAGTTCATCTGCCAGCGCCTGATGCAGGGCTACCAGATCATCGTCCAATCACACGCCAAGAAGACCCAGGCTACCATGGCAACGCCCCTGGGCAGCAGCCCCCTGTACTCCCGTGGTAACCACACGCACGCACGCAAACTATTGTAGACTATAGGAATTAGCTTGATTTCGCCCATGAATGTTTGATGTGTGTGTGTGTGTGTGTGTGTGTGTGTGTGTGTGTGAGCAGGTCTGGTGTCCCTACGGGCAGCAGAGGAGGAGGAGACCCTGTACTGGCTGAGCATGGGAAGAACCTTCCATAAGGTGTGTCTGAAGGACAAGATCATCACTGTCACGCGCTACCTGCCCAAGTAAGCCCCGCCCACACTCTCCTACACACTCTACCTGCCCAAGTAAGCCCCGCCCACACCCTCCTACACACTCTACCTGCCCAAGTAAGCCCCGCCCACACCCTCCTACACACTCTACCTGCCCAAGTAAGCCACGCCCCTGCCCCCTTCACCTTGAGGTGTGTGTGTGTGTATTTGTGTCTCCCTGTTTGTGTGTATGTGTGTGATTGTGTTTGTGTCTCCGTGTGTGTGTGTGTGTGTGTGTGTGTGTGTGTGTGTGTGTGTGTGTGTGTGTGTGTGTGTGTGTGTGTGTGTGTGTGTGTGTGTGTGTGTGTGTCCAGGTACCCCTACGAGTCGGCCCAGATCCAGTACTCCTACAGCCTGTGCCCCCCCCACTGCGAGGCGTCCTTCAGGTCCTGCTGGGTGGAGTTCTGCCACGAGCGGCTGGAGCAGTACAAGTGGAATTACCTGGACCAGTACATCTGCTCCGCCGGCTCCGAGGACTTCAGGTAGACCCCCCCTGGAGTCAAACCCCCCTCCCCCCACCTTCCCCCCCAGGAGACAGCCTGCCCCCCACCCCCCCAGGCAACAGAGCCTGTCCTCCCCCCCCCCCCCCCCCTCCCAGGAGACAGACCGATGTCCCCCTGCAGTAACACACCTCCTGTTCTCCTCACCTGTACTCTGCATAGCCCCCCCCCCAAACACCCCTTATACACACTTACTGTATGCTGTACATCCTTGTCTTAGCATTATCCAGCATCTCCTCCTAGCTATCTCTGTTGTACGGGGAATGGGTCAACCCTGTGATTGGTAGTGCTTGGCCCTTGGTTCTATGAACATCCTTACTGCACCGACAGACCGACGGCCTTGTTGTCGCTGTGGGTAAAGAGGACTCCAGGTAAACGCCCTCTGTGTCTCCTCCCAGCCTCATCGACTCCCTGAAGTTCTGGAGGACGCGCTTCCTGCTGCTGCCGGCGGGCGGGGCGCGCCGCGTTGCTGACGGCGATGGCCACTGGGACGTGTACGGGGAGGGGGTGGGGGGCGGCGCTGGGGACTGGGTCATGCTGGACGGCTTCATCCGCTTCCTGGAGGGGCTGAACCGCATCCGCCGTCGCCACCGCTCCGACCGCATCATCAGGGTAGGCCCCGCCCACTCCCACAGGCCACGCCTCCCGAAGGCCACGCCCCAAAGCAATGATTCCTTGTGTATTGAAATAGAGTATGGAAATAGAGCTCTCACCCCTTCATAGAGAATAGAGCACTCACCCCTTCATAGAGCTCTCACCCCTTCATATAGAAGACAGCTCTCCCCTTCATAGAGAATAGAGCTCTCACCCCTTCATAGAGCTCTCACCACTTCATATAGAAGACAGCTCTCCCCTTCATAGAGAATAGAGCTCTCACCCCTTCATAGAGAATAGAGCACTCACCCCTTCATAGAGCTCTCACCCCTTCATATAGGAGACAGCTCTCCCCTTCATAGAGAATAGAGGTCTCACCCCTTCATGGAGAATAGAGCTCTCACCCCTTCATCGAGGACAGAGCCCTCATCCCTTCATAGAGGACATAGCCCTCACCCCTTCATGTGTGTTTCTCCTGATCTCCAGAAAAGCACCACCATGAAAGGCCACCAGGGGGCCGCCCCCCCCCACTACCAGCCAGAGCCAGCAGCGCCCCCCGCAGGCAAGAAGGGGACCTCGGCCCTAACTGCCCTGATGGTGCTGGAGCACACCCACAAGTGAGTGGGCAGCTGGTCCAGTCCACTGGGAGACTGGTCCAGTCCACTGGGAGACTGGTCCAGCTGTTTGGCCTATAAACGAACCATGTAGTTGTATTGATCAGATATCTCTGTATTGATCAGCTTCTCTGTATTGATTGGATATTTCTGTATTGATAAGACATCTCTGTATTGATTAAGATAATTCTGTATTGATTAGATATCTCTGTATTGATTAGATATCTCTGTATCAACCTTTCCAGGACTCTGGAGGAGCATCAGGGGGGGAAGTCCTCCGCTGGGCCGAGTGAGGCCCCCGGCACCCTGACTGCCCCGCCCTACGTGGACAGCCCACGCAAGGTGGGTCCACCCCCCACACCACCCTCCACAGCCCGGTCTTGTGAGGCACTAACCCCTCCACAGTTGGTCCTGTGAGGCACTACCACCCCCCCCCCCCTCCCCCCAACAGCCAGTCCTGTGAGGCACTAAACCCCCCCCACCCAGACAGCCTGGTCCTGTGTGGCAGCAGACTATAAAGCCCTCCTCCGAGACAGCGCCCCCACTGGTGAGACCGTACCATCACAGGCTCTGTGATGAGCTCCTCAGGGGATGGTCTGTCCCTGCTCTGATGCTATGAGCTGCCTAGGTCCTTGCTTATCCTCCTCTTCATCAGCTACTGCTTCCTCTTCTTCCTCCTCACTTCCCATTGAATCTTTTTGTTCCACTTCCTGATTCCTCTCTACATCCTGGTTCTGACTTCCTGGTTCTCTTGTACTTCCTGGGTCTGACTTCTACTTGCTGGTTCTACTTGCTGGTTCTACTCTACTTCCTGGTTCTACTTGCTGGTTCTACTCTACTTCCTGGTTCTACTTCCTGGTTCTACTTCCTGGTTCTACTTCCTGGTTCTACTTGCGGGTATTCGCTGTGGGTTCCACGCTGCTGACAGGACGCTGCGTTCATTTTGGATTTTATCCGCAGTCCTCGTAGCTCGTACCTCTATCAGGCTCAGGTCAGTCACATCTCCATCAACACCGCCTGAATTACCTCCTCCTCCACCCTGTGTTCCTACCTCCTCCTCCTCCACCCCGTGTTCCTACCTCCTCCTCCACCCTGTGTTCCTACCTCCCCCTCCCCCTCCACCCTGTGTTCCTACCTCCCCCTCCCCCTCCACCCTGTGTTCCTACCTCCTCCTCCACCCTGTGTTCCTACCACCTCCTCCTCCACCCTGTGTTCCTACCACCTCCTCCTCCACCCTGTGTTCCTACCTCCTCCTCCTCCACCCTGTGTTCCTACCTCCCCCTCCACCCTGTGTTCCTACCTCCCCCTCCCCCTCCACCCTGTGTTCCTACCTCCTCCTCCTCCACCCTGTGTTCCTACCTCCCCCTCCACCCTGTGTTCCTACCTCCCCCTCCTCCTCCACCCTGTGTTCCTACCTCCCCCTCCTCCTCCACCCTGTGTTCCTACCTCCTCCTCCTCCACCCTGTGTTCCTACCTCCCCCTCCACCCTGTGTTCCTACCTCCCCCTCCCCCTCCACCCTGTGTTCCTACCTCCTCCTCCTCCACCCTGTGTTCCTACCTCCTCCTCCACCCTGTGTTCCTACCTCCTCCTCCTCCACCCTGTGTTCCTACCTCCCCCTCCACCCTGTGTTCCTACCTCCCCCTCCCCCTCCACCCTGTGTTCCTACCTCCTCCTCCACCCTGTGTTCCTACCTCCTCCTCCTCCACCCTGTGTTCCTACCTCCTCCTCCACCCTGTGTTCCTACCTCCTCCTCCTCCACCCTGTGTTCCTACCTCCCCCTCCTCCTCCACCCTGTGTTCCTCCTACCACCTCCTCCTCCACCCTGTGTTCCTACCTCCTCCTCCTCCTCCACCCTGTGTTCCTACCTCCTCCTCCTCCACCCTGTGTTCCTACTTCCCCCTCCTCCTCCACCCTGTGTTCCTACCTCCCCCTCCTCCACCCTGTGTTCCTACCTCCTCCTCCTCCTCATCCACCCTGTGTTCCTACCTCCCCCTCCTCCTCCACCCTGTCTTCCTACCTCCTCCTCCTCCACCCTGTCTTCCTACCTCCTCCTCCTCCACCCTGTCTTCCTACCTCCTCCTCCTCCTCCTCCACCCTGTGTTCCTACCTCCTCCTCCTCCACCCTGTCTTCCTACCTCCTCCTCCTCCTCCACCCTGTCTTCCTACCTCCTCCTCCTCCACCCTGTGTTCCTACCTCCTCCTCCTCCACCCTGTGTTCCTACCTCCTCCTCCTCCACCCTGTGTTCCTACCTCCTCCACCCTGTCTTCCTACCTCCTCCTCCTCCACCCTGTCTTCCTACCTCCTCCTCCTCCACCCTGACTGAGGCTGTGTTTGTGGGACAGCAGCCGGCGGAGGCAGCGGACGGAGCAGCACCGCCCACCACCACCACCGGGGGCGCCGCGGTGCAGGGAGTTGGAGACCCTCCAGCCGGCAGCACCATAGACAGGTGCCTCCTGCTCTACCGATACCATCTACACCACCTACACCACCTACTCCACTTTCACATCCTACACTACCTTCCCCTGCAGAGTGTGTATTGTGTGTGCATTACATTTACATTCAGGGCGTTTAGCAGACGCTTTTATCAAAAGCAACTTATAGTAAGTACATTTGTCCGAAGTAGCAGTACTGAGTGTGTAATGTGTGTAGTACTGAGTGTGTACTGTCTTGGCTCTGTGTGTGTACTGTTGTGGTATTGTGTGTGTACTGTGTAGTAGTGTGTGTCGTACGGAGTGTGAACTGTGTACTACTGAGTGTGTACAGTGGAGTACCGAGTGTGTACTGTGTGTAGTACTGAGTGTGTACCGTGTAGTACTGAGTGTGTACTGTGTGTAGTACTGAGTGTGTAGTACTGAGTGTGTACTGTTTCTAGTACTGAGTGTGAAGTTTGTATTACTGTGCATAGTACTGTGTGTAGTACTAAGTGTGTACTGTGTGTGTTCCAGCGGTCCCTCTGGACCAGGAGGCGTTTCTCTCTCCTCCTCCTCCACTCTGATGGACATCCTGGAGGCCCTCACACACCCCACGTAAGAACTAGTAGAACTAGTAGTATTAACTTGTCTGTGTGAAGTAGGACTGTAGTAGTATTAACTAGCCTGTTTGTAGTAGTATTAGTGGTAGTAACCAGTGTGTGTGCAGGACAGGAGTGCAGCTCCTACCAGAGCAGAAGGGTCTGTAGTACTCACTAGTATAACCAGTACTAACTAGTACACCACGTGGTAACCAGTGTGTGTTTGCAGGACGGGGGTGCAGCTCCTACCAGAGCAGAAGGGTCTGCCCAGAAGCTGCTTCATCAGTGCCGAGGTCACCCATTGGCTGGTGAACAATGTGGAGGGCGTGGCCACGCACATCATGGCCGTGGAGATAATGCAGGTACTCATTCTGATTCTGAGGTTCCCCAACCAACCAGCTCTCCTCTGACAACCAACCAGCTCTCCTCCGACAGCCAATCAGCTCTCCTCTGAGAGCCAATCAGCTCTCCTCCGACAGCCAATCAGCTCTCCTCTGAGAGCCAATCAGCTCTCCTCTGACAGCCAATCAGCTCTCCTCTGAGAGCCAATCAGCTCTCCTTCGACAGCCGACCAGCTCTCCTCCGACAGCCGACCAGCTCTCTTCTGACAGCCAATCCGCTGTGTGTGACTGACAGCCAATCCGCTGTGTGTGACTGACAGCCAATCCGCTGTGTGTGACTGACAGCCAATCCGCTGTGTGTGACTGACAGCCAATCCGCTGTGTGTGACTGACAGCCAATCCGCTGTGTGTGACTGACAGCCAATCCGCTGTGTGTGACTGACAGCCAATCCGCTGTGTGTGACTGACAGCCAATCCGCTGTGTGTGTGTGTCCTGTAGAAGATGCTGGAGGACGGTCTGATCGCTCACGCGTCTGGAGACGCCATGAGGACCTTCATCTACGGCTCCTACTTCTACTGCGTGGTGGAGAAGGATGGTACTACACACACACACACACACACACACACACACACACACACACACACACACACACACACACACACACACACACACACACACTTATATACACACACTCACTCAGCCTCCCCCCAGGCCCCTCCCAGCCCCCGGCGGCCCCGGGTTCGGCGGCGGCGGCGGTGGAGGACTTTGCGGCGTTCCAGAAGAAGTGGTTCGAGGTGGCCTTCCTGCTGGAGGAGCGCCGTGCCTGTGACCTTCCCGCCTTCCTGTTGCCATGGCTCCCCAGCCGCCCCGCCTCCTACGCCAGCAGACACAGCTCCTTCAGCCGCAGCTTCGGAGGACGCAGCCAGGCCACCGCCCTGCTAGGTAGCTCCGCCCTCACTGCTGGGTAGCTCTGCCCTCACCCCTGGGTAGCTCCGCCCTCACTGCTGGGTAGCTCCGCCCTCACTGCTGAGTATTTCTGCCCTCACTGCTGTAGCCCCGCCCTCATTTCTAGGTAGCTGCTAGCGTATTGCTAGCAGTTTGCACTGATAGCAGCGGGACTTTGTGTCCTCTGATTGGACAGCTGATCTGGGGGGGAAGAGTCCAGGCCTCCTGAAGGGCTCATGTCATGCCACCAGGTGTTTATCTATCCAGAGTACATCTAGATAGACACGCCCACTTGTGATGTCACTATGAAAATCATTCTTTCCCTGTGCCAAACGGCTTGTACCAGCTAATCACAGCCATACCTGGTGGCATGACATGAGCCGGTTAAAGATAGAGTCCCACTCCCTAAAGGTGACCTGACACCAAATGACATCTGGCTAAAGCTCCAGTTGAACGGTTAACAGGAAACGAGCTGTACTAGTGAATAATCAGTACCCACTCTGTGGTCCGATCACCTGCAGTCTGGCTGGATTCAAAAGGGATGGCCAGGGATTATTGTCCTGGTTGATCCCTGTTAGTATTGGACTTGAGTTAATCCAAGCCCTGTTTAGTTGACTTAACTAAAGACAGGACTTGACTAAAGACATGATATGACTTGAGCTGCCCAAGATAACCAGGGGACTTTAGGGAGAGGGACCTCATGTCTGTTCTGAAGCACCTCCAGCCGCACCTCCTGGAAACCATCACCTGTCCACAAACTCAGCTCATTACGTCTGTCTCTCTCTATCTCTCTCTCTCTCTCTCTCTCAGCGGCTACGGTCCCAGACCAGAAGACGGTGACTTTGGACGTTGACATCAACAACCGTAGCGAGCGCAGTGAGTGGTGCAGCTGTTATTACCACGGCAACTTCTCCCTCAACACGGCCTTTGAGGTCAAGCTGCACTGGATGGCCGTCACCTCGGCCGTGCTCTTTGAGATGGTATGCATCCCATAATATCACTCAGTCCATCTTTTATATCCACCACCATACAATGTCATGGTGATTCTTGTTGTCATGGTAACAGCCTCTCCCTCCTCTAGGTTCAGGGCTGTGATGCTGGTTGTCATGGTAACGCTCCCTCCTCTAGTTTCAGGGCTGTGATGCTGGTTGTCATGGTAACAGCCTCTCCTCTCCTCTAGGTTCAGGGCTGTGATGCTAGTTGTCATGGTAACGCCCTCTCCACTCCTCTAGGTTCAGGGCTGTGATGCTGGTTGTCATGGTAACGCCCTCCTCTCGGTTTAGGACTGTGATGCTGGATGTCAGGGTAACGCCCTCTCCTCTAGGTTCAGGGCTGTGATTCTGTTGTCATTAGGGATGGGAATTGATAAGAATTTCACGATTCCGATTCCGATTCCGATTCTGCTTATCGATCCGATTCCTTATCGATTCTCTTATCGATTCTCATTGGGTGAGAAAATAAGTATAAATGTGTTTGTTTGCATTACATCTCTTTAATATCTGATCAGAAGTGCTTCTAGTATTGGGAAAATGTACATTTTCAAATCAATTGGTCTAGACGAAAAGATATATGTTTCGCTTTTTAAGCCCAAATGCCATCATTATGTGCCATACAACTAAAAACACAGACTGAAAACAGCCAAGTAAGAGCTTGTGCCTTTTGGAATTCTAACAGTGCTCATTTGCATTCAACTTGTAACAAAATTAAACTGACATAAACAAAATGAAGCATTGATTAGACAGAGATTTATTAGATGGGCCTACCTAATAAACCGTTGGAACACACAAGACCGGAAACCATAGCAATGCCGGTAAACAAACCCCGAGAAGCCCAATCCCTATGAGAGCTCCCCACGCTACGGCCATCCGGAGGCGACAGAGCTGTTGGCCGTGATATTATATATACAATTATAATATAGTATATAATATATTATATACTATTATATACGGGAGTCGCAAACTGCAACAATCACTTTCTCCTCCATTCCGCGGTTCACCCGGACTGCACTGCACTGAGTTTGACGGCTGAACGCGGATTGGCTGTTACGTTACACATGTCACTCAGTTATCACGCTGTTGAACGCTGATTGGCTGTCATCACGACAAAAACTTGTCATCGGTTTTCTCCCGCGAAAAACTCGCCCTTATACGCGTCTCTACGTTCACTTTGTATGGGATCTTGTCGCCCCGTCGCGTTTGGTGTGAACGCACAATGCGATTCTTACTCGGCGGCGACATGTTTGCTGCGTTCTGAACCAAATCAAAGCAGCGTGTGTGTGACGTCACGACGCATTTGCCGCGACCGGAACCGATAAGCGGAATCGTTAAGCAGGCTTGCTAACGATTCCAAGGAATCGGTTGACTCGGAACCGGTTCTGAACAAGAACCGGTTCTCGATTCCCATCCCTAATTGTCATGGTAACGCCCTCTCCTCTCCTCTAGGTCCAGGCCTGTGATGCTGGTCGTCATGGTAACGCCCTCTCCTATCCTCTAGGTCCAGGGCTGGCACCGTAAGGCCGCCTCCTGTGGGTTCCTGCTGGTCCCGGTGTTGGAGGTCCCGTTCGCCCTCACCTCCTCGCTCTACGGAGACCCCCTCAGGGGACAGCTCTTCATCCCCCTCCACACACACTGTCTGCTGCGCAGCCCCACCGACAGCCTCTTCGAAGGTGTGTGTGTGTGTGTGTGTGTGTGTGTGTGTGTGTGTGTGTGTGTGTGTGTGTGTGTGTGTGTGTGTGTGTGTGTGTGTGTGTGTGTGTGTGTGTGTGTGTGTGTGTGTGTGTGTGTGTCTCTCTACAGTGATCCTCACTGTGTTAACGTGTTGCAGGCTTTGAGCCGGAGACGTACTGGGAGAGGATGCAGCTCTTCCAGGAGGCCATCCTGTACAGGTACGTCATCTGACAGGAGGTCCGGCTGTTTCCACGGAGACTGCCGGCCCTCACCGCCCCTCCGTGTCTCTCAGGTTCGGCTTCGTCCAGGACCGCGCCTCAGCCTCCACCTTCAACTTCCCCGCAGAGAACAAACCCCAGTACATCCACGTCACAGGTACACGTACACACACACACACACACGCCGTACGTACACACGCAAGCACTGTGTTCCTCCAGCTGCCCTACTCTAGTGTTAAGTAACTGGTTAACTTGTTAACTAACTGGTTAACTGGTTGTAGGCACCGTGTTCCTCCAGCTGCCCTACTCTAGAGTTAACTAACTGGTTAACTTGTTAACTAACTGGTTAACTGGTTGTAGGCACAGTATTCTTCCAAGTGCCCTACTCTAGTGTTTACTAACTGGTTAACTAACTGGTTAACTGGTTGTAGGCACGGTGTTCCTCCAGCTGCCCTACTCCAAGAGGAAGTTCCCCTGCGGCCAGCGGCGGCGGAGGAACTCGGCCTCGTCGGGCGGGGGGGGGTTCGGGGGGGAGGAGCCTGGCTTCAACTGGGCCTACAACACCATGCTGACCAAGGCCTGGAGGACCGGGGCGCTGGGGGACGAGCGCCTCGCCGCACGCCTGCTCAAGGACTTCACCGCCTTCTGCTGCAACCACAACAACCGCCTCAGGGCCTTCTGGGACGCCTGCCTGGACCGCATGAACGCCAGCGCCCCCTAGGGGCCCACCCTGACTACACCTGTACTGCACCTCCACCTCAACCTCCACCTGCCTGGACCGCATGAACGCCAGCGCCCCCTAGGGGCCCACCCTGACTACACCTGTACTGCACCTCCACCTCAACCTCCACCTGCCTGGACCGCATGAACGCCAGCGCCCCCTAGGGGCCCACCCTGACTACACCTGTACTGCACCTCCACCTCAACCTCCACCTGCCTGGACCGCATGAACGCCAGCGCCCCCTAGGGGACGGCCATCACCGCTGCTTCTGTCAGAGCTCCACCTCCCTGGAGGGGACAGACTACCTTGGTGGAGCAGGTGGTGCATCTGTAAATACAACCGAGAGAAACAACATCCTGTGTCTTATTTTGGTCACTTCCTGTCAGGTGCAGGTGCAGGAGCAGGAGCATGTCAGCGTATTGAGAGCTCTAAGCTGCTAAAGCTCAAAGAGATGAGACCAGCAGTCTGTTCAGGTTCAGTGGCCACAGGCAGCCCTCTACAGACAGGGAAAGCAGTACAACCGACATACTGACAGGTAACCAAGTACCGCCTACAGACAGGTAACTCGGTATACAGCCTACAGACAGACAGTTAAAGCCCAGTTCAGGGTAGAGGTGTTGCTGCGCTGTCTCCACAGAGACAACGCAGCGATATCATCATGAGCAATTCTAACTGGAGAGAAAGTGAAACCCGCCAGCTGCTGATCATGTGAGAGAAAATGATGCAGTCGCATTAAACAAAGACGTTGAAAGATGGTGCGATCAACGAGAGAGACGCAGAGGAACTGTTCTTACGAGGTTTTTGTCGGGATAAAAAAAAAAAGCGGTCAGAATAATAAAGAATATGTGGGCGCTTATTGCACTTGTAAATAGTTAATCGCGTTTGTAGCCTACACTGATGCAAATTATTCTAAAGAGGTCTAGACTCCGTGCGCAACCCCACCAGTGAACCAAGAAAGCCCTCGCCGTGACGAACGGTGGATTTTAACCCCTCGGTTTTATACAGGAAACTTGAGATAAGATGGTGAAATCTCCGGCCATGCCACGCCGGCTTGGCTGTGTAAAAAGGCCTAATGAAAAGGAGAAGACGGCGAGTTAGAAAGCCGAGAATATGGAGCCGCAATTGGTTAGGCCTACCTCAGCGGCAGAAACAGGGTGCCTACCGATCTGTGTAGAGAGCCTTCTATGGGCAAAATCTGTTGGTTTATATTTATTGATCCCCTTCGAGAATTTGTGTGTAAAGGAGTGGGTATAGGCTATATTCTCGCCATTCTCCTTAAAAAAAAAAAAAAGAGCACATTGTAGGCTTACGGCTTTTGGGCCGGTCCTGCGCCCATTCCTTGATTCGGCACTCCAAACAATTCATTTCGTTCCAATGTTCGTCCAATCCACTCCAATAGTGGTCCTGCATTGAGTTGTTTGATTGAATGTTGATCTGAAGTTGGCGCCACTGATTGGTAGTGTTGGAATGGCGGTAGGCCTAATAATAACTACTGTTGGAATGGCCGCATGTAACCATAAGAACGGTTATAGCTAAGGTGTAGGCCTACTGTGGACAGTGCGGGACCGGGACGTAGTAAGGCCATGAAGTACAAGTTGTTCTGTGCCGTGCGTGTCCTGATTGGCTGAAGACAAATAGCTATAACGTTGCGTTCTAAAACTGGACCTGGCGATTTGACATGTTCAATCTCTGGCGACTCCTTGCAACGGCATCAGCCGCGCTGCAACAACCACTTCCAAAACAGTCTCGTTGCAAGTGGTTGCGAGGCGAATCTTTGGTCTAAACTGGGCTTAACACTCACTCACAACAGTCAGACACCGATCTCAGTACAAAGAGTTTCCCTTTTAATGCTCGTGAAACAAGGACATACAAAGCATGAAAGATTCAATACCAAAAAGTGGATACATCTCAGAGTAAATTACATTATATTGGTCTCAAGGCGACCCATCTCCCTGTGTTACCCTAGTGATAAATAGTAAACAGGTGGTCACCAAGGTCCCTGTATCCGTCAACACTTGGATGAAGAGGAAGGTGAAGGTAGTGCTCTTTAGTCCCACTGAGACCAGTGGCTCCTGTGGTCTCTACAGGAACACATATCCATGGAGGATGATGTCATCGGGAAGGCGGGGCAAATTAGTTCACCCTGGAGGCATTATCAGAGGCCACTTCCTCTGCCTGTTGGCCCTGCAGACCTGAAACCACCGGTACTGACACACACACACACACACACACACACACACACACACACACACACACACACACACACACACACACACACACACACACACACACACACACACACACACACACACACACACACACACACACACACACACACACACACACACACACACAGTGAGAAAGGCAGGTTTGTACCACAGGGACCCTCCCCCAGGTTGTGCTGACCTCACCTGCCCGGATCCTGATTGGCCAGATAAGGAGGGTGCAGAGGCCCAGGGCGGCAGCGGCGGCCACGCCCCCGGTGACTAGCACCATGATGCGGTGGTAGAACCAGACGCAGGCGGGGCAGCACACCATGGTACTGCAGCGGGGAGAGAGAGATTAGAGTGTGAAGCTATGTTTAGCATGTGGGTGTAACCTGCGTGTGTGTGTGTGTGTACTGACTGGCAGGGGTGCACCGCCTGGATGACCATGACCGCCGCTCCGTTGGCCACCTTGTCAGTAAAACTCATTGCGCCGTAGACGAACGCCCCGCTTTGCTGAGACAGAGACAGAGACAGATTAACTATCAACCAGGGCTCGGTTTCCCAAAACCTTCTTAACGCTACGTCATTCGTAACCTCTACCTTTAAGTTCTACCTCAACATCTTGCGTGCGTCTCAAAATGTTCTTTGCTACGAATCTCTTTCGTACGTCGTTCGTTGGTAAGGTTGGTCTGAAGCACACCATATAACCTACGGTAGTGACGTTTCAGCTCACTGTACAGTAACCTTTAGAAATCCCTGTTGCACAAGGAACTGCCACATTGGCAGTGATGTGTTGCACCAATATACAGTACAGTACATATACGGTACAACAGGAGAGGTCAGCTCGGCTTCCAATAATTTCAAAAACTCGCAACTTCAAAAAAAAATATTTACGGTTAAAAAATTTAAAAAAATCTTCGCAATTAAGGAAATTATACTTGGAAATGAATGAACCATTATAAGCAACGAGGGAACTTAATAAGCGATCTAAATATTTGTTTCAACCACCGCCTCTTTCCCTTGATGGTGCGGAAAGCCCTCACACAAACCGGTAACAAAAAGCAAAGCAGTTTCAGCATAAAGAGTATTATATAATAATCTAAATAAACTGTTCAAAATTTCTATTTTCATAAATAATCAACAAGTCGGAAACCTTTTTAAACAGAAAATCAATAGCCTAATTTGAACGGCTGTTCAAATCTCCAATGTTTCTATATTTTCTATACTTTTTAAATCACTGTCTATGCTATGTTCTTCCATGGTTAAATAATGTTACGGCCTACTAGAAGGATTTCGAGCAATGTTTTTTTCGCAAAGACTGAAATATATTTTAGAACGCTATCATGCACCTGCGCATGCAATGGAAAATCTGAGCAATCGATTTCAGCATGTTCTTTCTGGAAAGCGCAGTTTACGAAGGTTGAAGGAGTGTTTCCTAAGAAGACTCCTAAGAGACCATTAGGGAAACATGCCTATAGAGGTAAACAACTTTGATTAGTCGAAACGTAGGAAGCTTCGTAGCGCGCTAAGAATAGACGTTATCGAGAAACCGGGCCAAGAAAGAGAGCTTCACTATCAACCAGAGAGAGAGAGATTGGGTACCGTCTGGTCTCCGATGAGGTCAGCGGTCATGGAGAGTGACATCACCAGTATGGTTGCTGACCCCGCCCCCAGCAGTACGGCCGCGCCGTACACCCGCTCGCCCATCTGGTCGTCTAGCAACACCCAATAGGAGAAGGCCATCACGAGCAGCAGGCCCAGGAAGTAGGTCATCTAGACCAATCAGAAAGGGGCAAAAATCGGATATCACTTTCTGTCATCTGATGTTATGTACGCTAGTGTGATGTCATGTACGGTAGTCTTATGATTTCAGGTAAGGTAGTGACGTCATGTATGGTCGTGTGATGATGTCATGTACGCTAGTGTGATGATGTCATTCACGGTAGTGATGTCAGGTACGTTATTGATGTCATTTACGGTAGTGATGTCAGGTACGTTAGTGAGGTCATGTACGGTAGTGATGTCAGGTACGTTATTGATGTCATTCACGGTAGTGATGTCAGGTATGTTAGTGAGGTCATGTACGGTAGTGATGTCAGGTACGTTATTGAGGTCATGTACAGATGTTATGTCAGGTACGTTAGTCGAACGTGAAACTCACCGCGGTTCCGATCTGCTTGCTGAGCGACTTCATGATGAACGACGACAGGAATCCACTCAGGTACATGACCAGAGGAATGGTGGCTATGAACCTCTGGTAGACAGACAGACAGGTAGCAGTGAGGGGGGAGAGAGAGACAGAGCAGCAGAGGGAGAGGGGAGAGAGACAGAGCAGCAGAGAGAGAGGGGAGAGAGACAGAGCAGCAGAGAGAGAGGGGAGGGGGACAGCAGCAGAGAGAGAGGGGAGGGGGACAGAGCAGCAGAGAGAGAGGGACAGCGCAGCAGAGAGAGAGGGACAGAGCAGCAGAGAGAGAGGGACAGCGCAGCAGAGAGAGAGGGACAGAGCAGCAGAGAGAGAGGGGAGAGGGACAGAGCAGCAGAGAGAGAGGGGAGAGGGACAGCAGCAGAGAGAGAGGGGGGAGAGGGACAGCAGCAGAGAGAGAGGGGGGAGAGGGACAGCAGCAGAGAGAGAGGGGAGAGAGACAGAGCAGCAAAGAGAGGGGAGAGAGAGCAGCAGAGAGAGAGGGGAGAGGGACAGAGCAGCAGAGAGAGAGGGGAGAGGGACAGAGCAGCAAAGAGAGAGAGGGGAGAGGGACAGAGCAGCAGAGAGAGGGGAGAGGGACAGAGCAGCAGAGAGAGGGGAGAGGGACAGCAGCAGCAGAGAGAGAGGGGAGAGGGACAGAGCAGCAGAGAGAGAGGGGAGAGGGACAGAGCAGCAAAGAGAGGGGAGAGGGACAGAGCAGCAAAGAGAGAGAGGGGAGAGGGACAGCAGCAGAGAGAGAGAGGGGAGAGGGACAGCAGCAGAGAGAGAGAGAGAGGGGGTACCTTGGGCAGACCCAGGGTGTTGATGAGGTACATGGAGATGTAGGTCTGAGATAAGTTCACTATCAGCCTGGTGCACATGTAGAGCAGAGCCACCTACAAACACACACACATTACCACGACTACATCAATAGCATGGTCATTAATATTATTAACATTAATACATTATTACGGCTATTTAGAACATGAGTATGAATACCATTATGAATGGGAATAACAGCAGTATGAATAACATTAGGAATATGAATAAAGTACTCATAACACTCATAATAATGTTAATATTCATACTCATGAGTATGAATTACATTATTATGACTAATAACATGAATAATTGTATTATGGCTATAAATAACCATAAACATGAGTATTAATAAGATGAGTATTAATTATATAATTGTGATTATTAATAACAACATGAGTATTAATAACATTAGTATGGATAATATGAGTATTAATCACATGAGTATTGATAACATGATTATTAACAACATAATGAGTATTGATAACTTAAGTATTAACAACATTAGTATGGATAACAGGAGTATTGACAACTTGAGTATTAACAACATTATGAGTATTGATAAAATGATGAGGGTTGATGACCTCACCTGGTAGAAGGAAGGCTGGCGGAGCCAACACTTCCACTGCAGCAGAGACCGAGGAGGAGGAGGAGAGGAGGAGCCAGTGAGGAGAGGCCTCCTCTCCCCCTCCCCCTCCTCCTCCTCCTCCTCCCCCACTCCTCCCGGAGCCCCACCCCCCTCCTTGGTGCCCAGGTGGAAGAGGAGGGAGAACACGGAGCCCACGGCCAGGACGATGAGGGACAGGTTCTGCACACGCACACGCACACACACAGCAGGAGTCAGGTGAAACAGAAGAGGCAGCAGTATACTGGTTTGTATACTCCCCCCACCAGCCCCTCCCCTCACCCTGAAGACAGGGATGTCCATTGGTCCCAGTGAGTCAATGAGGGCGGGGTCATCGTCCTCTCCTGCCTGGAAGTGGAAGAGCAGGAAGGCGATGGAGTAGACGGCCATGTTGGCAACCACCGTGAGGGCGTACCTGAGGAGACCTGAGTGGTGAGCTCTAGTTTAGCGGTGAGCTCTAGTTTAGCAGTGAGCTCTAGTTTAGCGGTGAGCTCTAGTTTAGCGGTGAGCTCTAGTTTAGCGGTGAGCTCTAGTTTAGCGGTGAGCTCTAGTTTAGCGGTGAGCTCTAGTTAAGCAGTGAACTCTAGTTAAGCAGTGAGCTCTACTTTAGCGGTAGCATAGCATGTACCTGTAGGCAGTTAGCTCTAGTTTAGCGGTCAGCGGTAGCCTAGTGGTCACTAAAGGTGGTGAGCTCCACTTTGGCGGTAAGCTCTAGTTTAACGGAAGCTCAGCGCTACCTATAGGCGGTGAGCTCCACTTTGGCATGCTTGCAGGAGACGAGCTCGGGGATGAGGGCCAGGTGGGAGATCTGGGTGGCGGCCCAGCCGAACTGGAACACCACGATGAAGGGCAGGAAGTAGAGAAGGCTGACCCACTGGGGCGTGGCCGCATCGCAGCCTAGGCACTGGTTGAAGACGAAGGCGAACGACAGGACCACACTCACCGTACCTGATATATGCACGCACACACACACACACATCCAAGTACAGATACACACACACACACATACAAACATCCAAGTTCACACACACAAGCACACACACAAACACACGCACATCCAAGTAACCACACAAACGGATACATATACACACATCCAAGTTCACACACACACACACACACACACACAAACAAACATCCAAGTATACACACATACACACACGTACACACACACACACAGACAATCACACACACACACACACACACACACACACACACACACACACACACACACACACACAGATGTAGCAGGAGTACAAACACTAACAGCTGATGTAGAGTTGCCGCCGCCGCCCCTCCCTCCCTCCTCCTCACCCACGAGGTGCCAGGTCTTCCTCCGGCCGTAGGTCCCGCAGCCCGGCGTCCTGTCCGACTCGTAGCCGATCAGGGGCGTGCAGAGCCCGTCCGCCACCTGCCCCGACAGCAGCAGCACGCCTGGCAGACACACACCAGTCAGACCCCCGCTGTAGACCCGTCAGACCACCGCTCAGACCCGCTGTAGACCCGGTGTGTCCCTTTACCTACGGGAGGGGGGGGGGGGGGGCGACCTACCTGCGTAGGTACTCTGGAAGCCCAGCACGGAGTGGTAGAAGACCAGCAGGTAAGAGAACCACATGGACGCGCACAGGTCGTTGAGGAAGTGTCCGGCCGCGTAGCTGAGCTTCTGCCGCAGGGGCAGAGAGCTCCGGTCCGCCATGCTGCTGCTCTCAGACCCCTCACCGCTCCATACACAGTCTGTCTCCAGACGAAGGAGTCACTCAAACCAGGGGGGCTTTCACTTCCCCAGTCGAGCCATGAATGAGTTCTCCAGCTGCAAGTAGAGAGGGGTAAATGGGAGCCGGCTGCTGGGAGCGCTGGATGCCTAGAGGAGTGAGTGGTCAGGTCCGCTTCCTCTTGGGTCAGGTGACGGCTCAGACATCAGCGCTTACTGGTCTCCTGTCAGCTGACATAACATGGCTCATGACAGTTGATGTAACATGCGTCATGTAAGCAAGTAAACATCTCAAAAATGTTAATATCGAAGTCCCAAACTCCTCATAAACACCAAGCCACCCCTAAACCCCGTCGAAAGTCCATCGTTAATCCCGCGCTGCCTCTATGTTTACGGCCGCTCGACCGAAGTTCGTTTCTATCGTGACCAGGTGTTTGCTCGTCAGCAAAAAAAAAAACAGCGAAAATGGAAAACAGCGAAAATCTCCTCCTAGTTGATGACGCGGCGCTTCGATCGGACAAAGGAGAGAGCCTCACGTGACCACTTCCTCTCCGGGAGTTTCCTCAAATACTTAAATATCCCATTTCGTGCTTTTTGTTGGTTAATACGGTTCCGAAGATGGACTACAAGTGCTCTTTCGAATCATGCGTTCTTGTATTGAAAAAGGGGCTAATCTTATTTTGACATTAATTGCCCCCAGTAGCCTTTCTTAAATGTGAAGTTGGCATTTTATTTTCTTTATTGCGTCAATTATGGGCTACGAAAATAACTTATGTTGGTCTTTTGAGTTTTTTTTTTATTATCTTTAGGGTTTTCCATTTTGTTAGGCTATTTTCTACAGCACTCTGCTTGATTGCTACTTTGTAAGTGCTATAGGCTACGAATATTTTGCAGTTAATCCATTTCCACCACTTGCAACTGTGTAGTTTCTAAGCAACAATAATTGATTTTATTGCGATTCAAATAAGTATGTCTCTGGAATTGGTATCCATCATTTAATAATGGATACCAATTCAGATTATAATTGGTTTTAATTTCTTCTGCTTTACCGCGTCTCATGCGTCTTCGCGTAGTCGGTAAACATAAATATTGCCGCCGTAAAGGATTATGGGATTCAAATGTCACCTTTCCTTTCGTAAATGTTGGTCAGGAGAGTAACATAGCTAAAGGTGGGTTAAAGGTTGCATCGAGGCAACTTTCCTAAGCATTTTTATTATTTATTTATTCGAATAACCTTACCTTAAAGTATTCAAGTCATCTCGTTAGGAAAGTAAATATCCTAAGCAAAACACAGAATCCGTAGAGGCCCAATAACTCTGGACTTCCTCAGATGGCGGTTCCATTTGTAGCCCAGCTCCTATGTGTTAGGAAGCCGGGCTACACCTGCATGCCTTCACTTAACATTGATCGTAAAGGGCTCATGTCATGCCACCGGGTGTGGGTGTGATTAGCTGGTACAAGTTTGAAAATCATTTCTTCTAATCACACCCACACCTGCTCTCATGACATGAGCACTTTAAATGTTCAGCTGAAAGACCCGAACATCTGCTCCTGGAGATAGGAGGAGAGGAGGTGTAGAGGAGAGGAGAGGAGGTGTAGAGGAGAGGAGAGGAGGTGTAGAGGAGAGGAGCGGGGGTGGAGGGTAGAGAGGAGGTGTTGCCCCCTGGTGGAGACCGGAGAATAAAACCGACCAGCTTTAACTTTTGTTTTTTAATAGAGTTATCTTACTGGTCTTACATCCTCCACTCAAGAGAAAGGAGAACGAACAAAAACAGGAAATTAAAAATACACGTTATTGTGTTTAAAAAAAAGAAATTGAACACACTAGAATCTACTAAAAACACAAACTGCTTCTGACGCTTCGGACAGGAAAGAAAGACGGCCGGCTTTAAAAAGAGCTCTGTGGACCTGGTCGTCGGTAGACCGGGTCCGCCGTAGACCGGGGCCTCTGTGGACCTGGTCGTCGGTAGACCGGGTCCTCTGTAGACCGCCCGCTGGGACCCGGGTTCTGGGTCCTGTCCTGGGCCCCAGACCCCGTCCCGGGTAGACCGGGGGTCCTCATCAGTCCGTAGCTCGGCTCTGTACATCCCCAGGCACGCCTCCGCCGACCCGCCCTCGTCCAATCACACGGCAGCAGGGGCGCGGAGGGGCGGGGCGACTGAGTCCAACAACAAGGCTCCACCCTCCCTAGTGGCTCTGCCTCCGGGGACCACATCCAACGCATCCACATGCACTTTGGTGGGGCTCTCTCACTCTCTCTCTCTCTCTCTCTCTGCTCAAGACCAGTACAGACCAGTCTGGACAAGACCAGTCTAGCCCAAACCAGTCTAAGCCAAACCAGTCTAGACCAGATAAGACCAGACCAGTCCTGTCTAGACCAGACCAAATTAGACTTGTCCAGACCAGACCAGTCTAGTTAAGACCGGTCTAGTCCAGGCAAGTCTAGTCCAGATCAGACTAGTCCAGTCCAGCACGGACTAGTCCAGACCAGTCTAGTCCAGTCTAGACTAGTCCGGACTGGACTGGTCTAGGGGGGGGGGGGGGGGTGTAGGGGGAGGGGGCGGGGGGCGATGTGGTTCATCTTCTCACTTGTGTCTCTGGAGGACTTTCCTCTTCCTCCTCTTAAAGAAACAGCAGCACCTAACACACACACACACACACACAGTTAGTCATCAGGCATTATGTTGAGGTCATCCTTCTTGTTTTGGGTTAGGTCTTACTTTGTCTCGTCGGCCACCTCCACCTCAGCGTTGGCTGTGATTGGTGCGTTGGAGTGTCCTGCAGTCGGGTCGTCCGTATTCAGCTCCCCATTGGTCGAGCTCATCACCTGGAGGCAGATCAGGGGGCGGGGCAATAACAGGACAACCAATGAACGACAGCCACAGCCTGAACAGAACACACCCCTCGCCCTAGACTGGGTAGCCCCGCCCATTCTGCCGGCGATTTGAGTTCGCCCTGCACAAGGTTCTGGAGAAGAGCAATACATTTCTTTCTGCTTCAGATTCGTTTTTGCGGTAGCCAATCACCGAACTGGCTTTTCCCCTTGGCGCGCTATTGGCTGGTTTAACACAATGACGACAGGGAAGCGACGGCAAGCAGCCAATCGCGTACAGTCAGTTGAACTAGGACCGTTGATCACGCCTCTTGTGCTGAAGAAAATGACAGCAGCTTCCCCAGACCAACGTGCAATCTACGATTGAGCTTGGTCTGGCAATAGCCAGACTACCCTCGTCCTGGACCTGAACCTCCCCACATGGATCAGCTATCCCCTCCCAGCGGGGTCAGAGGTCGTTTGGCTTTAGGAGGCCTACGGGTAGACTGTGGACGTTTGGGATCGAACCCAGAACCCTTCAGATGGACAGACTAACCCTCCCTCCCAGCCTATCACAGACCGGCAGCAGTACCTGGACAGAACCTCCCAGCCTATCAGCAGTGAGATGGGAGCCCAGAAGCTCTCGATTGGTCACAGGAGTCGGCTGGGACTCACTGCCCTTCCCCTCTGGAGACTAGAGGAGCAGGAGGAGGGGTGTGGGGGGATGAGGCGGTGGAGTTGGTGGTGGCAGGGAGGAGGAAGAGCAGGAGGTGGTGGTAGGGAGGAGGAAGAGCCGGAGGAGGTGGGGGTAGGGGGAACGTAAAAGGGAGAAGAGGTTAAATTAAGTAGAAGTTAGCAACGGAGAGGTGGAGGTGCAGAATGAGAGGGAGCAGGTGGAGGTGCAGATTGAGGGAGCAGGAGAAAAGAGGAGAGAACAGTTTAGTGTCAGTGTTAAGAGGAGGAGGAGGAGTGCACGTCAGTGGGGCGAGTGCACGTGCTTAGAGACCATGCAAGAGACCCCCTCCACACACAACCAACCGTGTGTGTGTGTGTGTGTGTGTGTGTGTGTGTGTGTGTGTGTGTGTGTGTGTGTGTGTGTGTGTGTGTGTGTGTGTGTGTGTGTGTGTGTGTGTGTGTGTGTGTGTGTGTGTGTGTGTGTGTGTGTACCTGGTGTTTAGCGTGGGCGGGGGCTTTCTCTCGGCTGCTGTTCTGTAGCGGCGTCTCGCTGGCCACCGGACCAATCGGAGTGGGCTGGGGAAACGAAGTGATGTCACAGGAAGTGATGCGAGTTAGCCTCATCTAACGTCTTGTTACGATCCAGCAAAGGCAAAGATCTAGAGCGTGTAGACTCACCAGTGGTTTAGGTCTAGAGCTAGAGCAGGTAGACTCACCAGTGGTTTAGGTCTAGATCTAGAGCAGGTAGACTCACCAGTGGTTTAGGTCTAGAGCTAGAGCAGGTAGACTTACCAGTGGTTTAGGTCTAGATCTAGAGCAGGTAGACTCACCAGTGGTTTAGGTCTAGATCTAGAGTAGGTAGACTCACCAGTGGTTTAGGTCTAGATCTAGAGGAGGTAGACTCACCAGTGGTTTAGGTCTAGATCTAGAGCAGGTAGACTCACCAGTGGTTTAGGTCTAGATCTAGAGCAGGTAGACTCACCAGTGGTTTAGGTCTAGATCTAGAGCAGGTAGACTCACCAGTGGTTTAGGTCTAGATCTAGAGCAGGTAGACTCACCAGTGGTTTAGGTCTAGATCTAGAGTAGGTATACTCACCAGTGGTCTAGATACAGATGTATAGATCTAGAGCAGACTCACTAGGGGCTTGCCGGTCCAGTCGTACTGGTAGTCGAAGGTGAAGGCGTTGCGGTCGAACAGGTCGGTGAACAGCTTCCTCAGGTAGTCGTAATCCGGCTTCTCAAAGAAGTCCAGCCGGCGCACGTAGCGCAGGTATGTCGCCATCTCTTCTGTACACACACACACACACACACACACCACACCACACACAGGTTACCAACCACACACAGGTTACCACACACATACACACACACAGGTTACCACACACATACACACACACACACACAGGTTACCACACACATACACACACACACACACAGGTTACCACACACACACACACACACACACACAGGTTACCACACACACACACACAGGTTACCACACACACACACACACACACACACACACACACACACACACACACACACACACACACACACACACACACACACACACACACACACACACACACACACACACACACACACACACACACACACACACACTGTTGGCAGGGGGTCTGACCTGGGAAGCCTTCACAGAGGACCTCGATGGGCGTGTCTCTCTTGGTGTCTCCTATCTTCTGGTAGCGCTCCTTCAGGGTGTCCGCCTGCACACACACACACACACATGTTGATACACCCACATGTCCTGATACACCCACACACACGTCCTGACACACACACGCGTCCTGACACACACACACACACGTCCCAGCTTGGGAGGGTTCGTGTGGTTCTCTTCTAGCGACCTAGGACATGCTAAGGTGGAGAGGGGCTGCTGACCTTTAACCCCTGCCATGGGAGGCTGCCTCGCAGGAAGTACATGAACATGTGACCCAGCGCCTCCAGGTCGTCTCTACGGCTTTGCTCTGCAAGAAGAGGCAGGTCAGTTCTACATTCATATAGCTATAGAACTGAATTCTACCATATATATATATCTTTATATGAACCCATTCTAAATGTATACTATATTTGAACCCATTTTAAATGTATACATTTATATTAATACATTCTGAATTAATAGACATCGTATCATATAGTTCTATAAACCTCTATAGATATAGACTTACATCTATACATCTATGGATATCCATCTCAACAGACCTATTCTATAGATATGTTTACAGGTGTAGTTCTAAAGAAGAGTCTCTAGATCTAGAGATGTATCGAGTAGAACAGCAGTATGAACCTTTGCCCAGGTGCGTGTTGATGCTCATGTAGCGCGCCGTGCCCGTCAGGCTCTTGTGCTCGCGGTAGGGGATGTGCTTCTTGGTCTCTGGGTCGATGTACTCCTTGGCCAGGCCGAAGTCGATGATGTGGATGGTGTGCTGCCGCTTGGAGCCCGGCCGGCCCACCAGGAAGTTCTCCGGCTTCACGTCCCGGTAGATCAGGCTCCGTGTGTGGACAAACTCCATACGGGTTATCTGGAGGAGATGCAGAGGCTGTAGAACCTTCTAGAACCACACAGGTTATATAGAGGAGATACAGAGGCTGTAGAACCTTCTAGAACCACACCGGTTGTCTAGAGGAGATGGAGGCTGCAAGCGGAAACATGGCGGTGATGACGATGGAAACATTGATCCTGTCAACCATTGAGAATTCCCAGTGAACTTCACTGTGAGATCACCATGAAATTAACAAGCAGCTAGCAGCCCTGACGCTAGCAGAGCTAAGGCTAGCAGCCTTGAAGCTAGCAGGAGTAAAGCAAGCAGAGCTAAGGCTAGTAGCCTTGAAGCTAACAGGAGTAACGATAGCAGAGCTAACACTAGCAGCTTTTCGCTAGCGGCCCTTTCGCTAGCAGCCATAACGCTAGCAGAATTAGCTCTAGCAGCCTTGAAGGTAGCAGCCCTAACGCTAGCAGATTTAATGCTAGCAGCCCTGATGCTAGCAGCTCCGGAGACAGCTCCAGCAGCTAGCCGATGGGCGCTAGCAGCCAGACGCTAGCAGCCCTGATGCTAGCAGAGCTAACAATAGCAGCTCCAGACAATAGCAGCCAGACGCTAACAGAGCTCCAGACGCTCGCAGCCTTGCTCACCAGCTGGATGGCCACCATGAGCACGGTCTTCAGGGAGAAGGTGCGGTCACAGAGGTCGAACAGATCCTCCAGGCTGGGCCCCAGAAGCTCCAGAACCATGGCGTTGTACTTCCCACACGGCCCGAAGTAGAACACCTGGGGTACACCCTCTGGAGGGGGGGAGGGGGGGAGGTTAGAGGTCAGGGGTCAGGGTCTCTATGGGTCCGCTCACCAGGTCAGGGGAGGAGAGGTCTCACCTGAGCTGCCCAGCTGCTTGTAGAACCGGTACTCCAGGTGGAGCTGGGGAGCACGCGACTTGATTGGCTCCTAGACAGGAAGTGGAGGGTCAGTCTCTATGATGCATCCATAGTGGTTCAGTACCAGATGGTTCTTCTGATACATGTGTAATGGTTCAGCACCAGTTTGATGGTTCTGATACATGTATAGTGGTTCAGTACCAGTTTGATGGTTCTGGTACATGTAGTGGTTCAGTACCAGTTTGATGGTTCTGATACATGTATAGTGGTTCCGTACTAGTTTGATGGTTCTGGTACATGTATAGTGGTTCCGTACTAGTTTGATGGTTCTGGTACATGTGTAGTGTTGAATTACCAGTTTGATGGTACATGTGTAGTGGTTCAGTATCAGTTTGATTGTGGTTCTGGTACATAAGTAGTGGTTCATTACCAGTTTGATGGTACATGTATAATGGTTCATTACAAGTTTGATGGTACATGTGTAGAGGTTACGTACCAGTTTGATGGTACATGTATAATGGTTCTTTACCAGTTTGATGGTACATGTGTAATGGTTCAGAACCAGTTTGATGATGGTTCTGGTACATGTACACTGGTTCCTTACCAGTTTGATGGCCACGTATTCGTTGGTGTACAGGTTCTTGCCCAGCCGCAGCTCTCCAAAGTTGCCACAGCCGATCTTCTTGCCGACGCGGAAGTTGGGTCCGACCATCAGAACCCCGGAGTTGGAGCCGGCGCTGCGGCTGCCGTGCCCCGACCGGTTGCTCGCTTTGGCCGACATCCTCTTGCCCTCCTCAGCCTCGCCCTTAGCCCCGCCCCCGCCGCCGCCCGCCCCCCGCTTGTCAAAGTCCATCAGCTTGTGGTAGCCTGGTCTCTCCACGGTTACGCTGGTTCCATGCACCCCTCAACCGCTCAGAGAAGCCGCCTGCGGCCTGGCCGGGATAGCGCTTAGCGAGGAGGGGCAAGCTCAGGGAGATGCTAGGTCTCAGCTAGGATGGCTAGGCTCGGCAGATGAAATGTGGTTAGCTAGCCTAGGGAGATATAAGTGGTTATCTAGGATAGGAGGAGACAGGAGATGCTGGGTGGTTAGCTATAAGAGGATATTGGGATGCTAGTGTGTTAGCTAGGCTAGCTTCAGAAGATATGGCCACTGGAAGGTCGCTGGCTGAAGGTAGTGATTGGTCAATGGGCCAGCCCCCCCGGTAGGGGCCAGGGGTCAGGATGAAGAGGAAAAGAATGACTTGATCTGCCACAGTCGGTAGCTAACTACATGCTAACATGCTACATGTGGCTAGCAAGCACAGCTGACTTCACCTTCAGGCTGAGTGCTGCACCATTCCAGCCTAGCCTTCCACTAGCTAAACAATGTGGCTGCAGCAGGGCTAGTGGGAGCTACACGTTAGCAGCTTCCTGTTCACTGCATTGGAGGAGAATGTTGAGCGAAGGTTCTGGTGTCTCCGACGGCTCTGGTCACATGGCTCACTGGTCCCCTGGAGATACACAACAGACGAGCCATTAGACTTTCCAAGGGTGGAAGGCCCCTCTCAACCATATCCTGAAGATATCTCCATTGTAGACCAGAATCCTTGCTAGCAGAAGAAGGAAGGGGGGGGGGGGGGGGGGTCTACTGGCCAGAGGTAGGAGGAGCTGGAAATGATAACTAGCGGTTTGTTCCCACACTGAAGAAAACACAGGGAGGGAGATTAGGTTTCCCTAGTTCCACCTCCTCCTCCACCAAAATCTCTCTCCCTTCCTCCTCCTCCTCTCTCCCTTCCTCCTCCTCCTCCTCTCTCCCTCCCTCCCTCCTCTCCCACTTCCTCCCTCCCTCCTAACCTTCATCCTCTCTCCCTCCCTTCCTCCTCTCTCCCTTCCACCTCTTCTCTTTCTACTCATCCCGTCTTTCTCCTGCCTTCTCTGTTACTGTGATTAACATCCTGCCCCTACCTCCTCCTCCCTCTCTCCTCCTCCTGCCTCCCTCTCTTGTGGAAGCAGTGACCAGTTGGTCAATGCGTTGAATACATGTTGAAAGCATCACTTAAGTTCAGACCCACGAAAAACTGTTGAATAAATACCACTGGGGTAGCAGCCCGGTGTAGCGGTGGTGCAGTGGGTGGTGTAGCGATGTTGTAGCGGTGGTGGTATAGCGGTGGTGGTGTAGCGGTGGTGTAGTATCGGTTTTATAGCGCTGGTGTAGCTGTGGTGTAGTATCGGTTGTATAGCGGTGGTGTAGTTTCGGTTGTATAGCGCTGGTGTAGCAGTGGTGTAGTATCGGTTGTACAGCGGTGGTGTAGTATCGGTTGTACAGCGGTGGTGTAGTATCAGTTGTATAGCGGTGGTGTAGCGGAGGTGTAGTGTCGGTTGTATAGCGCAGGTGTAGCGGAGGTGTAGTGTCTGTTGTATAGCGGTGGTGTAGCGATGGTGTAGTATCAGTTGTATAGCGGTGGTGTAGTAGCAGTTGTACAGCGGTGGTGTAGTATCGGTTGTATAGCGGTGGTGTAGCGGAGTTGTAGTGTCGGTTGTATAGCGGTGGTGTACTATCGGTTGTATAGCGCTTGTGTAGCAGTGGTGTAGTATCGGTTGTATAGCGGTGGTGTAGTGGTGGTGTAGCATCGGTTGTATAGCGTTGGTGTAGTATCGGTTGTATAGCGATGGTGTAGTGGTGGTGTAGCATCGGTTGTATAGCGGTAGTGTAGTATCGGTTGTATAGCGCTGGTGTAGTGGTGGTGTAGCATCGGTTGTATAGCAGTGGTGTAGCATCAGTTGTACAGCGGTGGTGTAGCATCAGTTGTACAGCGGTGGTGTAGTATCAGTTGTATAGCGGTGGTGTAGCGGAGGTGTAGTATCGGTTGGATAGCGCAGGTGTAGCGGAGGTGTAGTGTCGGTTGTATAGCGGTGGTGTAGCGATGGTGTAGTATCGGTTGTATAGCGGTGGTGTAGCGGTGGTGTAGTATCGGTAGTATAGCGTGCAGTGGTTTAGCGGTGGTTTAGGGGTGGTGTAGGGGTGGTGTAGCAGCATGAGTAGGCTGTGTCAGCAGCCCTACATGGAGCAGCCTACAGCATCAGATGCTACGGCTCCCACACAGTACAGTCCTCTAGCTCTCCTACTCACTGCAGCTGCCAGACCTCAGGCCCTGCAATTCATACCAGCACCGGTTAGCAAAGGCTACAGAGACAGAGTCTGACGTGAGGCTGGAGCCATTCAGACCCCCATGTCCAATAAGAAAACATCCAGAGCTCCAGCTGGTTAGGGTCCTCTACATTGGTTCAGCCAGAGGAACCCATCAAAGGAGGCGCTGTCAGAATGGAGTGGTAAATAGGGAGAAGAAAGAAATGCAGAACTAACACCCGTCCACACGGGCGAAAACTATCTTTTCCCCTCTGTTTTCCTTTGATGCGTTTCAGGAATTTCTCCATAAAGATGGACTCATTGCAAAAACGCATGTCGCTGTAGAAACTCTGTAGTACGTAATCAAGGCCACTGTGTGGCGCTGGTTTACTAGTGACACGCATGAACATGGAGGAACATGAACGTCTTACTCAATATAAAAGAATCAACCATCATATCACATACTTCACTATTGATTGACGTAACGTCTGTTGGCATGACTGCTCAGTTTTAAACATTGTGTACTAGTGAACGAGCTCTAGATAAGGGGAAGTGTTGCCTACCATACAGTACTGTATGTGCTTCTCATAAATAAAAGAAAAAGGATAGTAGGTGGTAGGCATCAAGGAAATAAAGGCATGCAGACTTGAAACTGATCCTACTAAGTTCTGTTTAGTTCTGACTCGTTTTTATCGGATAAAAAAAACCTGCTGTGAAGAAATTTTTGATTCCAAACCGGCTGTTTCCCAAGTGCACATGAACGGTTGCTGTCGGGAACACGCGTAAGCGTGAGCGTCATCACTGGCGAGCCGTCTCGTTATTACCAGGAGGGTGAACGCACCTTTAAGCCTGCGCGCTGTATACAAACATGTTGTTAAACCTTTTAGATTGAGCAGAAAATACTTTTTAATGTCAGTTAGTAATTAAATTTACCAAGGGACAAAAATAATACAAATAAAATCAAACAAAACAACTTTGACGGAACTCTAACGTTGCCCAGCTGGTGGGGGGGCGATGACGTCATTGTTTGCCTATTAGGCGTCCACACGAATCCTAACACGAAAACGCATGGGGCCGTATTTATCTTAGGGGCCACTCACACTAGGGCCACGGCCCCGTGCCCGAGCTCATTTGCATACTAAAGTCTAGAACGTTTGGCTAGTGTGACCACGTCATCCGTATTCCAGCACGGAACAGCCCCTTGGCCACGGCACACTTGGGAGAGGTGTGCCGTGGCCAAAGTACAGATGCTAATGCGCAGATACGCAACGTGAGCTGGATGACGTAGTCCTTGCGCGACCCTTCTTTCTTTATAGGTCCATGCCCTTCTTCCCCACAACAATCATTTTAAACAATGACGGCAAGCGGTTCACGAGTGGGTTTACGTTGGTGCAATAGTGAAGTCGAGGGTTTACTTGAAATTTGGGCCAACGACAGTATTCACGTTGTTGTTCTAAATTGTTGTTATGGCGGCGAGGACGCTTGGTGATGACGTATTTATCGTATTACGACGTGATGACGTATGTATGAAGGAGCAATCGTGCCCAGGCCACGGCCATTGGGAGCAGTGTGACCACGGGCCAGCGGGGGGAGTGGGGAGGGGGGGAATCGTGCTGAATCTTCCTGCAGCACGGAACAGGCAAACGGCCCTAGTGTGAGTGGCCCCTTATTCACCCTGAGACCTGGTTTCAACAAGGCGCGTTTTTGGACACCATGAACGCTGGATCCGTCTGGACGGTCAGCCCAAAAAAACTAAAAAATAAAAAAAACTTTACATGTGGACGGTGCCTAAACAGCCAAAAAACATCCCTCCCTCCTCCAGCTTCTCCACCAATGACAACCAATGTTGCATTTCACACACCTGGGTCAGAAATCAGCCGGGGGCGGGTTAAAACCCAAGAGGTCTCTCTTGGGGCTGTGTCACGGTCAGGAGTTGACACCCATATGATAGCTGTTAAATGTTAAGAGCACCCACGGTGAGACCGGTTCCCCTCACACCTGGTGCCTAACCAGAGAGGATCCCACTCTGGATTAGGAACCGCTTTCTGCTGTTCTCCCAGCAGTCTGTTAAGATGTCCTCCTCTCCCGAAGTACTTCACCTTGACCTTCATCCTCCCATCAGAACCTCTGGTTAAAAGACTACAGCTAGGAGGCCTTCAACACTGGATGGACAAATATCACTTCCTCCAACACATGATGGATCTATACGGAGTACGGACCAATATGAACAGCAGCAATACGACTATACTCCCAGATCAGCTGGTCCCGAGAGGAGCTGGACACAAACCCTGACATCACTCACTAACATCTACTGTAGTAGTGTTATGTTATTTTAACTATATGTTAGGTTGAGGTAACTAGATGTTAAATGTTATTTTGAGGCAACTATATTTTATGGTGAGGTAACAGGATGTTATGTTAACCAGGTGTTTTGGTCAGATAACTAGATGTTGAGGTAACCAGATGTTATGTTAAATGGATGTAATGTTGGATAACTAGATGTTATGTTGTGGTACCTAGATGTTATGTTGTGGTAACTAGATGTTATGTTGAGGTAACTAGGTGTTATGTTGAGGTAACTAGGTGTTATGTTGAGTTAACTAGATGTTATGTTGCGGTAACCAGATGTTATGTTGAGGTAACTAGACGTTATGTTGAGTTAACTAGATGTTATATTGAGGTAATTATATGTTATGGTGAGGTAATTATATGTTATGTTGAGGAAACTAGTCAAGCAGTCAGGCTAAGGTAGTTAGTTAAAACTGTGTGGCCTTGCCCTGTTAGCCTAACACAAAAAACGTAAACTAAAAGGCTAACATGCGTCCATGTTTGGTAAAGGATATATTGTGTTACAAAGCAGTACTGTCTAAAGCCCGTCACTTAGTACAGAAAGTCTGTTAGCACAGCAGCAGCTAGCCACAAGCTAAGGCTAGCTGGCTAACGTCATATCTCAACCCACACATTCTCCGTCAGCTTTTGGAAAACACGCATTGTATTTGAAGTTGAGAAGCCATCTACCTACCAATCTGTGTTTTCTTGGGAGTATTTTGCAGTTGAAAGGTGGACAAAGTAGTGTTTTTGTCTCGTATCATCTGTCTTCCTGTGGTGGTTTAGCAGCGGATCCAGACGCTCCGTCGGTGGGGGCGCTGCGCTCTTAGCGTAGCCCGCCGGAGGGCCCGTGGCGCCGGGCTCGGTCCTGGCGTAGAGCGCTTCGGGAATACGAGGCAGAGAATCAGCGTGTTGTCGGGAAGACTGAGTGGCTGACGGAGACAGTCAGGAGAGGGGGAGGGACGAACCATACCTCTTGTCTCTTTATCCGTCTCTCTCTCTCTCTCTCTCTCTCTCTCTCTCTCGCTATCACACTATCACACTATCCACACTCCATCACTCTCTCTATCTCAATTAAATAAAATTCAATTAAAAAAGCATTATTGGCATGAGAAAAAAACAATTTACATTGCCAAAGTAGTTGAACAATAAAGAGGTCAAAGTATAAAACGTTAAATACAAAATACATCAGTAATTATACTAAGTACTCAATATTTAAAAAGTAAAATGTGGGATATTATGAAAAATTACAGTTAGTATCTCCTATAAACAGATAAATTAAATGTACACTGTCTGTCTGTCTGTCTGTCTGTCTGTCTGTCTGTCTGTCTGTCTGTCTGTCTGTCTGTCTGTCTGTCTGTCTGTCTGTCTGTCTGTCTGACTGTTTGTTTCCCTTCTCTGTCTTGTGTCTTCTTCATTGTTTTGTGTTTAATATTGCTAAATGTGATTTCATAATATTATATTTCATGTAATAATGTTTCTATATAAAGTAGTTATGGTATATGCAATGAGATCATTCTACAAATAATGTACTGATGTGTAACTTTCATTTATTACAGGCAGTTATAAATAAAAAAAAATGGAAAAAAGCTACAAGCAGCATTTTACAGGTTACATGTTGTTTGGTCAATTGACTTCATCTTCCTTGAGCAGTTAGAACTTTTGGTCCCCAAAAGCCACTAAGTTGGTCCCGCTCAAATCATTCCGCCTAGGATCTGTGGTAATTTTAGTCACAGTTTATGCTCATTTCAATACAACTCCCAAATTGAAAAGATGTGGATTTCATCTTGTTCAGAATTATATCCTGAACAACTTTTGTATTGGACTCAAGATCATATATAGGAGTCCATTTTGATATAAAGATATAAAGCATTTTAGTCTTGACGTGTTTCAAACCACACCCTTTTCGATGAATCCTTAATCTTTATTGTAGACTTCCCTTAATGTCAGCTTGAAGACATTGGTCCAGAGATGATTAAGTCAAAAAACCTAGGTTCCTAAGGGAATTTAGTGTTTTTAACAAAATTGAAGATGGCCTTAAATCTATCTATACAGAAGTCATAGGTAGATTTGTTCACCATGAGGATATGCATGTGTGGGCAAAGTTTCATGACTTTAAGTCAAAGGGGTCACGAGATATGCTTGTACCAAATTTGCATTTCTGGACCATTGCTATAGCGCCGCCCTCTGCCAATCGGTGTTATATTTATTCTCTATTAATCTGGAGTCAGCCTCTACGTAGAAAGTTTAATCAAAGCGTACGAGCGGTTTAGGCTGTAAGTCAAAGGTGGTGGACTAATAATAATAAAACTAACGATGACAATAGGTTGCCTCGCACTTTGTGCGTGGCTCCCTAAAAATAAAAGATCTAGGCGTTCCTTTTAAATCTATAATCCTATTAATGCGGTCATACGACCTTATCACTCTAACTGCATGTCCTCCTGAGCCACCAGGGGCGCTGTCGCAACCTGAGCCAACAGGGGCGCTGTGGCGTCCTGAGCCACCAGGGGCGCTATGGCCTACTGAGGACTCTCTGTCAAACCACGAAGAACAGTTCACCGCCAACATGGCTGCCTCCTGCAGGACGTGATCCAGCTCATATAACAACAATATATGTCATATATTTATAACATATAGAATATCTATAATATAAACAAGAAGTGCAAAATGATCACAGAAGCGACACAGCGGTTACGGTCCGCGGCGCCTCTTTTGTCTAAAGCGGCTTCACTAAACGATGCGCGGCTTTTCGGAGTCCAACCGCGGCGACATCTCAATGTCAGCAGCCGCCGAGCCGGCAAGATCAACCACCGGCCGCCCCCGAGGGACCGGGTGGAGATCCCAGGCCTGGAGGCCGTGACCTACGCGGACAGGATGCACTACGTCCCGGGCCTGTCAAAGCCGGTGTTCCCGCGGTGGGAGATGGGCCACAAGGACCCGCGCTTCTACCGGTCCCCGCCGCACCGGGACATGGCCCTGCATCGGGATGAGCCGTGCTACGTATTCCACCAGCGGAGCAGCATCCTGGAGGGTGAGGATACACCTTTACACGGTCTGCACGGTTAGAGAGGAGCAGAAGACAGGCCGACTGTTGCTCCCAAGGTTGGCTGATGGTTTAGGAGTTTAATCAAGTATAGTATAAAACACTATGCACGCCTACTGTATATCTCGGGTAGCATGCTCAATATAGTACTGCAGAAACTATTATGATAACATAATAATAACCATCTGAATTACGGTAGAGAAATGTGATTCAAGGCAATCAGGGGGCCTGAGAGCGTCAGGGTATTCAGTAAAGAGTTCAATGAGAGATGGTATGAATTGGGTGATATATTTATATCATACTTTATTCATGTTCAGGGCGCAAGACTGTGATTTCTAAAGGCGGGGACGACGACGACATGTGTCACTCCCGCAGAGAGCCTTTAGGTGGGTTCGAAGTACACTCAAAAAAATATTTAAGCCCAAAAGTTAAAATGTATGCATTTCAATTACATGACAATTTTCCATCTATTTTGATCACATAACTCCAATGTAAAAAATGACATTTCAATCCATGTTTATTAATCATGTTCATTCAACATGAATAAATTAGATAAACTCAACATTAATCAATTAAATTGGACTTACTCAGGTATTATGCATAAACCCAATGTATTTGGTTAGATTACATGAACATGATTAATAAACATGGATTGAAATGTCATTTTTTACATTGGAGTTATGTGATCAAAATAGATGGAAAATTGTCATGTAATTGAAATGCATACATTTTAACTTTTGGGCTTAAATAGTCTTCACTGTACCTCAGTTTTCGTATTCTGTTGAAATTCAGCTACAACAATCACTGTTTACAAAAACACAAGTTAAATATCATTTTGCGAAGAAATAAGAAGGTAGGACATACATTAGAGCAATTATCCATATTTATTACGACAACAAGGAGCCTGGAAAGGAATTTGGAAAATAAATAAAAAACAAATACATTTATTGACAGTTGTACAAATTAGTACAATCTCCTGTGTGTGTGTGTGTGTGGAGATTGAGATTGATCCAGAGGCAACTGTTAGTGTGATCTGAAGAGCACTAAATTACAAGAATAACGCTGAGCTCAATACCTGCTTGATACTGGTGATATGTCACAAAGTTTACACTCCCACATTCACACAAACCTGCAGAAAAAAAAGAAAGGGTGGAAGGGACAGATTAGCTGATCAATATTTTAGTAGAGAAAACCCAACAAAAAATGCCACTAATACTTACTATTAAGAGGTTGCCCTGGTTTTCACAAAGTAAATCCAAAGAGAGAATACCTGAATATGAAAATTGAGGAAAAGTAGGCTATAAGTGACAATTCACACGAGACGATAAATGTAAGTCCATGGGCATGAATCCCCCCCCCCCCCCCCCCCCCAACAGCCGCCATTACCAACTCTCGTCCAAAACTGTGGTAATATGGCATCTTTGGACGTTTTAATACATTTGGAGATGGCAAAGTATAGCATATATTCGAACTGTGTTTTATCAAAACAACCACGTTTTCATAGATTACCAGTACACGCCCGACAACAGGCTCTCACTCCCTACTCAACGGCTGGACGTGTACGGTCGGCAACCACTCCCTCGATTGCACCTTAACGGCCAGGAGCCAGTCAATCGCGGGGACATGCGAAATACGATAGCTAGCTAAATGCTTTGGCAGACCCAATGTCGTAGTGCTAGCCACCTGACGTAAACCATGCCTAAATGCTAAGGGCACAAGCCGTTGCACAACATAAGCCAAGGGATTTGCGATACCATTGTGAAAGCAATAGCATATTTATGGTGTTTCATGACTATTTTCCTAGCCAGGTTACCCAGCTAGTTAGCTAAATAGTTAGCTAGTGCTAGTTACAGTGCTAGATAACTCGCCTAAATGAATAAAGAAACGCTTATATTCAGTAACAGAACATCTATTCTAATGTTACCCATTAAACATGTGGACATCTAATAAATAATCGGTTTCTAGTTAACTTAAACGGATAAAAAGCTTACCAAACTCGGTCCATTTATCAGCACGAGGTCTGCTGGTTCAGGAATGAAAGAGTGGCTTCAGGTGGATCCAATGAATTCCAGTGAAACGATTAAATAGACTTAATGTGAATAAATCAGATTTAATTTCCTATTGAACTGGTTTATGTTGTATTTAATGAATATGGATGAATATAATATATGATGTATTTACTTTAAACAGGTTTAATTTAAATGTTAAGCTTAAAGTTTATTATGGCAAAAAATCATTTTTTTGAGTGTACTGTTGACACGTTCGCGAACAAACCGGTTCGAATGAACGAGGCTTTAGGACGAACCAACCGAACCGGTTAGTTTCTCTCGTTCGTCTCATACACCATTCGATTCACCGGAAACTCGACTGAACGAACGAACGAGTTTCCGGTAGCACTGACTCCACTGAGTCTGACTGACTCAGCTGAGAACTGTGCAATGGCGTGCATTCCATGATGCTATTTACAGCTACCAGAAACCAGGCTGAAAGAACAAACGATTCGTGAACGACTCCTCCCAGTTCAGTCGAGTTTCCGGTAGCAGTAAATCGCATCCTGGAATGCACGCCATTGCACGGTTCTCAGCTGAGTCAGTCAGACTCAGTGCTACCGGAAACTCGACTGAACGAACAAACAAACGATTTGCGAACGACTCCTCTTGGCGAACTGACTCACGCGAACTGGGTCACAGAAACGAATCATTAAATCCACCACTAGTTCAGAGACGGGTCATAAAGAGCAGGTAGGGGTCATCTGGCTCTAGGCAGCCTACAGGTAGAGGTTGTTGGTATGGAGCCCAGAGCCTCCCAGCTGGGGCCAACACCCTGAACTCAGACGGTGTCGTTGTCATGATCCCGAACACACTTGAACAACTGGTGCCGCTATAGTTGACATCATTTTAATGGGGAGATCTACTACCTGCTGCTCTCTGGCTCACTTCCTGTTTATCTCCCGGTCACTTCCTGTCTGCAGGGGTGCGTCAGGCGCTGTGGCTGACCAAGACCAAGCTGACGCCCGGCCTGCCTCCTCAGCTCCTCGCATTGGCCGAGAGCTCGGCCAATCAGATCGCGGATCAGGATGAGCGCGTGCAGAATGCCATCAACCACGCCTGCTTCTGGGAGACGACGGAGGCGGAGCCTAAAGAGTGCAACAGGTACACACACAAACGCCAGAAAATGTCTTGTCAAGGAGCACGGTCTTCAGTGAGGGTTTCAGTTCGCAATAATATATATGTAATAATGTGTATGTATATATACCCCATTTTCCTGAAACACTTTAAATCTGATCACTAAAGGGCCAGTGATATATATCAAATAATGTATGTATAATACTAATATATATATATAATAATGTATGTATAATGCTAATAATAATATCTAATTTTGCATAATAATAATAATATGCAGTGTTTCCCACAGACCAAGGACCAATTTGTGGTGCGCGGGGGGGGGGGGGGTGCACGGCACGGCGACGCGGCGGCGCCAGCGCGACGCGGCATCAGCGCACGAGTTTAGTTTTTACCTGAACTTTTGATTCTGCGACATTCAAGGAATGAATTGCAACAGACAACTAAAGCGGTTGTTATTTCAAGTAAACTCAAGACCTACCTGAACCAATATATAAAATAAATAGTAACAATATACTACTAGGTACAACAAGGCTACTTACTAAAATAATGAATGCAATGCACATATTGTCAGGGAGGGCAGCCGACTGAGGTCTAAGGACATGGAAGGCTCCTACGATTTTTAGATTTCCAAATCACGTTATAAAAAAAAAAAGACTGAATCAATTCGTGGCGCTCGATGTTGATTCCGTGGGGCCGCGCCACACAATGGTCTATGTATGGGAAACACTGAATGTATCTAATCATGTATAATCCTAATAATAATATATCTATATAATGTATGATAATACTACTACTAATATATCTATATAATAATGTTTAATAATAATACTACTACTAATATCTATATAATAATGTATAACACTACTATATATCTAATAATGTATAACACTGATATCTATCCCATACTTTGTAACCCTGGTTCCCCTGTGTTGGTCTGTCAGCTCCACTCTGGTCCACAACCTGCTGCAGCTCTGCTCCAGCCTGCAGGCCGGCCGCCCCGAGCTAGGGAGGAGGATGCTGGCCGAGAAGTACTCCGTCACCGCCTCCTGGAGCAGAGGTAGGCCGCCGCTAGCCCGCCGCTAGCCCACCGCTAGCCCCGCCGCTAGCCCACCGCTAGTCACTCCGCTAGCCCCGCCGCTAGCCCCGCTGATAGCGCCGCTAGCCACGCCGCTAGCCATGCTGCTAGCCATCGCCCAACGACATTTACATCTACATTTACATTGAGGGCGTGTAGCAGGCGCTTTTATCCAAAGAGACTTACAATCAGTCCTTTTGTAAAAAAAAGAGAAACAACAATATCTCTGTCCAAACAGTAAGGATGTTTATAGAACCCAGTGCCAAGCACTAACAATCACTAGGTTAACTTATTCCCCGTACACAACAGAGAAAGCTAGGGTAATACGCTACACCATTTTAAGTACTATAACTAAATACGACATACAATAAGTGCGTACATTAAGTGCCAGGGCGTACAACAAGTAGGAGGGGAGGGACCTAAGACCTCTCTGCATAGCCACCCCGCTATGCAGAGCCTAGGTGAACTCTGAACAGGTGAGTCTTGAGTCTCCTCAAAGTGTGTGTGTGTGTGTGTGTGTGTGTCAGGTGAGGACCTGTTCCAGGTCAGAGGTCAGAACGGGCTCCTGCTGAGCAGTGCCTGGCCCCTCCCCCCCCTCGCTGACAGACAGGAAGTGGAGGAGACGGCGAACCACGAGCTGGAGACCTTCTACCCCGTCGCCCCAACCATTGACCTGCAGACCACCCACCTGTACAACCCCTCAGAGAACACCACAGGTACACACACACACACACACACACACACACACACACACACACACACACACACACACACACACACACACACACACACACACACACACACACACACACACACACACACACACACACACACACACACAGTGACTGGAGGTGTTTTCCTCCCATCAGGGTTCAGGAGTGACTACCCTTACCCCCACGCCCACACGCTCTACTTCCTGGACGGCGTGGACCGGCGCTGCAGGCTCCGCCCCCCTCAGCTACGAGCCAAGATGATCATGTTCTGCTTCGCTAATGCCCTGGCCCGCGCCCGTGGCCTCGCCCCCCCGGAGGGCCCCGCCCCCCCCCTGGAGCGGCCGGTGTGCGTCCAGGCGGTCGGGACGGACGGACAGACCTTCCAGTTCGTCTTCTTCCAGCTGAACACGACCGAGCTGACAAACCACAGCGGGGTCAAGAACCAGGTCTGTCTGTCTGCCTGTTTGTCTGTCTGCCTGTCTGTCAGCCTGTCAGCCTGTCTGTCTGTCTGTCTGTCCGTCTGTCCGTCTGTCCGTCTGTCTGTCTGTCTGTCTGTCTGTCCGTCTGTCTGTCTGTCTGTCTGTCTGTCTGTCTGTCTGTCTGTCTGTCTGTCTGTCTGTCTGTCTGTCTGTCTGTCTTTCTGCCTGTCAGCCTGTCAGCCTGTCAGCCTGTCAGCCTGTCAGCCTGTCAGCCTGTTAGCCTGTCAGCCTGTCTGTCTGTCTGTCTGTCTGTCTGTCTTTCTGTCTGTCTGTCTGTCTTGGTAACATACATGCTGTGTTTGATTGACAGGTCTGGCTGGAGGAAGATGTTCCGCTCTATGACTCCGCTAGGCTCCGCCCACTCATGAGGAGGAAGGAGGTGATGGTAAGAAATTCATTCACGTCCTCAATCCCTACCCACTCACAAATTCACTACCTCACTCACTCACTACCTGAGTCATTCACTACCTCTCTCTCCCCCCTCCCAGGTTCCTGCCGGTCTGATTGGCTACCGGCCGGAGACGTTCAGGAAGTTCCTCTCGCTCTACCTCCATGGAGCCCAGTGATGTGTGTGTGTGTGTGTGTGTGTGTGTGTGTGTGTGTGTGTGTGTGTGTGTGTGTGTGTGTGTGTGTGTGTGTGTGTGTGTGTGTGTGTGTGTGTGTGTGTGTGTGTGTGTGTGTGTGTGTGTGTGTGTGTCCCTGAAAAATCAGGCAATAAAAATATCGTCAAGACAACCTCTTATGTGTGTTATCGTGTCTCCATGGAGCTTGAATGAATCACTCAGCAGACTGACCCCAGGTCGGTTCTCAGCAGACTGACCCCAGGTCGGTTCTCAGCAGACTGACCCCAGGTCGGTTCTCAGCATGCTGACCCCAGGTCGGTTCTCTGCAGACTGACCCCAGGTCGGTTCTCTGCAGACTGACCCCAGGTCGGTTCTCTGCAGACTGACCCCAGGTCGGTTCTCAGCAGAATGACCCCAGGTCGGTTCTCAGCAGACTGACCCCAGGTCTGTTCTCAGCAGACTGACCCCAGGTCGGTTCTCAGCAGACTGACCCCAGGTCGGTTCTCTGCAGACTGACCCCAGGTCTGATCTCACTGGAGCTTCCTTGAAGTTTTGTCAGTTCAGATGAGTTGGATCAGGCTGTATTTCCCCTGGTTAGTGTCGCAATTCACCCTGTCACGTTCACCCTCTAACTTAGAGATCCTAACGTTCACCCTGACCCAGGCTGCAGGCCGGGTCCAGGGGCTTTAAGACTGGTCCCGGGGCTGTAGGCCGTGTCCGGGGGCTTTAGGCTGTGGCGGTCTTAACATAGAGGCATAGGTAGGCCGCTACATTGGGCCCCCAACCAACCAAATAAAAAACATTCCATTATGAACGCTTCAAAAGAATAGCAAATACTATTAATGTTATGAAGGAATACGTTGAAACGTTTAAGTTGTAGCTAAGATGTCTAGTTCATGGTTATCTGTCCCTACACAAACACCCCCTACTTTCTCAATGAAATGGACTAGTACGTAACGGTGCGCGGCGCGAAAGATAAATAGGAGGAAGTTTCCCAAGTGGCTCAAATAAAAGAGTGAAAAGACGCCGTTCACTAGAGCCCTTTCTCACACACACACACACACACACACAAACATAGGTTTGTTAGTAGAATGTTTGAAATGTTCAATCTCAACTGTAATGTCAATTTACTTACAATATCCTGTATCTTGTACATGGGTTTGTTTGTAGAATGATTGAAATGTGAATCTCAAGTGCAATGCCAATTGCAACCTCACTCACTCACACATACAATGTAAATTATTCATCTTGGCAATATTTGCTGAGCTTATGGCTTTTTTTCATGTTATGCTAAACATATGACTGTGGAGTTTACTTCTTGTTCTGCTGGTTGTATTGATTTCATCATAAAAAAAAAGAATAAACAGTGCTGGTTTTCCTGGCATTTTGGCAAAGACAGGTGTTATCTGAAACCCTATTCTCTGTTGGGTTCCATCGTGACTATTCATTTGTGTAGTGCTACACTTTGTTTGTTCTCTGCTTTCCATCTTCATTTTGAAGTAAAGAAGCGTATGCAGGGTTTAAAGGGGAAGTTATTTTTTCTCATCTCCAACCTTTACTTCCGTGTAGATTAGCTTTACCTACCTATCCACCATTCATTCGGTAAGATAAGCTTTACCTGCCTATCCACCATTCATTCTCTTTTAAATATCGGATGAGGTGGCCCCATACATACCTTCGCCTTGGGCCCCAAATTTGCTAAATCCGCCACTGGCTGTAGGCCCGGTCCCGGGGATGTAAGCCGGGTCCCGGGGCTGTAGGCCGGGTCCCGTAGCTGCAGGCCGGGTCCCGGGCTTGCAGGACGGCTCCGAGCCTCCAGAGCCTTAACACGGTCCAACAGCGCCCCCCTCCGGTGAGCAAATAACAAACATGTCACTTATATTTGAGGAATTGCGGTAGGAATTAATAAAGAAAGACATCAAGTTTATTCAACTATAGGTCCGAACGATGGACGTCTTGTGGAGGCCGCGGGTCACGGAGCGCTGGAGTGACTCCGAACACAGATCCTGTTTCTCAATGAGGGTGTGAGGCGCGTGTGGCAGCATGACACACGTTGGCCCAAAGGCGGAACCAGGCGTCCTCACATGACATTTAACCCACCTCCAGGGGAAGGGTTACGCAATCTTTACCCCAGCTCCATGCGGGTAACACCCCCTTTACACCACCTCTAGGCGGGGCCATCCAGACAATCGATAGGGAGCCTTCTGAAGCTACACACGTCAAATTGCAGTCCGTCCCGCAGAACCACCGACGGACCCTCAGGCAGCCCGCTGGTCCCAGTCCTAGTCTCACCTGGTCCCGGTCTCAGCTGGTTGGGGTCTCACCTGGACAGGTAAGCAAGCACACGGGAGCGGGACTCTGAGTGTTAACGGGTACGAAGTTAAACACATGAGATGAACGAGTGACCCTGCTATCCCTTATACCATCGCTAGTTTCACCCATACTATCATTAGTACTATCACCAATACTATCATAGTACTATCACTAGTATAACTAATACTATTGTTGAGTGTGGAGAGATATCCCGAGGGATCTTCTCTTACTGACTTTCACTTTGTTGACACGGAGGTCCGCAGCATCAAACAGTGAATTCTGATTCCCTACATTCATAATAAAAACACATTCCAGAGGACCAGCTAGGAGACCACGAGGGGACCTTCTGCTGAGTCGGACTTCCTCCTAACGAATCCTAACCATCTCCTGGTCTCATAGTGACCGTATTATTGCTAAAAGTGATAGTACTAATGATAGTATTAGTGATACTGGTGATAGTACTTATGATAGTATAAGTGACAATAGTGATAGTATTAGTGATACTTGTGATAGTACAAATGATAGTATAAGTCATACTAGTGATAGTATTAGTCATACTTGTGATAGTATTATTGATCAAAGTGATAGTAGGCCTACTAATGATAGTATAAGTCATACTAGTGATAGTACTAATGATAGTATAAGTCATGCTAGTGATAGTATTAGTGATCCTAGAGATAGTATTATTTATAAAAGTGATAGTCCCAATGATAGTATTAGTGATACTTATACTTGTGATAGTATAAGTGATAATAGTGATAGTATTAGAGATACTAGTGATATAGGGCTGGGCGATATGGACAAAATCATATATCACGATATGAGTAATTTTATATCACGATATGGATATATATCACGATATGGTATATTTGAAGTAAATTAAAATAATAAATGGCTTAAAATAACCATACTTCACATTTGATCAGTTTTTTCTTTTATTTTGAACTTGAATTTCCATGCTTACAAAGGAGTAAGTAGCGAACAATCTGTCATTAACTGCTGTGTCATATAGTGCAAACATCTTGTAAACATTGAACTGTTTTTTCAATACAAATAACATTTTTTTTTAAAGGTGTGCTTCACACCTGCCTGGCTGTCAGTCAGTGCAGGTTAATATAAAATAAAAATCACAACATCACACAAATATTTTAAATACTAATTATACACTTATAAAATAAAGTTATGTGCTGTGCAAATAGCTGGTGGTAAAAATAGAACTGTTTCTTCAATACAAATTAGATTTTTTTTCAAGTTAACAGGTGAGTCTCACACCTGCCTTGCTTCAGTCAGTGCAGAGCAATATATATATATATATATGTATTTTTTTTTTTTGCTCTCTCGATATAAACGATATGGCCAAATCTCTCCCGGTAGACACTTTCATATCGTCCACGATATGATACCGTCATATCGCCCAGCCCTATAGTGATAGTACAAATGATTGTATAAGTCATACTAGTGATAGTATAAGTGATACAAGTGATGGTTTTAGTGATAGTACTAATGATAGCATAAGTGATGCTAGTGATAGGGCACCAGAAATGGTAACCATGGTGATTATAAGATAATGGACAGGCTCACTAATCCTAACATCCCCCCCTCTCCCCTTCCTTAGGATATGATGAAGGAGGAGGAGAAGGAGATAAAGGAGGAGGAGGAGGAGGAGGAGGAGGAGGAGGTGAACCCCACGGAGGTGAAGATGAGCCAGATCGTGATGCCATCTCATAGCAACCATCGTCAGGAGCTCAGCGTCGGGCAGCTCCTAAAGTGGATGGACTCCACCGCCTGCCTCTCAGGTAGGACCCTACCTGCTTTACACCACCTTCACCAGCCTCTCAGGTAGGACCCCACCTCCTCAGGTAGGACTCCTCCCCCTCAGGTAGGACTCCTCCCCCTCAGGTAGGACCCCACCTCCTCAGATAGGACTCCTCCCCCTCAGGTAGGACTCCTCCCCCTCAGGTAGGACTCCACCTCCTCAGGTAGGACTCCACCCCCTCAGGTTGGACTCCAACTCCTCAGGTAGGACTCCACCTCCTCAGGTAGGACTCCACCTCCTCAGGTAGGACTCCTCCCCCTCAGGTAGGACTCAACCTCCTCAGGTAGGACCCCTCCCCCTCAGGTAGGACTCCACCTCCTCAGGTAGGACTCCTCCCCCTCAGGTAGGACTCCTCCCCCTCAGGTAGGACTCCACCTCCTCAGGTAGGACTCCTCCCCCTCAGGTAGGACTCCTCCCCCTCAGGTAGGACTCCTCCTCCTCAGGTAGGACTCCACCTCCTCAGGTAGGACTCCTCCCCCTCAGGTAGGACTCCACCTCCTCAGGTAGGACTCCTCCCCCTCAGGTAGGACTCCTCCTCCTCCACCTGCCTCTCAGGACGGAGGGGTGTCGACTGTCGAGATGACTGTTTTTGTTGCACAGATGTTCAAAGTGTGTGTGTGGGTGTGTGTGTGTGTGTGTGTGTGTGTGTGTGTGTGTGTGTGTGTGTGTGTGTGTGTGTGTGTGTGTGTGTGTGTGTGTGTGTGTGTGTGTGTGTGTGTGTGTAGCTGAGAAACATGCAGGCTGTTCCTGTGTCACAGCCTCTATAGACGATATCTACTTTGACCAAACAATAAGGTGAGGAGCCACGCCCCTATGATTATTAATACATATCTATAGTCGGTAATATAGCATTCTATAACTATTCTTTACATCTATACAATGTTGTATAATTACACTATATATCTATAGTTTTTCATTATACTGTTCTATATCGATCCTATACATCTAAACTAGGTTATATAACAACACTTTATATCTATAGTCTGTAATTATTACTGTTCTATATCTATTCTATACATATATACAATGTTATATAACTACACTATATATCTATATTCTGTAAAATACTATTCTATATCTATTCTATGCATCTATATTATGTTATATAACTGCACTATATAATATAACTATACAATAGATATATCGGTAACTACTATATTATACTATACTTTACTATTTATTCATACTATAGTATACTATATTTCTTTATATCTATTATTTTCTATATATCTATATTGACTAAACTCTCCTTCAAAAGTGTTTTGTTAATTAAAAATAAACATGAGGAAAATTAAGTAGGAAATATAAAGTGGTTAAATGTATGTAAAATAAATGTAAAATATGATATAAGATACAAAAGTATCAGAGGTCAAATAAAGGATACTATAATTAAGGTTTTATAAAGATAGTATTCAGTTAATATAAAATATATATCTTTTCTCCCTCCATCTGCAGTGTTGGCCAGGTTGTGAACATCAAGGCTAAAGTCAACCGAGCCTTCAACACCAGCATGGAGGTGAGGCCCTCATACTGTAGCTCTTCTAGTTCAGTGTGTGAGGACTCGTAACGACTATCCGTCGTTACAACGCTGTTACCGTTACTGAACGTTAAATGAGGTGCATTACTATGAATTGATTGAATAATAATTAGCGTATACGAATGCACCCCTGGCTCCACACACAAACTGCTAGTGAGGAGACCGGGTGGGTTAACAACGAGATAAGCGATTATGATTGGCTAAGGCAGAGTCATGTTCCATGATAGCCAATCGGAGCCAGTGTTTTTACACACAAGCCAGGACATGCACGCCCCACACACACACACACACACACACACACACACACACACACACACACACACACACACACACACACACACACACACACACACACACACACACACACACACACACACACACACACACACACACACACTTAACTCCATCACCACCTCATGTGTAACTCTCTTATTAAATGAAGCATCTCACAACGACACACGCATCTACAAAGCTAGTGGCCAAAAACACTGATACCTCCACCACCACAAATTCTTTGACATATAGCAACTTTTTTTTACAGTAACGCAAATAGTTAGTTTCCCTGGTCACTAGCTACTTTTATTATATGGTAATTTAGTTACTAACTCAGTTACTCTTTGGAACAAGCAGTGAGTAATTAAAACTACTTTTTTAAAGTAACATTCCCAACACTGTTGTATACTGTAGCTCTATGTTCTAGTTCAGTGTGTGAGGACTCTTTTATACTGCAGCCCTAGGTTCTAGTTCAGTGCATGGTATCGTGGTGGTTTGTGAGGTCTTTATATACAGTGTGTGTGTGTGTGTGTGTGTGTGTGTGTGTGTGTGTGTGTGTGTGTGTGTGTGTGTGTGTGTGTGTGTGTGTGTGTGTGTGTGTGTGTGTGTGTGTGTGTGTTCTCAACATAAAACAAACAGAGACCAAACAACACTGGACTGGACTTAGAATTAGGGATGTGCCGATACAGCTTTTTGCACTTCCGATCCGATACCGATATTGTAGCTTTTAGCATCGGCCGATACCGATACCGGCCGATCCAAGCATGTATTAAAGATTGAAGATATTTACTTATTTTGTTGTACTACTCATGTTGAAAAGGGTTTTACTCTTAAGAACAACTAGCCAACTTAATTAGGTTAGTTTGAATGATCCACAATAGTTGGTAATGAGAAGCTGACCTGTTTATTCAGGGTTAAATAAACACAAAATAGACAAAATAATAAATAGTCAAATTACCACACACACACACTGAATTGGCATCAGTGCTCTGTTCTTGAACAACAAGAGTGTAAACAATATTGTAAAAAATATAACATTATATATAAAAGCAACACACACAAAACCTGAGTAGAAAATAGTCAAATTACCACACACACAGTGTGCGCTAGGTGTGCTGAACAACGCGGACCGGATTTGGGGGGAAAAGCTGAAAAAAACTGGAATGGATTACCTACATTGGTGCGCGAAAACACGGACCGGAGTTTTTAAAACAAACTGGATCGGGAGTCCGGATCGGGATTTTCCCGTGCAGGCCGATCCGATATTGATATGCATTTTTTTGCTAATATCGGCGGCCGATCCGATCCAAATATCGGATCGGGACATCCCTACTTAGAATGCAGGGAAAGCTAGCATGCCTAGACTTTGCCGACCACTCTGCTTCCCACTCCATGTACAAAAATGCTGCTGTTGGGGAGGACATCCTCTGTTTCACTGCCAAAGCTAGGCTGCAGGTGCTACCTACCAAATACAATCTGGCATTATGGTATCCTGCACACCACCATCCACACTGTATAATGCACTCTGGCCATCAACTTGAATCAGTTGCCCATGTTGTGAATGGCTGTACTATAGGACTGTATATTGCACGCCATGACCGACTTGTCGATCTAATTTCCAGTAATGTTAAGGAAGTATCTCTAGAAAATGTAACCATGTACAAACATTCACGCATCATGCCGGAATGGTTCAACAGCCCTATTGATGTGATGTGTAACATCCCAAATACCCCTGATGTTGTGTTTTTAAACAGAGACAGAAGGGAAGTGCTCTTACTTGAGATAGGCTGTGTATTTGATCAGTACATGGAAATGGCTTTCAACGATAAAATCCTTAAATACCAGCTCATTCTGGAAATTCTAAGGGACCTAGGCTACCAATGCAAGCTAATAGTGTTTATTTTTGGAAGCTTGGGGCATGTCCACAACCATGTTTTCAGTGGGTTAAGGCTGGCTGGGCTCTCCAGCAGAAAATCTAAACAATTAGCAAAGCTCCATATCAGCAGTGATAGGCAGCCTGGCAGTGTGGCGCAGGAGTTGTTTTTTGTACCCTTGAACAATGACATATCTTATCTCTGAAATATTTGAATCTTGTCTCTTGTAATGTGATTGGTGGATTCAAATAAAGAATTAATTGTGTGTGTGTGTGTGTGTGTGTGTGTGTGTGTGTGTGTGTGTGTGTGTGTGTGTGTGTGTGTGTGTGTGTGTGTGTGTGTGTGTGTGTGTGTGTGTGTGTGTGTGTGTGTGTGAAGGTGGGTATCGTGGTGGTTTGTGAGGACCTGTTCACTGACCGGAGGTGGAGAGTTTGTCACGCATTCGCCACCTTCGTCACCCAGCGCTCCGCCTCTGGAATCAAGGTAGGAGTGTATGTAGAGACAGTGTCTCCCACAGGTGAGGTGCCCCCCCAGGGGGGGGGGGGGGGGGGGTTGTAGGATGTGGAGTCATCCCGCTGCTTCAGGTTTTCCTTTGTAAGCGTTGAGAGGGGGAGCGGGCGACTCCGCTGTCAGTGCGTGTGCATGTATCAGTGATGCGCGGGTTTATAAGTGGTATATAAGTGGTAGTGTACCCGCGCACCATTGGCATCTATGCGCGCTTGTCTGCGTGTGTGAACGAGAATGACAGGGAGAAAGAGTGCTATGCGAAGATGAATGAACGGAACGATATTTATATTTCAAAATCGTGTAAAAAAAAAAAAGCAAAAAAAAAAAGCAGAATCAATTTGTTGCTCTCGGTGTTCATTCTGTGGCGCTGCGCAACACATTGGTCTATGTATGGGAAACACTGAGAGATACAAGTGTGTGTGGAGATACAGGTGTGTGTGTGGAGATACGGGTGTGTGCAGTGGCGGAGCCAGGAAATTTCCATCGGGGTGGCCAGGATGGGGCCAGTGATAATTTTTGGGTGGCAAGCATGTGTCTCACCAGGAGATGCAGAGCTATTTGAGACACATACAGCAAACATCTCAACATTATTCGGAATTCAGATGAAGGTGCAATAGAAAAGTATTCAATATATTTAATTTTTTCTTATACCTAAAGGCAAAGTAACAAAGAAGCTAAAACTTAAAAAAGAATATACACTTATTCTGTATTCATACTTGTTTTTAAACTGTGTTGATTTACCGATTGCTATTTGTGTTTTTATTTGTATTGTACGACTGAGTCGAACAATGGTTGTACAGATATGCATTGACAGCAAGGTATTCTATTTTATAGTAGAGATGTCCTCAGTTTATGGCGACAAGCCAAGTCAATTCTCTCAGTGTATCATCAGGAATACAAAACAAGGATACAAAATTAGAAGTGCAATGTTTTTTTAATCAAGTCTGATCACAATATGGATTTATCTTTAAATAACAAAAAGTATAAAATACTGAGCTAATGCATAGAAATATGAAAATAAATAAAATAACATCCTGAATACAATTTGCTGAATTCCAACAAATGTAAATATGACAAGCATTAACAGCCTGTTTAAATAAGCAGTGTACATTTTTCTTCTATTCGATCCATAAACATCTATCAAACACATAATAACAAACATCATATTCACAATGGGTATTAGGCGGACTCTGCAAGATTAGATTCAAGTTTGAGCCACATTTACACATATCAGACAGAGAATCCAAACAGTGACATCTCATTAAAAGTGAACACTTCAATGACTGTCCTTAAAGATCTATCGGTTCTTGATTTGGAAATGTCTGTTTGAAAATGGAAAAAAAGGCATATTCAATTATTAAATTACAGCAGAGATTAATATTAACAATCAAGATAAACTCATACATTGGAGAGTACTATCCCATGTTACATCTAATGGATTATCTGAACACTATAATCTGCTTAAAACGTTATAGTTTGAGGCCATTCATCCAACTCTACTCCAGTTGAGGACGGTGAGTGGTATGACTCATACCTGTTTATGAATTATCAGGCCACTGTATCAGATTGGGCAAAACTGAAGTGGAATTAAAGTGTCCAGTATGTGTGAAAGAGTGAGTATACCTGGAGGTACCTTGGGCCGCCACTCGTTGTTGGAGGCTCCTCTCTCTCGCTGTCTGAATCTTCTGTGGGAATCTAAATATATATATTAAAAACATTAATAGGTGTTTAAAGTATTTTCCACAAGGTGTAATGATCCACTATCCAAGTATTTCACAGATACAAAAGATTAAAATTCATTTTCTACAGCATTAAACATATACAATATAAACTTGTGGACAATATCGATGAAGTTAGCAGAAGAGTACAACATACAATGTAAGATTGACAATTTACCTGGGGATCCACTGGGGCCACTCCTCAGGGAGGACTCTTCTGTCCTGCTCTCGATCAATCTTTCAGAAACATCAAAAATAATTACAGGTGTACAGGTAATTTTCCTAAAGGTTTTATAATGCATGCTATATAGTGTTTAACAAACACACTATAAGCTAAAGTATAATATTAGTGAAAGTGTCTCTGGGTAGCAAATACAAATATGCCATACTTTAATGTACTGAAAAAACAGACTGATATGTTTTACAATGCACTTTCAACCTGACCTGTATATGAATAGACAAACTTTAAGCCAATTGTAAATAAGATAACCTCATACCAAGCTGTACTATATGTGAGTCTCTGGTCCATTTAAGTTGCTGCTCTCTGGGGGCTCCTCATCCTCGCTCTCTGCCTGTTTTTTCTCCATCTCACCCTCATTCTTTGCCTTAGCTGACTTCTTTCCACTTGCCCTGAAGAAGGACGCTGTGTCTGCCTTCTTCCTCTTCATTATTTTTCTCTCTTTAATGACACTTATCCAAAATGCAGCATAAATACTGTATATACCTGACACATTCATAGCACGTTCTGGCAACAATAGCAGTTAACAGCAAATAACTAGATCGAAAGTCGATCCGAAGTTGCAAAAACAAATACGTGTAGAGACTAGAGAGAGATTATATTAAAACACTGTACACAATCTCGCAACGTAGTTATCAAATACAGCATAGCATATAGCAATTTTTACAGTTTACTATGTTCTCCTCCGATCTACATTGCTTCTAAACTTCGCAAAATAGATAGTCATGGGTGGGATCGTCACAGTTATTAGAAGACAAAAACAACATCCATTATGATATCATACCTTTCTGTTTTGGGTTTCTTCACTTAGCCGCAGGTGCCGGTAGAAGCGTCAGGTGGTAACAGGCATTCAGGGCATGCTTGAGCCGTTTAATTCAAATACAGGACGTGTGCGCGCTACGCGCGGCTAAAGGGTCCAGCAGTGTACTAGCGGTGCGAGAAAGGTTCCGCATTTTTCCACAGCCGTCAAAACTTTTGACCGCTGTGATCCGGTGCTTGGGGTGGCCAATGGGGTGGCCGAGATTCTACGGGGAGTGGCCGTGGCCACCCCCGGCCACCCCCTGGCTCTGCCACTGACGGTGTGTGTGTGTGTGTGGAGATAAAGGTGTGTGTGTGTAGAGATACAGGTGTGTGTGTGTGTGTGTGTGTGTGTGTGTGTGTGTGTGTGTTAAGGTAGGAATGTGTGTAGTGATACAAGTGTGTGTATGTAGAGATAGAGGTGTGTGTATGTAGAGACACAGGAGTGTGTGTGTGTGTGTGTTAAGGTAGTAGTGTGTGTACAGTTCCAGGTGTGTGTGTACAGATCCAGGTGTGTGTGTGTGTGTGTGTGTGCCTCAGGTGCAGCTGAGCCCCCTGCGGCCGGGGTCCCAGCGGCAGCAGGAGGAGCACAGTCTGGCGGCCGAGAGACGCAGGATGAGGAGGGTCCACGATGACATCATCAAGGACCTGCTCTCTGATAGGACCTTCCAGCAGGGTGCGTAGCCATGGAGACTAGCCTAAAGGATCACCATCAGCCTATAGATCTCAGTCTAGATATATATGTATAGATCTAGATCTATATATACATGTATAAATCTCCATCTACATATATATGTATAGATTTCCATCTATGTATAGATCTCCATCTAGATATCTATTTATAGATCTCCTAGTTTAGTTTCGTTAGTTTATTGATTTAGTTGACAGGGAACATTTACGGAACAGGTTGTATGCCAGTGTTAGCTGAATAGCTCATTTGCATCTGTAGTCCCTGGGCAGGGAGTTCTAGATATATAAATATGGATCTCCATCTAGATATAAATGTATGGATCTCCGTCTAGATATATATTTACAGATCTCCATGTAGATATATATGTATGGATCCTCTCCCCAGCAGGTGGAGTTGGTGGAGGTGCTGGTGCTGGTGCTGGACCAGCGGGTGGTGTTGTGGCTGCAGAGAAGACCAGGGTGGAGAGCGTTGAGCTGGTGCTTCCTCCACACGCCAACCACCAGGTACCTGTCGGTCTCTCTAACCTGTCTGTCTGTCTCCTTAACCAGGTGACCTTGATGATGTTTAGTGTGTAGAACATGGTGTTAATGTTTCACTGGATGGCTTTGATCATGTTTGATCATCTACTGCTGCTATCAACCCCCCACCTGACCTCTTGTCCTCTCTTATTAGTGTGCTTAATAAAGTTTTATTGGGGGGCCTTGTTTTACTCCAGCATTTTCTTTTATTTGGATGGTTAATAAAGTTGTGTTTGGCGGCCATGTTGTCTCCAGGTGAACACGTTTGGCGGGCAGATCATGGCGTGGATGGTGAACGTAGCGACGATAGCTGCCAGGTAGCTAGCCCCACCGCCACGCCCCACACACAGGCCGCTGAGCAGGACCTCATGCCCCGCCCCTCTGTCCGCAGCCGGCTGTGCCACGCCCACCCCAGCCTCCGCTCCATCGACATGTTCACCTTCAGAGGCCCCTCCCAAGTGGGCGACCGCCTGCTGCTGCGCGCAATCGTCAACAACGCCTTCAGGACCAGGTACCGGCCAATCATACGCCTTAAGGACCAGGTACCGGCCGATCACACGCCTGCTGCACCCCCGCTACCGTGACAACACCGGCTCACTGTGTGTGTGTGTGTGTGTGTGTGTGTGTGTGTGTGTGTGTGTGTGTGTGTGTGTGTGTGTGTGTGTGTGTGTGTGTGTGTGTGTGTGTGTGTGTGTGTGTGTGTGTGTGTGTGTGTGTGTGTGTGTGTCGGGGGGGGGGTCAGCATGGAGGTGGGGGTGCAGGCGGAGGCCTACCGAGGGGGTGGTCCTAACAGACACATAAACTCCGCCTTCATGACCTTCGAAGTCCCGGACGCCCACGGCAACCCCCGCACGTTGCCGCGGATACGACCGGAACCCCTGGTACGTGACGTGATGGGTCAGGGCAGAGCCAGTCTGAACTAGTTAGGCCAGGGCTGTTGCTATGGTAGCCCAGGGTTCTGTAGACCCGGACCCTCTAGACCCTTTAGACCCTGTAAACCCTGTTGACCCTAACGACCCGGACCCTGTAGACCCTGTAGACCCTGTAGACCCTAACAACCCGGACCCTGTAGACCCTGTAGACCCTGACCCTGTAGACCCTGTAGACCCTGTAGACCCGGACCCTGTAGACCAGGGATGGGCAACTGGCGGCCCGCGGGCCGCATGCGGCCCACGGGCCGCATCCTCACTCAGTGCGGCCCGCATCCTCACTCAGTCAGGCCCGCACATAATGAAAAAAAAAAGAATAATAATAATTGATCGAGTTACAGAAAACTCGGTCAAGAAAGATGAGAGGAATTCATAGAATTCGAAGGCAAACCCATGCGTCTAGTTTGCTTAGAAGCGATATCAGTCATTAAAGATATCCACTTAAGTCGCCACTACAACTACTACAACTGCTTGTTGGGTTTGAGTTCATTGAGTTGTTGCACTTAATGTTGGGCCACTGTTTTTCAGTTTTTTGACTTCATTGAATGATGATGTATGTGAGCCCTTTGCACTGATAAAAATACTGACCATTCATGTGGCTGTTTGAGCATGGAAAA